>NC_072803.1:6363636-6666666 GCF_028583425.1 Eublepharis macularius
CATATTATTTTCAAGCAGTATTGCTGAGTATTTCCAAGAGGTGCCAGAACTCCATTCCCCTGCATTCCCCCTGAAAAAAAAGCCCTGCCTATAATTGAATTAAAACATATAGGTATATCAGCATATTCAGTTTAAAAGATATTAAAATTGCGCCCAGTAATTTGTATCCGCCCTCAACAGTGGCTTGAAGTAGGTTATCCACTAGTCCCTTTTCTATCTCGAGTGTTCTGTCGGGCTTCGCAAATAGCTGAACACAATTTTGCAGTTGCTGTTGTTAGCTGTTACGTGCTGTTTCACATAACAGTTTAAAAAGAAAGGGGGGGGGGAGAGACAATGGATTTCACAAGCTGAAAGAAATCCTAAAAGAACAAAAAACGTACATGCCCCATTGTGCATCTCTGTTTCTGAATTAAAAATAAAAGTACTCTTATACTCCCCAAAATCTCTTACACTCTCTGTACAGCCCACTGCTACATTTCTCCATTAAGGACTCTTCTGGAAGAAGAAAAGCCCAGCGTAGTGCTTTACATAGAGAGACCATAGGCTGCCGCCTTTGAGTGGCGGAAATTCTTTGGGGTTTACAATGGAAGTGAATGAATGACCCACTCTCATCTGTTGCAGAGATAGAATTATTTTCCAGCAAACTAAGATGGACCAAAAGTAAGTCAGGTCAGAACAATGAAGTATCCAGAGATGGAGAGGCGGCCTCCCCCTGGGTGGGTACTTTGGGATCATGTTAATCTCTAATAATTCAAATATTCCTCATGGTACACTGGCAGTAAAATCCTACGGAGAATTACGCCAGTCTAAGTTCATTGACTTCAATTGGCTTAGACTAGAGTAACTCACCATAGGAAGCACTGTGAAAGTCTGTTCACTGCACACACATAAGTCCTAACAACTTACTGGTATCGGGAAACAAGCTGGAAAGGGCAAGATTCCTTCATGAGAGACTAGAGATGGGCACGAACCGAAATATGAACCAAAATTGAGCACGAACCAAGCCGGTTTGTGGTTCGCGAACCGCGGTTCATCAGATCCCATTTCTGATGAACCGGCACGAACTTTAAGCTGGTTCATTGGGTTCGTTTTTTGGTTCGTCACTGCAGACAGCCTGGTGCCAATCAATCAGTTTCCTAGGCAACAGTGGATGGACTTCCTGCAGACCTTCTGCTGGCTCGGAAGTGGACTTCTGCTGGCCTGGGAGTGACCTTCTGCTGATCCAGAAGTGATGGTTTTCTGACCTGAATGTGACATTTTCACAGACCAAACGAACCGGTTCACGAACCAGGGGCAAGTTCATGGAAGTTCATGGTTCGTGGTTCATGAAATTTGACAAACCACGAACCACATGGTTCGGTTTGTTCCCAGTTTGTGCTCATCTCTATGTGAGACAGGGCAGGTTGAGAGGTAGTGAGCAGCCAGCAAGGATTTGAACCCCTTTCTCTAGTCCAAGTTCAGCATAGGATAACACTGACCAGAGGGAATAGGGGGAGATAGAATGAGATACTCGCTACATTGGCATATGATTCCTTTCCTTTATCCGCTTGCAGCTGTTCATAGAAAAATATCCAACTTCAGTTGCAAACTGAAGCCTTCCCCCCGCCCCCTTTTTAGTCTGGAAATAAATTGGGTTGGTAATAGATTAAGAGAAGGAGCTGAGGATTTGTTCGCGCTGAAATGCTATCGCTTCAGGCAGTTTTAATAAAATGATAATCAAATAAAGAGCCATCTACAATAAATTAATGTGTTTTACCAGGGGAAGCTGGGCAAAGTGACTGTTCTTTTTTTTGAAGCCACTGCCAATGGCATAATCAGCGGCACGGAGGGGGAGGAGCAGCTCTTAGAGGAGGGGGAGAAAAGCATTTAACTCCGCGTGTTAGACATTTGGATCCCGCATCTAATTTCTGATGGTCTTACAGCATGTGCAAGAGCTGATAAAGCTTGGTGTGAAATTGACAGCTTGGCCCGAGCTGTCTATCTCCTGTTTTTTTTTTTTTTAAATTCTTTATTGCAGAGATAAAGGGACAGACTCGGCTGTGCACGACTGTACGATTAAACTTTTCATCCAAGGGAGGATAGGTGAAGAAAAGAAACATGGCCATTAAAGCCACTATTAGCTAATAGGGGAGGGGGATATACTGCCACAGATGGGGGGGGGATCCATCACTGGTCTCTCTGTTGGAGGAGGAGGGGCATAAGGGAGGGATGCGTGGCTGGATTCATGGTTGGGGACATGGAAGGGGCTCTGTAGGTGTATAGGTGTATAGGGATTAGACATCAAGCGACCATGTGCAATGATGGAAATCAGGGAAAATGTCACTCTGATCTGGAAAATGTAATTGATCATTCCAAAATTCACCACACGTCTCACGGAATTCTAAATCTGTATGGCTGCCGAGACTACAGTACCATGGCTGACCAGTAAGGTCAGGAATGGAACATGTCTTGCCATTAGTTAGGTCTTGATTCGGCTGCAGATCTTCTCCTGGGCACAATTAAAAGCGCTGGCTCTTCCCTTTAATACAGAAATAATATGGGATTGGGGGGTCTGAAGGGGCACCCACTCTTATATTTATTTATTTATTCACTTCATTTGTACCCTACTTTTCTCCCCAGTGCAGACCCAAAGTGGCTTATAACTGATAAATAAATCATATGTTGGCCCTAGAAACATAATTAAAGGATTCCATGTTTGGGCCGTTAGCAGCGTCTATTGTTTAGCAGAGGAAGCATGATTATAGGTGGTTGCGAGCTGGTTCTGCTGGCTGGTGTGCATGCAGGAATGAAAATAACAAAGAATATACTTGCTTGTGCTTAGAAAGGAAATAAGAGTTCTTTATTGTAAGAGCTCTATACTCCGATAGGAAAGGAGGAGATAGAGATCCTGACTACCTATCAAGTCTAAGGATGGACATGGATGCTAAGACAAGACCTGCATCCATGCTTCCAAGATGGAGGAGAGAGATGTTGCCTAGAACAATGCCAGGAAGAGAAGAAGTGAGAGGGAGGAAGTCAGGAGGAGGAAATCCTGAGAATAGCAATCTACATATCAAAGGACAGTCAGAGCAGTAAACAGTAAACGGAATGCCCTGACCTCTCTATCTTTCTTTGGTTTGTCCCCCTCTGAAACCTGAGGAGAGGGAACGCACGGAATCTTCTTCTTCCAACAAAGTCAACTACACTTTTCAAGGAATTCTAAATAAACATGGCTGACTGGTAAGGCCGCAATGGAACACGTCTTGCCGCTATTGTTAGGTCTCAAGGGTGAGCATATTGTTAGCTTGCTGGGCACAATTAAAAGCGCTGGCTCTTCCCTTTAATACAAAAATAATATGGGACTGGGGGGTCTGAAGGGCCACCCACTCTTATATTTATTTATTCACTTCATTTGTACCCTACTTTTCTCCACAGTGCAGACCCAAAATGTCTTATAACATTCTCCCCTTCTCCATTTTATCCCCCCTATGAGGTAGGTGAAAAGAGTGACTGGCTTTTATAGAAGAGCCAGTTTGGTGTAGTAGTTAAGAGCGCGGGACTCCAATCTGGAGAACTGGGTTTGATTCCCCACTCCTCCACTTGAAGCCAGCTGGGTGACCTTGAGTCAGTCACAGCTCTCTCAGAGCTCTCTCAGCCCCACCCACCTCACAGGGTGTTTTGTTGTGGGGATAATAATGATATACTTTGTAAACCGCTCTGAGTGGGCATTAAGTTGTCCTGAAGGGCGGTATAGAAATCGAATGTTATTATTATGTTATTAAGAGGGGGAATTTGAACCTGGCTCTCCCAGATCCTAGCCCGGCACTCTAAACATAACACCCCAGTGTCTCCCTTCGTTTTATATAATCCTGCCTGATTGTTGAGATCTCTGGGGGCTCCCGTCGTTGGGGGCAAGGCGGGCAAGACAAGGCTTCTGTCTTATTGTTCACCTTGCCAGTTGGGTACAGAATGCAGAAGGGCCACAGTTTTAGGTGGGTAGCCGTGTATCTGATGAAGGGAGCTTTGACTCTTGAAGTCTTGTTGGTTTTTAAGATGCTACTGGACTGGAGACTGATAGATAGACAGCTGCGAGGGGGAGCACAGGTGGAATTTGTCCACAGACTAGGAAGCTGAAGTTGTCCCCAAGGAAGCAGACACCAAGTACAAATGTTTCCATTTATCCAGGTTTTTAGCAAAATCTCAAACGGTATTTTTTCTTCTTCTGACTTTAGCTCTGGTTTGCTAAAGCAGCAGCCGTTGTTTGTATTCAGGGCACCTTTATTTATTTTATTGGTCATGTCGAACCGTTCCTCTGGTTTCTTTTGCTCATTTTATGCCTTTCACTTTAGCTGATACTAGATTTCTTAAAATTTTGTCAGCTGCTTTGAGAACCTCTGGGTCAGGAATGTGGGTAGAAATATTTAAATAAGCGGCCCAACTGCTCTCTAGATAGCGCTTTCTCCTGATCATCTCTCTTCTAATGATACTATTACAACCACCAACCCATCAAATCAACAGCCTTCTTACAAGGTTATAATCATTTTGTGACAAGTTATAATAATCACTTTTAGGATATTGTTATTGACCTTTGGTTGCAAATCATGCACAAGAAGTATGGACTGTGCATGAAAAGACTCCAGGCTGCACTGCACAATGAAGCTAGCACGAATGAAACTTGCCTGCATGCTAACATCTGCAGTTTCACTGGTGGCCTTTGAAAGAATAAGAGCTCCTGTGGGACCAGAAAAAATTCCACGATGGTCTGCAGCTTTGGGCCATGAAAAGGGAAATCGACATGCAGCATCTTGGAAGAATCATTCTGAAGTTTGGAGTAAAACCTAATGATGCTGCCAAACTGTAAAAATAGCCCAAGAACATCAGGAGAGCCCTGCTGGATCAGGCCAATGATCCATACAGTGCGGTATCTTGTTTCACACAACGGCCAACCCGTTGCTCTAGAGAACCAACAAATGGGGCAGAGAAGACAAGGCCTTCTACTGATGCTGCATCTTAGCACTGGCTTTCAATAATAAAAACAACACTATGCTTATATACTACCCTTCTGGACAAATTAGTGCACACTCAGAGCAGTGAACAAAGTCAATGTTATTTCAGGGCTTTTTTTCAGCCGGAATGTGGTGGAACAGAGTTCTGGAACCTCTTGAAAATGGACACATGTCTGGTGGCCCCACCCCCTGATCTCCAGACAGAGGGGAGTTGAGATTGCCCTCTGCGCCACTGGAGTAGCGTGAAGGGCAATCTAAACTCCCCTCTGTCTGGAGATCAGGGGGCAGGGCCACCAGCCACGTGATCATTTTCACCGAGGGAGATTTAAACTTTTAAAAACTCCCCCCTTGTTCCAGCTGACCCAAAGTGATGTCATTAGTCCTGGGAACGTGCATGCACTTTGCATGCACACATGTGGTACCAGGGGCACCACCTCCCTCCAAGAGTTGACCCTTGTGCTGGCAACCCACTGAGTTCCACCACCTCTTTTCCCAGAAAAAAACCCTGGTTATTATTATCCCCACAATCCAGCTGGGGAGCTGAGTGCTAGTTCACAGCCCAACCACTTAACCACTATACTACAGCAGCTTTCATAATAACTGTGCATGTATTCTACTCTTCTAGACAGATTAATTCCCTATTTAGAGAGGTGAAGTAAATGAGTGTTATTATTATCCCCACAATCCAGCTGAGGAGCTGGACCTGAGAGGAGTGGCTTACCTGAGACTAGAGATGGGTACGAATAGCAATACGAACAAAAAAAAGCCACGAACAGCCCAATCTGCTGCTCGCGCACAAGCTGTTCATGAGGCCCCATTCTAAACGAACAAGTAGTCATTGTAAGCTTCGTTCATTGCTAGTCGTCTTGCTGTTCATCAAGCCAGACAGTCTGGCACCTGTAATCAATTCCCTTGGCAACTTAGGCAGGGTTTGTCTGAATTCTGTCTGAACTCCTGCTGTTGCCCTGGAAACCCCAATCTAAGCCCAATTTAGCTTGATAGGCAGGTTTTCCTTTCAAGTGTGAAGCTCCAAATTTGTTACAACAAGGGAGCAAAGAGCAGGGGGGAGGGGGCTCCCAGCTCTGACTTTGCAGACAGTGGAGAGACAGTTGCTGTTGGCATTTTGATAGAGAGAGTGCATTGGAGCTTGAATATTCTTTGTGTGTGGTGGGATAGGGATCTACCCCTTCAAGTTCCTGGGCTGCCAGGCTCTGGGCCAAGCTATTATTTATTATTGGTACTTTTCCTGCTGCCTGCTCAGGTCAGGTTTCTGGGAGTGGTGTGGTAGGGATCTTGACTTGGATGATGGCTGGAGAAGAGCCTGCTAGCCTCCACGAACAGCCAACCACTAACATGTTCGTGAACAGGGCCATGTTCGTGGTTGTTCGTGAGTCCCTGTTCATGGATGGCAACGAACAACGAACATCATGTTCATTTTTTTTTCTGTTTGTGCCCACCTCTACCTGAGACCACCTGCAGAGCTCATGGCAGTGGTGGGATTCGAACCACCAGAGTACTGATTTGCAGCCCAATCACTTAACCATGTTACAGCAGCTCTCAAAAGTTTGCTGCTTCTGTATATGGAGGTTTTCTTTAGTCCCCATGGCTAGTAGCCACTTAGAGACCTCTCTTCCATGAATCTGCCTGATTTCTTCTTAATCCACCTGTGCTTGTGGCCCTCATTACATCCACTGGCAGTGAATACCACAATTTAATTACTCACTGATTCATGTAGTATTTCCTTTGAGTAATGTAATATTTCCTTTGTCTGTTCTACACCTATTGCCCATCAACTTCAGCAAGTGCCTCCAAGTTCTAGTACCATGGGAGAAAGGAAAAAGCTCTATCTTCTTTCTCCTTCCCATGCATCATTTTATAAACCTCTATCGTGTTTCTCCCTTAGGCATCTTTTTTTCTGAACAGAAAAGTTCCAGACCAAATTAATCAAATGCAGAATTTCTGACAATTGTGAAATAGCATGTCCAGTAGCCAAAACATTAAGGCCCAAATTCTTATCATTACTTGTGTTTATATATTGTGAAAGATTCGGGTTTTTTTAAATGAGTGTCTCATTTTGTATTTTCATTATATCAATATTCTTGAGATGTTTTCCGTGTGCATCTCTTATATAGGTTGTCCACCATCCTGTTTTAAATGTGTTGTTTTTAATGAACATGAATTTTTAATTGTATTTTTAATATGTTGTTATCCGCCCTGAGTCCGCTTGCGGGGAGGGTGGAATACAAGGTGGCTTGGATCAGTCAATCTCTCTCAGCCTAAGCTCCTTTAGGTCTCCATTGAGGAGAAAGGTGGGGTCAAATGAAGTAAAATTTAAAAATTTAATAACATGACACAACCTTGTCATGTTAAATGTCTAAATGGACACAAAATCTATTTAGAGTTTGTTGGCTGTCCATTATTTCTTGTCCATTCCAAGTCATTCTAGCTCTTATGCAGCCTTAAGACAACAAAGACTATGATGCAGTATGACCTTGACTGAAAAAGACATGTAAATGCAACTAGCGCTTACATTCCAGCGAAAAACAGCTTAACATTGAACCATGGGTGTAAAACTAAATATGTTGCTGGGCTACTGTTTTTTTTTTAAAAAAAACTCTGACGCCAAGTTCAGTCCCTGGCATCTCTGGAGAGCTGCAGCCAGTTAGAGCAGTTTTGACTGGGATAGACCAAGGGAGCAACTCAAATAGAAGGCAGCCTCATGTGCTTATAACACTTTGTTCAAAGTGTTTCATTTATATTAACTCATTGGAAACTTCAGAATTGCCCTGTAAAGTAGACCATTATTATTCCCCCTGTATCGTTACGGGAGGGGTTAAGGCTGTAAGAAGGGGGCTTGTCCAGGGACACTAAGAGTCTCTCTACACAAGACACCTCGGCACATGTTTCTCAAGTGTAGGGAGATGCAATGTTAGCCAGGAAGCATAGTTTAAAAAGACAGAGCTGGCTGAGATTGCTCTTCAGAGGGTTTGTTAATTTCATCTTTGCTCCCTGAAGGCGCTGTCAATTTCACCTCTCCAGTCTAAAACTGTGTGAGATCACAACCCCAGGGCAGCGAGGAATGGAAATGGACTGGAGCTACCGTCCAGAGCTGGGCTTGGACCTGGAGAGGTTGTAATGGGTTGAGGTTTCCCTTCTGGCGTTTCACAGCCCCTTCCCACTGCTCCAGTGTATAGCAAAGCCTTTGCTCTGTCTTTTTAAACTACCCTTCCTGGCTAACATTGCAGCTCCTGACATGTGTTCTTCATGTGTCAGATGTCTCATGTAGAGAGACTCTTAGTGAATGGATGGCGGAGGTGAGCTCTGACCCAGCGGCTCAGTTGCTATTATGCAACACCCACATTTAATAACATAACATAACATTTGATTTATATATACCGCCCTTCAGGACAACTTAATGCCCACTCAGAGCGGTTTACAAAGTGTTATTATTACCCCACAACAATCACCCTGTGGGGTGGGTGGGGCTGAGAGAGCTCCAGAGAACTGTGACTCGCCCAAGGTCACCCAGCTGGCTTCAAGTGGAGGAGTGAGGAATCAAACCCAGTTCTCCAGATTAGAGTCCCGTGCTCTTAACTACTATACCAAACTGGCTCTTTGTCCATCATTTGGAATGCTTTTTGACATTAACTTAGTAGATAGGTCCAATGGGACCAAGTTTGAGAATTCCTTAAAAGAGGCATTTGTCCCAGGAATTGAGAGACAAGCGAAAACTCTCTCCTCCTAAGCTTCCCATAACAGATCGTCTCTCTCCTGCAGCTCAGTGCTCAAGATAATGGGATCGCAGCGTGAATTGCAGCGCAGCGGCCGCTAAGGCGCCTCCTCCCCCTCCGCTAATGGAGGCCGATGATTTGGTGGAAGAGCAAGTGGCCTGAAGGATCTTTATCCATTTTGAGCTAAGTAGGCCTGTTAAATGAGGCCAGATGGTTACATTAGCCATGGAAGGGACCTGTGAGGCTCTCTGTCCATCACGCGCGCAAGGGCCCAGCCCAGCCTTCCAATTTTCTCTGCAAGGCTTTGACAGCTGGTCTCAGAAAATTATGCTCGCACATTGCGTTGGGTTGAGCGGGGGGAGGAGAAGCGGTCTTAGCCTCCTCTCCCCCCTTTCATTATTGATAAACACAAGTTCCCTTTGTCTTCTAAAGCAATTTCATAGCTGGTGAACAAACATGGGGGCTATCAAAAGGGGATGGCGGGAGAGACAATGGGAAGGAGATAGGCACTCGCCAACAAAGGGATGCATTTCCATTTTGATAACAATGCTTTTGCCTCCTGTTGTACATCCTGCGCTGCACTCCAAGTATGTGTGAGCGTGTGTGCATTCGCACAGGTGAGGGGATGTATTTTATTCCTCTCTTTTCTCCCTCCACTCCGGGCGCGAGGAACGTGCCAAACCGAACAGGCCCCACAATAGCTTTTAGCTTCTTCTTCTCCCTCCTCCCTGATGCAGAGCCTGACAGATCTGATAGGCCTCCCAGCCGCAGCTAGGATTTATTATTATTTTTTTTCTGGCCTCAAATCAGAAAGAAAAACAGGCTTTATTCCCCCCTCTCCCCGTTATCTCTCTTTGTGCGGGCTCTCATTACAATTGTGCCCACCGGGATGGGATGGGAGAGCCGTGCAGGCTGTCAATAGAGCTGTATGGTCCTTTTGTGCTTCACTCCGGGGGTCCTGGAGAAGACATCCTGGGCTTAAGTGCTGGTGCCTTGCCTTTCTGTCTCACTGACTCACCGCAGGGCTGAATCCAATAAGGTTGCCAATCTCCAGGCGAGGCCGGGTATCTCCCAACCTGTCCCCAGCCTACAAAGATCCATTCCCCTGGAGAAAATGGCAGCTTTGGAGGGTGGGCTGTATGGCATCACATCCCTGCTAAATTCCCACCCCTCTCCAAAGTCTGTCTTCCCCAAGCTCCACCCCCAAATCTCCAGGAATTTACCAACCTAGAATTGGCAACCCTAAAAATCTCACCATTTCTAAAGCAAAACACTGGTGTAGTGCAGATGCTGGAAGGAGCCCCATAAGCAGGCCAATGGACAGAAGGACAGGGACCCAGGAAGTGCCGAATTTGAACCAGGGGGCACGTGGGATGTGACAAAGGAGAAGGCTGCTCGGCAGAGTACTTGATATTAATAGGGTTACCGACCTTTAAGTGGTGGCTGGCGATCTCCAGGAATTAAAACTGATTACCAGATTACAGAGGCCAGTTCCCCTGCAGAAAACGGCTGCGTTGAAGGGGAGACTTTATGGATGACACCCCTGCTTCATCCACACAAAGGAGGGAGGAAGAAGAGGAGCTGCCAACTCTGCCACAGCTGGGCTCCCCTCTCTTCCTCCTTTATGACAGCTTGGGTCTTGGAGCAGTGGTGGGTGGAGGTGGCAGGCTGGCAGGGCTGGCCCAGTGTCAGAGAGTTACTTTTCGGAACATACCTTTAACCTAAAAAGTGCATGTTTTTGGCCTTTAAATCAGCAGAGGGCAAACAACTACCGTCTAAATGAATAAAGCGTACAACAAAGGAGACCTTTTGCAATGTGTAATAGGGTTGGGGGTGGGTAGATTTGGATGTCCCACTCCCTGGGTTCATGTGTAATATGTTGAAGGCACAGGCTATCCCAGAGCCAAGCTACAAGTGACGCCTGACACAGGTTGGACACTTGTCAGCTTCCCTCAAGTTTTGATGGGAAATGTAGGCATCCTGGTCTTGCAGCTGTAATGGAGAGCCAAGCTGTAAAACCAGGGCGCCTACACTTCCCATCAAAACTTGAGGGACGCTGACAAGTGTCCAAACTGTGTCAGGCATCACTTGTAGCTTGGCTCTAAGTCTTATCAGATCTTGGAAGCTAAGTAGGGTGAGAGTCCACCGTGGAAGAGCAGGGTTGCTAAGCAAAAGTAAGCAATGGCAAACCACTTCTGTTAGTCTCTTATCTTGAAAATGCCAGCATGGGTCACCATAAGTTGGTTAAGACTTGATGGCACTTTACCTACACATATAAATGTCTAGCGAGGGTTGCACAAAAATAATCTACTTTTCTAATGCCATTTACACACATCTTGCAGAGTCCGATGCTGCTCTTGTCATTGCTTTCTTGGAATCCTGAACCACACGCTTAAGGTAGTAATGCAGAGTATCTTTGTAGTAAGGATGAGTTTATGCAGGCAATGATTGAACTTTGAGGGATGATGTGTTCTTCAATGTGCATTTTCTAGGGATGGAAACATATTGGCATGGTGAGGTTTTGGTGGCAGTTTTTGTTTTTTGTTGTCAAAGAGTGCAGCATTAAGGGCAGGAAATATAGAAAACAAATAGCGGCACCTAGTGGCAGAACACAGCATTATGTCCATTGCTATTCTAAAAAAAGTTGCAACTAGTGTCACCTAGAGGGAGTAGTAACCACTCCTGGAGGATAACAAACCAGTTATCGAAGCGAAGCCTTCCAAGAATCGTTCCTTCTTAATTTATCTTTATTCAGGTGACAAATCTTCTCTGCTTCTGTGCGAGAAGCCTTTTGAACACTGAATACATAGGAAGAAGCTTAGGATTGATTGACTGGTAGCTTGACTGACTGGGATATGAAAATTGTTGAGATAATTATATACAGCACTGAAAGTTGTACTGCACGTAATGTAATGTAGCCCAATTACTAGAAAAATCTGAGAATGGCACATTTGTCTTGTCTCCCTTGGAGAGCACGGTTCAAACCTCCACCACCACCACCACAATAACAACATTCAATTTATATACCACTCTTCAGGATGATTTAACACCCACTCAGAGTGTTTTAACATCATCATCATCATCATCATCATCATCATCATCATCATCATCATCATCATCATCATCAACAACAACAACAACAACAACAACAACAACAACAACAACAACAACAACAACAACTGCGCTTATATACTGCTCTTCTATATAGATTAGTGTCTCACCCAGAGCGGTGAACATTAGTGTTATTCTTATCTCCACAATACAGCTGGGGAGCTGGGGCTGAGAGGAGTGTCTTACCCAAGGCCACCTACTGATCTCATGCCAGTAGTGGAATTCGAACCAGTAGAGTGCTGATTTGCAGCCAAACCAGCAGCTACAACATACAAAGTATGTCATTATTATCCCCACAACAATAATCACCCTGTGAGGAGGGTGGGGCTGGGGAATTCTTAAAAGCTGTGACTGAGCCAAGATCACCCAGCTGGCTTCAGGTGGAGGAGTGGGGAATCAAACCTGGCTCTCCAGATTAGAGTCCTGCCGCTCTTAGCTACTACACCAAACTGGCTCTCATAAAAACTGGCTCACCATCATAAAACCTTGCTGGTTGACCTTGGGCCAGTCACACACTCTCAGCTGAACCTACCATATGGAGTTGTTGTGATGATATAATGCAGGAAAAGAGAATGATTTAAGCTGCTTTGGTTCCCCATTGGAGAGAAAGGCAGGGGATAAGTGAAGGTAAATAAAAATAGAGCCCCAAAACAAAAAAAAAATAAAGAACCAGAAAAATAAAATAAAAACAAACAAAGAGACTGCCACAAGAGCCAGAAAACTAAAATATGCTCATATCCCAAGGTACAGTGATTACTAAAGTCTAAAACTGGGCAGCCTTGTCCCCAGGGCTTTTTTTTCTGGGAAAAGAGGTGGTGGAACTCAGTGGTTTCCCTTGGAGTAAATGGTCACATGGCTGGTGGCCCCACCCCCTGATCTCCAGACAGAGGGGAGTTTAGATTGCCCTCCACGCCACTCGGTGGCACGGAGGGCAATCTCAACTCCCCTCTGTCTGGAGATCAGGGGGTGGGGCCACCAACCATGTGACCATTTTCAAGAACTGCCGGAACTCCATTCCATTGCATTCCAGCTGAAAAAAAGCCCTGCTAGTCCCTAAGAGAGAGATCTTGCCCCATAATTTCTACCTCATAACATGGGCCAGTTTCCCCGTACAAAGCAAATCACAGTTCCCAGAGCTGGACCACAGCAGTTCAGATATCCCTTTGGGGTTAGATTTGGAAAGGGCACTGCAACCAGAAATATAGGTCCATAATTTCAGAAATTAAACTCCATATACTGCATTGTCCATGGGGGAGGGAGAAGAGAGAAAGATGAGCCTGAAGAAATGCAGAAATAGTACCTTCAGAGAGAAAAGACATGCAGTAACAGAGGTAATAGTACAGATGGGCGCACACACACTCCGCATGAGACAGAGATGAGGGGAAGCAATAACAACAACAACAACAACATTCGATTTATAATACCACCCTTTATATACCGACAACTTAATGCCCACTCAGAGTGTACGAAGTATGTTATTATTATCCCCACAACAAACACCCTGTGAAGTGGGTGGGGATGAGAGAGCTCCAGAGAACTGTGACTAGCCAAGATCACCCAGCTGGCTTCAAGTGAAGGACTGGGGACTCAAACCCGGTTCTCCAGATTAGAATCCCACACTCTTAAGCATTACACCAAACTGGCTCCCACACCAAACTGCATGTTCAGAGGCAATAAACCTCTGGTATCATTTGCTAGAGGGCAAAATTCACCTTGCTTTTCACATCCTGCTTCTAATTGTTCTGGAATATGTGGTTGACCACCATGTGAAACGGGACTGTGTAGATCTTTTATCACCCTGAGAGATCCTGCTGTGAAGCAATATGGCTTTAGAAAAAGACAAGAATGCAAAATCCAAGAAGAGGGGCTGAATATCAGGAATCAAGAGGAGAACCGCACATTATCTGGGTAGTGTAGCAGAATCAGAGATCAAGATGCCAACTAAATTAGGCTGTTGTAGGTCACCAAGCTGGAATTTCATGATGGCTGAGTCCCCAGCAAAGGTTAAAATGTGGAACAAAGACAAATAATGACAAGAATCCCGAGTCAGTGACCAGAAAGGAAGTCACTGCGGCGGCTGGGAAGCAGAAGAAATTGCTGCCTGTAATCTGTGCTCAGTGGGTCAGATGGAAAGCAGAATGTCCAGCCTCCCAAATGCAGACACGACAGAGGGCAAGTGGCTTTGATAGCATTTCCCAGTAACATGAATATACCTAAATCATTTGTCAAGAGGGAGAAGCCATTCAGGGGGAAGGTAGAGACGCTGCAGGAGCTGCCAGATGGAGAATGCCCCCCAAAGCGGAAAATGGCAACATTTGGGAACCTCAGAAGTATCTTAATGCTTTTACTGTTTTTAATGTTCTGGTGTTTCCCACTGTGGGGACCCTTTACTGGTGGCACAGAAGAGTTTTAAATAAAATAAATAATCCTAGCAATTTCCTGTTGGGCTGCAATTTCCAATTTGATTAAAATGTGTACAAAGACACATTGGAGCATCTTTGTAACGTTTGCTTTATTTTCAAATATACAAGGAGAGGCTCTTGGAGTCCTGCAGGTCCTTTACCCCGTGCCCAGCAGGTCCCTAGAGAGGCAGATCTTGCACTCCGAGGTGCTTCAGCCAACAGTCTACTTCTCTTTATCTATTCCCAAACCAGATAGCGGCACCTAGTGGCAGAACACAGCATTATGTCCGTTGCTATTCTAAAAAAAGTTGCAAGTAATGTCACTTAGAGGGAGTAGAAACCCTCCTGAAGGATAACAAACCAGCTATCCAAGAGAAACTTCTCGAGAGTCGGAAT
Source organism: Eublepharis macularius (assembly GCF_028583425.1). NCBI lineage: Eukaryota > Metazoa > Chordata > Lepidosauria > Squamata > Eublepharidae > Eublepharis > Eublepharis macularius. Next base: position 6,378,262 of record NC_072803.1, read on the forward strand.
GTATTCAAATGTGTAAAAAGACACAAGGTAAGGTTGTTGTCTGACACGCCAACCGCTACACAACACTGCCAGCAAGTATCAAACAGATACATGGGTAAGAAAATGTGTTGAGGGCATGACAGTAGATGGCTTTTTCTGCTACAATTGTATTATTGCTTCAGCTAAGGGGAGTTGCTATGCCAAGAGAACTGTGCACCTGACCTGGGCTTCTCTACAGTAGCAGGGCTACTGCTTTCCTCTGGTGGGCCACAGGGGCAAAGCAAAGGAAAAGGTGGAGGATTTTCTCTATCGTTGGAGACCAGATTTGTTTGGGGAGGAGAAAGAGAGCTGAGTAAGAAGAACCCTGTAACTGTTTATTACAGACTTCTTCAGAAGTTTCAGAGGCAGTACTGACTTCGACTTTGGAGGAGTCCTTAAAGATCCTTAAAGCTAAAGATGTCTCTCTGGGAACCAAGATCAAGATAATCCAAACTATGGTATTCCCCATTACTATGCATGGATGTGAAAGTTGGACAGTGAAGAAAGCTGATAGGAAGAAAATTGATTCATTTGAAATGTGTTGCTGGAGGAGAGTTTTGGGGATACCGTGGACAGCCCAAAAGACAAATAAGTGGGTAGTAGATCAAATCAAGTCTGAATTCTCCATAGAAGCAAAAATGACAAAAACTGAGGCTATAGTACTTTGGTCACATCATGAAAAGACAAGATTCTCTGGAAAACTCAATAATGCTAGGAAAAGTGGAAAAGAGGAAGACCTAAAATGAGATGGCTTGACTCAATAAAAGTAGCCATGTCCTCTAGTTTGCAGGATCTGAGCAAGTCTGTTAATGATAGGACGTTCTGGAGGTCTTTCATTCATAGGGGCGCCATAGGTCAGAGGTGACTTGATGGCACATAACACACAACACACACACCAACTTCAGCTGGTTCCCTTGGGAGGAGAGCATAGGAGATTTGGAGGATCTTTGTAATGTTTGTTTTATTTTCAAATTAGCAACCGAGCCCATTTTTTTTTAAAATGGGCTCTAGAAAATGGCCTCCAGGGGGCCAGCATGGCTCTCCAGAGGCCCAGGAAGGCCTGCCATGCTGGAGGAAGCAGGAAGACCCAGCGTGGTGTCGTGCCTTTCCCAAGGCCCTGTGGCGATGGAGAAGGCCGCTGCACCGGCATGGCCTTCGAACTGCCTTACCAGGCCTTCCCACTGCTACAAACAAGTAGGGACAGGTTTCAACCAAAATATTGCCAAACAAGCACCAAAATGAGATCATGACTTAGGAAGAAACTTACCAACACTGGTTAAAATGGTGTTTGGAGAAGATGATGCAATAGAGGAATGGCTTGACAAAGTAATACATGGCGAAACGGGCTGTCTAAATTGCTAGCGCACCCATTGCCAACAGCCTGGGAGCTTCCTTATCGACCTGGCTTCCGTCGGATCCGCTTCACCCTTCATTGGCAGGTTTGCCTGCAAGAAAGAAGAAACAACCCGCTGAAACTGTACATTTTGAAAGATGAACTGTATATTTATATGCATGCTACTATACATGTGTTGTATGGACTGTACTCCATGCATTGGGGCCACATGCATGCAGATGGATAGACCGGAGTATTTTTGGAGTATATATATTGGAATACTTACCTTGCACTTTTTGCACTCATTGCATTGGCACTTTCATTAAAATTGCATTATTGTTATTATCTATCAGGTTTCTGTAGACCGGTTGGTCCTTGTTTGGCAATACGTCCCACTGGCATGCCAGGCCTTCCCGTATGTCTGGAGGGCCTCCCCGCCACCTCTCTGCCACGTCTGTTGCTCCAGAGGCCTTCTTGGGAGGGCCATGCCACAGAGGTCTTGGGAGGGCCGCACTTTCTCCAGGCTCATCCTGGCACAGGGCAGGCACAGTTTTGCCGACGAATCACTGTGCCTGCACCAGGATAAAAAGTGAGTCATCAGCAACACGGTTTGCATTTTATATCTTAGGAATATACAAGGAGAGGCTCTTGGAGTCCTGCAGGTCCCTTACCCCACCCCCGGGAGGTCCCTAGAGAGGCAGATCTTGCACTCCGAGGTGCTTCAGCCAACAGTCTACTTCTCTTTATCTGCTCCCCAGCCAAAGCCTATTTTTCCTTCACACTCAAAGCAGCCCCTTCTCCTCAGCTGGGAGCAGTTGCTGTCTCCAAGCTCTGAGGGATGCTTGACAGAGCTATCAGCAGATCTCGTCTCACAATTAGCACTCTCTGAAGAACATTAACATCCTTTTGCCATCAGCCACATCTCCCATCAGGAGCTCACCTTAGGCCGAGCCCACAGTGATAGATCCTTTCGCAGTAATTGGGCAGCAGGCCAACACTGCCGTCTCAGGTGTGACTGTTCCTCTAGGGTTATGGCGGTCCACAGGGAAATCAGGGGAAATTGTGTGAGAGCCCTGCTGTTCCTAGACACTGGCATGAGAAGACGTGAGTGAGAATTCTAGTGCTGCTGTATGAAGGAATGGAAAAGACCAGGAGATTCTCCCATTCCTTGTGCAAGAGGTCTGAGCAAAGCTTGAGAACTCCGATGCTCTGGGATGTGGATTCCAAACTGCTCATCTACCATCACTGCAGCCTTCGGAGTTCCATGGCAGAATCCCAGTTTTGGACTGGCTTAGAAAGCACAGTTTGGAAGCTCCAGAGATATCCTGAACCTAAGAACAAGGGGTATATTTTTGTTGGGAAAAGAGGCATGCCTCTGAAGCAGAACCCCTTTTATGCATTCAGGAGATTTCAGGTTCAGTTCCTGGGACCTCTGAGAAAGACCCCTGGGGGGACCTTGGAGAGTTGCGGTCACTTTCAGTAGATAGTGCTAGCCTGGATGGACCAGCGGCTGCTTCATATGTAGGATTGTGGCCTGTGTAGCATTTGCTGCACAGATTAATGTATCTGACCAAGATGCCCCTAGTGTTGTTAGACTGTTAGCTTTGGGGAGGGGCTGTGGTTCAGTGGAGGAACATCTACTTGCAGGGCTTTTCTTCTGGGAAAAGAGGTGGTGGAACTCAGTGGGTTGCCAGCACAGGGGGCAACTCTTGGCGGGAGGTAGTGCCCCTGGTGCCCCTGTGCAAAGTGCACGCAGGCTCCCAGGACCACACAATGATGTCACTTTGGGTCAGCTGGAACAGAATTTTTAAAGTTTAAATCGCCCTCAGCAAAAATGGTCACATGGCTGGTGGCCCTGCCCCCTGCTCTCCAGACAGAGGGGAGTTTAGATTGCCCTTCGTGCCACTGAGTGGCACAGAGTGGCACTGAGTGGCACAGAGGGCAATCTAAACTCCCCTCTGTCTGGAGAGCAGGGGGCGGGGCCACCAGCCATGTGTCCATTTTCAAGAGGTGCTGGAACTCCGTTCCATTGCGTTCCAGCTGAAAAAAAGCCCTGTCTACTTGGCATGCAAAAATGTTCCAGATTCAGTCCCCAGCATCGCCATTTAAAAGGATGTAGTAAGTGATGTGAAAGAACTCTTCGCCAGACTCTGGAGAGCCCCCCCTAGTCAGAACAGACAATCCTGACATTGATGGGCCGGAATAAGGCAGCTTTATGTGTCCATGCAGGGTTCCAGCAGCCAACTAAGTTCCCGGAAACACTGCTCTGTCTTGACTATTAGAAATATACATGGAGTTCTGCATTTTCTAGAATTCTCTGGCATTCATTCCTTGAGAGTGGAGAATATCCCGCATGCTATGGAAATAAGCAACCAGTGTAACTTTTCATACATTCCTTAGATGCTTAGAAAAAGCAACAATGCCACTCTGTGTTGGTTTCCAGGTGGCTCATCCGGTACTCCTCTTCCTCCTCACCTCCCATTGTGTCATTTTGAAAGGAAGTGGAAAGGGCCTGAAGGCCAGAGGAGACTCTTTGCCTGCGGGTATTTATGAAATAGAGAGGCTCCTCCAACAAAAACCAAGGGCAAAGAACGGGCAGAACAAACTGCAAATGGAGGGAAATCATAATCCGGAAATACAAAGTCAAGCCTGTAATGAAAGTCAATAAATCTAAAGTTACATACAAGCAATTCTATAATAACATTAATCCACAACTATAATCTGTATAAGTAAATGAATATCAAAAGCAGGCAAGCCGCTAGAAAATACATCAATTTAGTCCAACAGGTGAAGTCCACCGAATGATTGGTCTCCACTAGAATGAATCCATAAGGTACGTAAGTAGCCAAGTGAGTTCAAAAAATCGGTGTTCGAAATTCCGCGGTGCAAAAGATGGTAATTCTTCTCTCCTTCCTCTTTGTACAGGTATGATGCAGGAAGAATTCAAGGAGCACACGCACTCCCCCGCCCCACAACCAGGGCCGGCTGTTGCCAGTTGTTTCGTGCCAAACACCTCTTCAGGGGCAGAACAAAGCGTCATCGATGTAATAGAACAATCAAAACATGAATCAGTTAATCAGGAAAAAGTCAAGGAAGAAGTCAAGACGGCGGCAAAGCTTGCCTGCTTTTGATATTCATTTACTTATATTGATGATAGTTGTGGATTAATGTTATTATAGAATTGCTTGTATGTAACTTTAGATTTATTGACTTTCATTACAGGTTTGGCTTTGTATTTCTGGATTTTGATTTCCCTCCATTTGCAGTTTGTTCTGCCCGTTCTTTGCCCTGTGGGTATTTATGGGCATTTCTGATGCATTCAGAGTAACCAAGCACCAGGGGAGCTGTATTTTCCATGGCACTCACGAATACACCAAACATGGCAAAGGTGCACCAGGGGAAAGTCTCTACCTCTTGCCTTCTGCCATATAGTCCTCTCCATACCTCTAAGGTCTTCAGCAGGGACCTTGCTTTGAGTGTTCTCACCTGCTGAATAGAAAGGGGCTTTTCAGTGGTGGCACCCAAATTTACCCAGCACAATTCCTTACTAGTGTTTTGACATCAAGTGAACACATTTTTAAAATCCGGTTGTCTTTTTCTTATGTGAAAGGATCCCCTGTCTGTGTTCTGCTGGTGAACCATCTTGCATTGTTTTGTATTTCTAATCTGAGATACTGCTGCTTTAACCGTTATGCCTTGGCATTTGCTGATGGTGACACTGTTAGTTTTGCTTATTAAACAAGTTGCTGCCGCCAACTGTTTTAATGTGGTGGCTGTTGCTTTAAGGTTAGGTTTTTGTGTTTCTAATATCGTGAGCTGCTTTGAATTTGTCTTGCAAATGGGCAATTAAAAACCTCTCAAATAGACAAATTCTATTTTGTGTGCAAGGGTGTTAAACTGCTGGGTAGGAGCTTCAACCTTTTACCTCTGCCATTTTCCAGCCTCAATCCTTCTCCACTTTCTATTTCTCCCACAGAGGTAAATGAAAAAGTACAATACAAATGCAGGGGAAAAATTACTATCAGTTTGTATCCATTATCATTCTTCCCTTTTTCTAAGGAGCTCAAGGCAACATCTGTGGCTTCCTCTTTCTTTGATCCTCACTGCAGCCCTGTGAGGTAGAGCAGGATAAGAGAGAGTGGCTGGCCCCAGGTCACCGAGTGAAATCCGTGGCAAACAGGAATTTGGCCCTGGGTCCTCCTACTCCATTTGCAAAATAGTAAAGAGTCCAGTAGCACCTTTAAGACTAACCAACTTTATGGTAGCATAAGCTTTCGAGAACCACAGCTCTCTTCGTCAGATGCATTGTCAGCTTTCAAGAACCACAGCTCTCTTCATCAGATGCAGCATCAGCTTTCGAGAACCACAGCTCTCTTCGTCAGATGCATTGTCAGCTTTCAAGAACCACAGCTCTCTTCATCAGATGCAGCATCAGCTTTCGAGAACCACAGCTCTCTTCGTCAGATGCATTGTCAGCTTTCAAGAACCACAGCTCTCTTCATCAGATGCAGCATCAGCTTTCGAGAACCACAGCTCTCTTCGTCAGATGCATCGTCAGCTTTCAAGAAAAGCTGACGATGCATCTGACGAAGAGAGCTGTGGTTCTCAAAAGCTTATGCTACCATAAAGTTGGTTAGTCTTAAAGATGCTACTGGACTCTTTACTATTTTGCAACTACAGACTAACACGGCTAACTCCTCTTGATCTACTCCATTTGGAGTCTCTGACATTCTAACCACTATACTAGACTGGTAACCAGATGCAAGCTGTCCTTCACCCCATGCTATATAGCCTAGATAAGAAATAACCCTCCCTCCCCATGGCTGCTTTTTGCCTTTTAAACAATTATAAGAGCTCCTAACCACGAGGCTTTGGAGTCTGGCTTAGCTCTGAAATACCGCACAGATTTCCCAGGGCCCTCTGAAACTGTCAAACGGACGTTGTACCAAACCACTCCTGCAGAGGAAAACCTGCAACTCGGAACAGCCTGAATCCACCAAACTGCCTGGGCAGGATTGTCTATTAGCCCAGAATAAAGTTCTTCACACTCGCTGCAGGGCACTCAAAAGTAGATTTTCTGTCGCTGCAAATCAAGCTGCTCTGGCCAAGGCATAAAGCGCTGAGGAAAAAAGAAGGATAAATACCCAAAGGTGGGCCCATAGTGCAGTTTGTGACTGATCCCAAAGGACTTAAGAGGAACAAGCTGGCAGGTACGAGCCCATCTGAAGAACATTGAAAGAACTCCTTCTTAATCCTACAAAATTCTCTCTGGGTTTATTTTTTTTTTAAAAAAAACCTGTTTTTGACTGAGCCCTCAAGGGTTTTCTCTCTTTCTCTAATAAGGCCATTATAAGGAAGGGGAGAAAAGCTGGTTGGGGAACTTTAATAGCTTCCCTACCATAACAGTTCTCTTTATTCAATCTGAATACAAAGAGGTGGTAGGATAAAAATATACCTGCTCAATTCTAGGCCCAGCTCTCTTGTTTAAGAGCCAAGATGCCAAATGACCTCCTTTTGGCTTTTCAGGGCTTGGATAATTCTACAAAGAGAGCCAATTCAACCAGCGGCAGAAAAGCAGAGATACCATTAAACAGAGGGGGGTATGGGGAGATGTCCTTTTGCGAACTGCCAAGACAATGAGAGTACAGATCCGGAAGGTACATGGATGTTCCGCACAGCCCCGGGACATCACACAAAAGACAGGCATGGGCCAGTCTAAGAAGCAGACAGCTCCTAGCTAGCTCGGGAGGAAGAAAAGACTACTGGAGAGGAGCCGAGAGCAGGAGCCACTGCCCCTGAGATGCTGTCCAACAAAAAGGCTTTGTAGGATCAGTTTACTGAAGGGTGTAATGTAAGAAGAGCCAGCGATCAGATGGTCTCCCTATTACATTTCTGTCTTTCGCCACCTCTAAGGAGCTTCGGATAACATGCCTGGCCATTTGATTTGTATTAGGAGGCAGGTTAGGCCAAGGTGGAGTGGTTGCCCAAGGGAACCCAGTAAACTTCATGGCAGAAGAGGGATTTTTGCCTGAATCCTTACTTGACACTCCACAAAACCACACACTGGCTCAAACAATGGACAGAGTTTGCTGTTTAGAAGGAGTGGGGGAGCATTCAATGTGTGGTACCTCAAGTTTCAGTAATGCCTCTACATGGAACATTCCACTAATAGGAAGAAATATGACTTTTGCACAATTTTGTATAATGTACCCTCCTCCATAATCCATCTACCATTTCTTTCTTCTACAGGACAACTCTATTTTACAGTCTTCAATTGACTTTAAGAAGCTTTGCATGTGATAGCCAAAACCTTGAATTGGGCCTGGAAAATGACAGTCAGCCAATGGAGTGACGGCAGAATGGGAGTAAAGTGCGTGCTACACCTAGTTCCTGATAATAATTGAGCTGCATTATTGTTGTTGTTGTTGTTGTTGTTGTTGTTGTTGTTAACATTTCTAACCCGCCCTGAGCCCGCTTGCGGGAAGATACAACAGTTATAAAAATACAATAAAATATTAAACAACAATTCATAAAACAACAGTTCATATTATAAAATCAACAAACAGGTAATAACTGTCCCAAGACGAGGTCAATTCCAGATTTTTGCCAATCAACATACAGGGGGAGGGAAGCAGACAGATAACGTACTGCAACTCATACACGGGTCAGCTAACGAATGGGCACTACATAGCCCCGTGCTGTACCCATATGTTGGGCAGCCGGCTAGTGGACACTGTATAATCCCACACTTAGTGGGAGGCTGGTGGGAGGCTCAATGAGGATCTCATGCTGGCCTCAACCATATGCCTGGTGGAACATCTCTGTCTTACAGGCCTGCCAAAATGATAGAAGATCCTGACAATCCTGGGTGTCCTTAGACAGAGAGTTCCACCAGGTTGGGGCCAGGACCGAAAAGGCCCTGGTCCTGGTCAAGGCCAACCAAGCCTCCCTGGGGCCAGGGGCCACCAGCAGATGTTTTCCAGCTGATTGGAGCATTCTCCAGGGCACAAACGGGGAGAGGTGGTCCCTCAGGTATGCGGGTCCCAGTCCATTCTGTACCAGCTGGAGTCTTTGAATTGACTTTGAGGGGAGACCGACGTAGTGTGCGTTACAGTAGTCAAGTCTCATTACCTTGGTGTGAATCCAGGTGACCAGACTGGCCATGTCAAAGTTCAAGACCATCTTCCAGCCTAGTCTGAGTTGAGAGAAGACTTTACTTGCAGCTACACTTACTTGTTACTCTAACAGCAATACTGGATCTAGATTGATCCCTAGGCTTTTTACCGAGTCAGTAAGGGTCCGTTGAACCTCACTGAATGGGGGAAGCTCAATGTCCTTCAAGATCTCCACCTTCCCAACCAGCGTCACTTCTGTCTTGCCTGGGTTTGGTTTCAACTTGTTTGTTTTCAGCCATCAGGCTACAGCTGTCAAGTAGCAAGTGTGACTCAAGAGACCTCTATAGCTTCTCCAGGGAACTTGGACAGAGAAATATAGAACTGGGCGTCATCTGCATATTGATGGCATCCAGTTTCATAGCTACAAATGATTTCTCCTAAAGACTTTGCATAGAGGCTGAATAACATGGGGGATAGATTGTGTCTTGTGGTACCCTGCGAGATAATTCCCACATGAAAGAGAGCTGGTCACCAACAGCAACCCTTTGAGTTCATTCCCTGAGGAATTAAACCAGTCCAAGGCACATCCTCTGATACCTATTTCTGCCTCCAGATGCTTCCACGGGATGGAATGGTGTACTGTATCGAAGGCTGCACATAGGTCCAGGAGGAGAAACAAGGCACCTCCTTTGGAGGGAATCACTGACAGTGTTCAGAAGGGAAAATCAGGGGGCGGGGCCACCGGCCATGTGACCATTTTCGCCAAGCGTGATTTAAACTTTAAAAAACTCCCTCCTTATTCCAGCTGACACAAAGTGACATCATTGTGCAGTCCTGAGTTCCACCACTGAGTTCCACCACCTCTTTTCCTAGAAAAAAAGCCCTGGCCACATCCTTGAGGAAAAGAGGATGCCTGCCCCATTTCTCATCCCACTGAGCTACTATTCCAATACATACACAAAAGGTAAGTAGGAGAAAGCCTTTTCCATTATCACCTCAGCGTTCATAATCAAAGCTGCAGAAGGAAGAAATTCAGAAAGCTGCTTGAAGTGTTTGAAAATAAAATGGGTCAGACTGGAGAGCAAATGAGGAGAGAGCCCAGGAGTCAGAAATGCTCCGTGGTCCTTTCACAGAGCAGTCCACTAGTCCACCAACTGTAACACCTGCCAACTGAGGGCGTGATGCAGCCAGAGAGTATTGGGTGGGTGGGTGGCTGGGACTGGAAAAAGTGAAAGCAAAGGAAACAGCCAGGGAAGGACCCAGTAAACACTGAAGAGAAGAAAATTCACCTCCAAAAGAGCACCATTGCCTCACTATCCCAAAATAAAGATGCCAGACATATAAACTGCAGTTATTTAATTAACTGCGACCTAGATTTGCCACTTACCCAATTTTGTGGGCACTTTCCTATTTTCACGGTGGCTACCCTGCTGCTTTCCTCTGAGCAACTGGCGGGGGTGGGGGGAAAGGGGGCGGCAGTGTCAAATGTGTCACAACATCACTTCCTGCGAAAAAGCAGAAGTGCTGTTATAGCTACAGTGCAACACTGTAGGAATGACACAAATCTGAGGAATTCCTAGAGTGTCATGATATAGCCGTGATGTCACTTCCGCGTTTTCACAGGAAGTGATGCTGTGATGCATGCAATGGTATTTTTCAAGGGTTTCAGCCCCTGGAAGCTTCCACTAGGTACAAGTCAGCAGCTGACCTGTACCTTGATTATTACTCCCACCCCTTAGTGTGGGTTACTCTCTCAACTGAATCACAGCTCAAGCCAGCCATTCAACTGCACCTTGCTTTTCCTAGCCTTCATACAAACATCATATCCAAAAAGAAAAGCACCTTCAGGCAGGGCCGGCATGTCCATTGGGGCCAGGTAGGCGGTGGCCTCAGGTGCGGGGTGCCAGAGGGAGCGCCGGAGGAGGCGCGAAGGGTGGGAGCGCACGCCACAGAGCTGCAGCCTCCTATCCCTCCTGCCCCGCTCCACCACCGCCGCCAGCACACGCCCCTGGCTGGGCACATCAGCTGCGGGCAGGCGTCTGCAGTGGTGCAGGCAACCAAGCAGGAGAGCTCGGAGGCCACCCGTGCACCATCACAGCCGCCCGCCGCAGAGATTGGGCCGGTGGCAGGGGCGCACTCCTGTGATGATGTCACACATGACATCATCACGCAGGCTGGTGCACGCGCGCACGTGGGGGGGGGGGGGCGCCCGGCCGGCCACAAGCACCAAAAACCCTGGTGCCGCCCCTGCCTTCAGGCCTCCCACCCACTGTAGTGGGCAGTTGATTCAACGGATGCCTGGCATTGCAGGGCTCCCCTCTCCGGACAGGTCAGCCATAAGAGACTGCTATAGGTAACATCTCCCCATTGTTAGCAGACTCCAAGTGCTGCCAAATCCTTTACTTGCAGCAAATAACTCACGCTATTCCCCGTGGCGCAGAGTGGTAAGCTGCAGTACTGCAGTCCAAGCTCTGCTCACGAGTTACGACCCGAGTTCGATCCTGGTGGAAGCCAGGTTCAGTTAGCTGGCTCAAGGTTGACTTAGCTTGCCATCCTTCCGAAGTTGGTAAAATGAGTACCCAGTTTCCAGGGGGTAAAGTGTAGATGACTGGGGAAGGCAATGGCAAACCACCCCATAAAAAGTCTGCCAAGGAAATGTCGTGATGTGAATTCCCCCCATGGGTTAGTAATGATGACTCGGTGCTTGCACCCAATGCATTGAATAAGTCCCACTCTCAGTTGGGACTTAATCAATTCTTCACCCCAAGAAACTGGCACAGTGAAGAATCTGTGAGGGCTCCTCCTGCTGGCCAATATGAGAAGGGGCCCCCAAATTCCTGCATGGCACAACATCACCACCAGTGGCTGGCAAGGGTTCAAGCAGACAGTGCCTGCACCTGAGAAGTGGGTACATTTAAATACATGCTTAGCTGCCTCTCCTGATTGGTCAGGCAGCCAAATCTTCCAGCCACGCCCCCTCCATAAACCTTAGTGTCTTCCTTATTTGGTAAGGAGGGGCAGCAAAAAATCACTCCGGAAGAATATAATAGTGGGATCCAAAGGCAGCAAAACAAACGTAGTTCATATGAACACCAATAAAATACTTAAGACACTGCTAAAATGTCGACATTTGTTAAGGCCTGGGGAAAGAACAGCTGAGTTGCTCTTCCTTCTCTCTCCTTCCCCGTATCTAAGACGTTACTTCTAGGGTTGCCAACTTCAACTAGAGGCATTCCTGGGGATTGGAAAGTGCCTTGGGAAGATGGAGTTTGGAGTGGGGAGAGAACTCAGCAGAAAAATGATGCCAAAGAGTCTGCCCTCCAAAGCTGCCATTTTCTCTAGAGGAAGAGACCTCTGCAGTCTGGAAATCATTTGCAATTTTGGGAGCATTCTAGGCCCTGCCTGGTGGCTGGTCACCCTAATTCTTTCAAAGAGTCTCTACATGCGGACTATTTTGCAAGAGAAAGACAATCTGGGAAAATCCTCAAGATGGGGGCTTTTGGAATTGGTAGCTGGATCAGCAAAGGGTTTGCTTCAGTCTTACACAGATCATCCCAGGGCTAATATCTGCGCTTTCTGGATCGTATCTAAATGAGTAATATGTTGCTATAGCGGATGTCCTTTGGAGGAGAGAAAAACAGTGGTAGTTCTTTGTATTAAACAGCTTGCTGATCATTTTTAAGTTAATCAGGGATAGCCAGGGCATGGAAACAAGCTCACAGGTGGCACCAAAGTGATAGGTATATATTAAACCCATTTAGCCATGCCAAACATTTGATTTTCAGCTCTTCTCCACAGACAATGAAAAGTCTCTCTACACAAGACATCTGACACACGAAGAAGATGTGTCAGGAGATACGGGGGTAGGGAGGAGGGGTAGTTTATAAAGACAGAGTTGGCATCAGGGCAAAGGCTTTGCTATACACTGGAGCTGTGTGAATTTATTTAGTTATTTATTATATTAGATTTTTAGTCCATCCTCCCTGCCGGGCGGGCTCAGGACAGAGTACAACATTTCAGTTTACATAAAAGGGGCTGTGAAATGCCAGAAGGGAAACTTCAGCCCATTAGAACCTCTCCAGGTCCAAGCCCAGCTCTGGAAGGCAGCTCCAGCCCATTTCCATTCCTCGCTGCCCTCTAGTTGCAGTCCCTCACAGTTTTAGACTGGAGAGGTGAAATTGACAGAGCCTTCAGGGAGGTGAAGATGAAATTGACAAACCCTTTGAGGAGCGATCTCTGCCAGCTCTGTTTTTTTTAACTACACTTCCTGGCTAACATTGCATCTTCCTACACTTGATGAACATACGCCAAGGTGTCTCGTGTAAGTCTAGTTTCAGCACCATCCTGGAAAGTGGCTGCAATTCACATTTTCAGATACGTGGAATTTCCTTCTGCATCCATCCTTCTGCAGTCAACGGCTAGGTCGGTAGGATGGCTCCGAAATAGAATTGCTCACAATTTTGAGCAATGATTTTGACAAGGGATCAGATGGCAGCAAGGGATAGGCAAGGGCGGGGGTGGGGGGCAGCATCCTCCTGCTGTCCAATGCCAAGAGTGGCCCTGGCCTTTTGATACCTGGCTTCAAAGGTCTTTTTGCCCAGGCTACCTTTGTTAAGGAAGATGCAACCTCACTTCCACAAGCGGTGCTCCGTTTCATTAGCAGGCAGCAGGCCAAGATAGCCTAGCCAGATGGTGGGCCAGATTAATGGATGTTGGCTCCCCCACTTCAAATGTCTGGATGTTCTGCTCTCAACCCAGATGCACGATGATCTAGTCAGCAGGCGAGAGGAGCACTGTTACCTGCTGCTTCCTGGAAGGAATTTCTGTGTGTGTGTGTGTGTGTGTGTGTACGTGTGTCCATGCGTGTGGTTGTCGGAAATTTCTAAGCAATACTGTGAACTGCAGCTGGCTTTCTACCCCACCCAGCTTTGTGGCGGAAACGTCAGCAGGATCCTTCTGGCAGAGCAGCTCCCTCCTCTTCCCCCTTGAATGCATCTCTCTTTGGACTGCAAAGATAAAAAATAGAATGTCTTTATTACAGGGATTATGACTGTAAGTAGGTTAAACCGCCATTAACAATGCCAGCCACCCCGAGCAAAAAACGCGAGTGCTCCGAGGCATCTCATTCTTCCCCGATATAAGTCCTCTTCCATAGAAAGGAAATCTGTGACTTACAGCAGATGTTCCTCGGCTCATCTCCCAAGCAGGCTAATGATTTCTCCTTTTTTAATATCTAAATAACCATTATTGTTCATACACGTTTATCTCTCCATTTGTATCTCTGGACCTGTAAGAAGTCGATGGGCTGTAAGAACTCTCTATCTGTGGGACGGCTCCAGAGAAAGGCAATTCCTTCTTCCAGAGAAAGCAGGAGCCATTTTTATCTCTCTGCAGGGCCTGCCTGCTCATGGGGCAAGAAGAGAATCTGTGTCAAATAATTGCCAGGACTGGCTTAATCACAAAACCATTGCATAGAGCCACTTGCCTTGCTGTAGGCCCTGCACTTGCATACCTTGAATCGAAAAGTCTGAAACCCGCTTTGCGTACTCACAACAAGGTGACCAGAAGAGAAGGGCAGGGGTGCAACCAAACTGACATCTCCACTGCTTGGATTCAAATCTCCTTGTTTCATTTACATTTCTCCATTGGGCAAATCTAACCTGTAAATCTTCGTATTTGCATTAGTTTCTGTTCTCTGGCACTGTATCTCCCCCCACCCTTTAAACTGCCACCATTTGTAATGTTGTTTTTGCACTGATTGAAGAAATAGTGTTGAAAAAAAATTTCCTCAATGCCATCTTAAAACCAAATGAATCCGTAACTACAGCAGCAGAGATTTGGGTCAAAATGCAAAGGTTGTAATGATAACATACAAGCAAGAAAGAACTGAAAAAAAGCAGATGCATAATCTGGGGTTGAATACATGAAGCTGCCTTATGCTGAGCCAAATCGTTGGTCCATCAAGCTTGGTCCTGTGTCCTCTGACGGGTGGCAGCTCTCTAGGGTCTGAGGCAGAGGCCTTTCCCATCGCCTGCTCCATGATGCTTTTAGCTGGAGATGTATAGGAGTGAACCCGGGTTGTTCTGCATGCAAAAGAGCTGCCCTACCGCGGAGCCACCACAACCCCTCCGCTAGAGAAGGGAAGGGAAACGGGAGATGCATTACTCTGCAGTTCAGGACCTGACTAATTTTGTCGTTCAATGTGCTCAGCATTGCTGGAAAGCAGCATCTGTTTTTATTCACACATGAGAGCTGCCTGGTGCCTGCATGCCTGCTGAGCCTGTAAAAAAAAAATGTGCCCCAGCTCCCTCTCATATTCTTTCTCTGCATGTGTGTGCATGCTTGCATATGCATATGGAGCACAAAAAAATGAAGAAAAGATAAAGGCTGAATCAGTGGAGTGACTGTTTCCAATAGACCATCAATGCATATACACAAATCTATATCTGACTGGGGTCACAGCCAGCCCATTCTCTATTGATAGGAGTCAATTCAAAGCAAGGGGCAAAAGCAGAGCTACGATCAATTCCAAACAGGGACTTGGGCCGAGAGGCGTAGAGCCATTGCATGCTCCATGAAGCATGCATTTTCTGTTTGTCCTTTACTTTGGCTTAGCTGCCTCAGCTGCTGAGTTTACTAGTGTTTGAATATTGGATGGAGGTGGTTGCAAACCCTAACAATTTCCTTTTGGGAAGACACACAGTGAATGGAGTTCTGTTTCCACTAGGGTGGCAGGTCCAGAGTCTGCTAGACAGTCTAAGAAGAGCTCTGCTGGGTCAGACTAAAGGTCCGTCTGGTCCAGTATTCTGTTCACACCATGGCCAACCAGCTGCTTCTAGGAAGCCCACAAGCTGGATGACTGCAATGGCCATGTTCCACAGCAATGGATATAAACGGATATACTGCCTCTGGTACTGAGATATAACTAAGTAACCATCATGATTGGTAGCCATTCATAGACCCATCCACCATGCATTTGTCCATTCTTCTTTTAAAGCCTTTCAAGTTGGTGTCCGTCACCACACCCAACATGCAGCAGTGGGCATCCAGTAGAAACAAACAGCAAATAGATGGTAGAGATCCAGTTACAGGTAGCTGGTCAGAATTGTGAACTTCAGCACTGTGGAGAGCTCCCAGAAACAAGAGGAGTTGTTCCAGAGTCCAAAGCTATGGGCTGAACTACACATTATATTGGGGATTTGTGGTCTGATTTCCTATAGCCTTTTAAAAAATCAGCTGCAGTTAGATCAGGCTATGGAGCTCTGCAAGCAAAAGTTTAATTCTCTTCCCCCACAAGCACATAATTTATTCAGCTGAATGACCTCCAGGCTTTGATCAGACCTTCTTGGCCCACCATTCCCCCCACCTGGGCTTAGCAGCCTTGAGGGATGTTGTTTTGTGAAATGGCTTGGGAGGAAAGAGTTAATCCCCCCCCCGAACTACAGTCACAAAGTAACTCTTGAGTTCCCCAATGTGGTGCCTATGGATGCCTTAACACCCTCCACTACTTCTCCTGGCACCCTCCAAGTTTTTCAGAATGTGGGTGGGGCCATTGTAAGGCGGGGCTTGTTATTCATAGAATCATAGAATCATAGAGTTGGAAGGAGCCTTACAGATCATCTAGTCCAACCCTCTGCCCAATGCAGGAACAGCCTAAAACATCTCTTACAAGCATTCGTCTAGCTGCTCCTTAAAGACTGCCAATGAGAGGGAACCCACCACATCCCCAGGCAGCTAATTCCACGCTGAATTACTCTTAATGTGAAGAAGTTTTTCCTAATGTCCAGCCAGTACCTTCCCTCTTGTAGCTGAAGCCCATTGTTTCAAGTCCTATCCTCTGCTGCCAACAGGAACAGCTCCCTTCCCTCCTCTAAATGACAGTCCTCTAAATGAAAGGGTTTCCTATAGCTGCAATAGCAACCACAGGCAGCCACTGGAGGATTGTCCAGATTCCCAGTGTAACATAGCTGCCTTGGAAATCTTTGGGTTGAGAAGCAGGAGATTTCTTTTAAACAATGTATTAATGGAAATATTGTTGAGTCCTAAGTTGGGAGCTGAAGATTCTCAGAAACCTGTCCTTCTATGACTTTAAAATGGCTCTACTCTGGTCCACGAACCAGGTACCAATGTCAAATGGCTTCAAATCATGCATATTTTTTTAAGTTTTGGGGAACTCGAGGCATGCAAGCAATTCTGGGTGGCAGGAGGATTGATGTAGCTCCTCACCCCAAGGTCTGAGCTGTCTTTCCCAGGTACTGGAGTCTAGCAATTCCACATCAGCAATGCCTATTCAGAGTTTTCTCCTATGATTGGGACTCTGGTGGGTTTAGGATCTGTGAGGTCCTCCTATGTCAATGACCCTGAGTCAAGGTGACGATCAAAACAGTCTAAATCCCAACAGATGGATTCCATTTCATATGCAAGATCAAAGGGATCCGACATTTAGCTGCTCAAGTACACATCGTCAATATATATTATCAACAAGGGCCAAGTATCAAGTCATCTTATTGGACACCAGAAAGGATACTTTACTGGGCACTTGGATAGGATCTCCTGAACAGGGTGTCCTGCAGGTGCCAGGCTGCACACGGGTGAAGTCAGGAGCAGCCTGTACACGGGCTTTCTCTGTGGTGGCCCCTATCCTGTGGAATGGCCTGCCTGAGGAAGCCAGAAGAGCCCCCACTCTCCTGGCTTTCTGCAAACAATGCAATCCCAAATTATTCAAAAAGGCTTTTTAGTCAGCTAGGAGGGAAGTATTGTAGGGAGGGGGTCTCAGATGCTTCGCTAATGAGTTGGGGATCATAGAGTTGGGGATCATATATTATCTGCTGCTTTAAATATGTGCTCCTATGTATAACCAGCACTCCATGTTGTCTAATGTTAGTCCTAGAATTGATTATGTTTTGCTCCAGTATTTTTTCTACTCTGTCTTGGATTCTTGCTAAGGCTACGTCTTTTTAAACTTGTATCTATTTACCCTATGGCATTGTTTATGGAAATGTCCTTGATACTGTATTGAAATGTACTTAATACTGATTGTACTAATCCCATACTGTGTAATCTTTCTTAAGTCTCAGTGAGAAAGGCGGAGTATAAATAAATAAATAAATAAATAAATAAATAAATAAATAAATAAATAAATAAATAAATAAATAAATAAATAAATAAATAAATAAATAAATAAATAAATAAATAAATAAATTCCTCCATGTTTCTTGATGTAATAACGGCTAGATTTACTTTTCCGAAAATCAAAACTTTACCAAGATACAGTGAAAGGATCTGGAATATCCCTAAAGGGGGTGGTGGTGTCAGAAAACAGAGCTAATAACTCGAGGATTGTGCCAGAGTGTTCTTTTTAAATCCTTATGTTGCAGGTGTGTTTAGGGAGAACGGACCACCCCACATGTCGATTATCAGTTTCAGCCCCAGCCTGTCTCAAACATCTGGCGGATCCAATTCTTTTTCTTTTCCAGCTTCTTTGTTTCCAGCTCTGGCAAAAATCTGGCTGCCTCCCAAAGAGCTGCTGGCCAGTGTTTCTGTGCAGCTGGAGTTATGGCCCCTTCTGCTTTTGCCTCAAATGTTTTCTGACAAAGCAAAATGCGCCCATATGGCCAGGTGATGCTATGCCAGGTATCAAGGCAGCAGCTAACGGGGACAATTCGCTCACGTTTAGATTAGGCATCTTTCTGAATTGCTATATTCCTGATCCCGAAGAGTTAGCAGGTTTCTGCACGTCACATCTGCCATCTCTCTGCACATTCCCTTAAAAGTATCCAAGCATCATTCAAACACTCTCTCTAAGAGCCAATGGATGGTCATCATGGGGATATGTGGCCAGAAATGAATGCCATTTAGCAGTCTGCAGACTCAAGGAAAGCCAAGGCTTGCTGAAAAGTCTTTCTTAAAATCCCGATTTTGTAACACCCCAACGGGTGTGTAAAAAAAAAAAAAGCTACCAGAATTCAGGGGGCATTTTAGGTTGCTGTAGCAGCCCAAAATGGCACATGAAAACGGGTGGTAGCCAGCAGCGAGACGGGGAGGGGAGGTTAGCAAAAGTTAGGTAAGAGGAAAGAAAAAAACATCCAGCAAAGGTGAGCCAGAGCCAAGGGAGGAGGAAACCACCATCAACTGGGGGGAAGGGGCATGGCTCAGTGGAAGAGCACCTGTTTTAGATGCAGAAAGTCACAAGTTAAATCCACTGCATCTCTAGCTAAAAGGTTACCCTTCTTCCCATGCCCTCCCATCAAGAGGGGAACTCTAATTTCACTCTAAAGCAGGCCTGGAAGGCAGGCAGGCAAGGGGACCGTGGAGATAGCTTCAGACCATCGGTAAGTATCCATGTGCACCATCTTTGGTTGTCATGCAAAGTTCTTGTCTTGAGTGCCCTTTCTCACACCTGGTGTAGCATAGTGATTCAGTAGCTGGGATGTGAGACAGCAGTCCACTGGTTCAAATTTCACTCCTGCCATGAGCTCAGTAGGTGACCTTGGGTAAGCCACTCAGAGTCACTCTACATGAGTCTCTCTACATGTTTGCCATATGTAGGGAGATGCAGTGTTAGTGGGGAAGCACAGTTTAAAAAGACAGAGCCTGCAGAGATCACTCCTCACAGGGTTTCTTAATGTCACCTTTGCCTCCTGGATGGCTCTGTCAATTTCACCTCGCCAGTTTAAAACTGTGTGGGATCGCAGCCAGAGGGCAGCAAGGAATGGAAATGGGCTGGAGCTGCCTTCCAGAGCCAGGCTTGGACCTGGCAAGGTTATCATGGGCTGAAGTTTCCCTTCTGGTCTTTCACAGCCCTTCACACAGCTCCAGTGTACAGCAAAGCCATTGCCCTGCTGCCGGCTCCATCTTTTTAAACTACCCTTCCTGGCTAACATTGCATCTCCCAACACATGTTTTTCATGTGTCGGATGTCTCGTGTAGAGAGGCTCTCAGTCACAGCTTTCAAGCTCTATTGTGGAGATAATTGCATTGGGTTTGTTCACTGCTCTGAGTCAACCCTAATCTCTCCAGAAGAGAGGTATACAAATGAACTGTTTTTATTATTATTTTCCAACTGTTCACTTTATGGCATCTTCACATTACTTTTGCAGCGTTGTAATTCATCCAAAGATGTGTGACCTTTCAATCAACAGCCAGTTACAGTTTCATCTCATGAACTCAGCTGTGAGAGGTATCCCTAAAGGCACAGCTGGAACCAGATGTGGTCTCTTATTTCATCTCCCTTTCTAAGTTATGCCTAGGAACTTTTTGTAACTCAATAGTTCCTTGAGAAGCACAGTGACCAAATGTCTGTGCAGTTCTCACAATGTGTTAGCCCTACAACTGAAAATGAAGAAGAAGGATTTGCAAGGTCCAGGATCAGGGTTTTTTTTCAGGGGGAACGCGGGGGAACGGAGTTCCGGAACCTCGTGAAACTGGTCACATGGCTGGTGGCCCCGCCCCCTGATCTCCAGACAGAGGGGAGTTGAGATTGCCCTCTCCCCTCTGTCTGGAGATCAGGGGGTGGGGCCACCAGCCATGTGACCAGTTTCTCCGAGAGCAAACCCACTGAGTTCCACCACCTCTTTTCCCAGAAAAAAAGCCCTGCCGAGGATTGTTGGCAGATAATCTGTCCTTTGAATGTAAAGGTTTCCCTCTGAAGATCTAATTCGTCCAGCAGGGACTTCTCCCCCTAATACATGATTTCTCAAGAGGGACAGAAAGTTCTAGCCAAAGCAAGACAGAAGAGTTTGTCAGGACACTTTTACAGTACTTTTTGTCCCCAAGAGGTTATTAACACATAGAAATGTTTCATATGATTAAGCAGGAAAGGACACTTTAAAGCTGTTTGTCTAATATATTACGCCCTAAAAATACCATCTGAAAGATCACCTCGCTCTGCTCGTACCTGATTTACACCTGGCACCACAGAGATAATTACATTTCAGCTTGATATATCTAAAAGGGAGTCTGGAAAAAAAAAACTTGTGAAGAATGAGAGCATCTTTCTTGAGCAGCCACAAAACCTGAAGCAGCTTGTTCGTTGTTAGGTTGCTTTCACAAGGCAAGGATTGTCAAGGAGATGGCCTCGCTGGGCTAAGTCTGTGGGAAGACAGATTGTCTGGAAAGTACCTCAAGAAGATTCCAGGAGTTCATGGGAGGACAGTTACGAGTCACTCTTGGACGGGCTTTCCGAAGGAGCCTAACATGCTTGCCAGCAACAAAATAACTGGAGGAACATGAAAACTGTAAAAACATCTGAACAGAAAAATTACTTCCTGCTGGACTAATCCAAAGCTCTATCTAGGGCAGTATCTAAGTGGCCACCTAGATGTCTCTTGGAAGCATGCAAGCAAGAAACAATAAAAGATGAAGAACAGGTAAAACCACTTACAGAAATATATATAATCCTAGTAAAACCATTTGTCTTTAATACACTATACAAATCAGAGAGCAGTCAAATGAAAAAAAAATCATGCAGATCAAAGTAAGAGAGCATGTAGAAACAGAATCATATACAGCACACGTTTCAACTAAATAGTCCTCTTCAGTGGTCCCCAAAACATAAAAGTGTTATTGCTTCATAAATAGGGTTGCCAGTTCTAGGTTGGGAAAATCCTGGAGGTTTGGGGGTGGAGCCTGGGGAGGGTGAGGTTTGGGAAGGGGCGGAGCCTCAGCAGGATATAGTCCCATACAGTCCATCCTCCAAAGCAGTCTTTTACTTCAGAGGAACTGATTTCTGTCATCTGGAGATCAGTTATATTTCCCGGAGATCTCCAGCCACCACCTGGAGACTGGCAAGCCTGTAAGGTGTCCATATTCACACAGATAAAATAAGCAAAATATCAAGAGTATAAACAGAATATCAATATCACAGTGGACTGTTGGGCTAATCCCCTTGAATAATTCTCTACAGGGCTTTGGGGGAGAAACCAAAACATACTATTTCCACTGAACAATATATTTGCAAACTTAAAATACCGTCTATTGTTGGTAGGTGAAGTATGTTGGCAAAAGACAAGCTGCAGGTTCCATTTAAAACAGAGCAGTGGAATTAATGTTGGTGAAGATCCCCCCCTAGGCACTTAAGTTGCATATATATCCTAAGTGCCACCAGTCCGAAAGGCCTGCATCCAAAAGAAATGCAGTCAGTCTAATTAGGTATAGTTCCGAAGGGAGCTCAGTGCTAATTGTGTTAGTTGTAGGTTTATCCCCCTTCTGTTCTAACATGCAGGCAAAACACGAAGGCAGCATCGTCCCCCCGCTGCTTGTCCTGCAGTATCTGCTATTTAATTGAACATGGACCCAGTGTTATCATCATGCTAATTTAACCATCATGCCAGCCAGTGTTGTCTAGTGGTTAGAGTGTTGGACTAGGATCTGGGAAACCCAGGTTCAGTTCCCCACTCTGCCATGGAAGCACTCTGGATGACTTTGTCCAATCACACACACTCAGCCTAATCTACCTGGAGGTAAGGAGAACAAAGTGTAAGCTGCTTTGGGCTAGAAAGCTCCTGGAATTACAAATTCTCTCCAGCTGACCGAGAGCAGTCCCCCCAGAGAAAACGGCTGCTTTGGTGGGTGGCCCCTATGGCATTATACCCTGCTGAAGTCTCTCCCCTCCCTAAACCCCACCCTGTCCATGCTCCACCCCCCAAATCTCCAGCTCTTTCCTAAGAGTGAGTTGGCAGCCCTAATGTAAGCTGCTTTCGGTCGCCAATAGGGAGAGAAGCGGAATATAAATGAAGAAGTTGCTCAGGTTGTCAGTTCGGAGGAGACTCAGAGATTTAGGAATGTAAGCTATGATGGTAGGGCGGCCAGGTCTCCTCTTGACCTCCTGCCCCATGTCCTACTCAGTGAAGCAGTGGGAGCAAAATGGGTGGGGGGACCAGGGGGAAACTGGTATTAAGCTGATGTGATGACGTCACTTCCAACATGCATCTGGAAGCGATATCACAGTGTTGAGGTGACTTGATTTCATTGTCTCCATGCTGCAGTGCCTCCCCGTTTGTCAGTGATCTGTTGGAAACCGTATAGGATGGGCTTATATGCAATATTCCAAAATAGGTCTGAGAACCTGTTTGTCAACAGCCAGCCCAAGTAATTGGCAATTCCCCAAAGAGAGGGTCTGGAGTATCTCCTCCACCCCAGCTGACTTCTCAAGAGGAACAGAAATAACCCTTGAAAGAAGCTGTCCTTGTACAGGGCTTATTGCCCTCTAGGTCAAATTTAGGGCTGGTTGGCAGGGGGTGGGGGCAGCGCAGAAGGCTTAAAAATAATTTGGGAAGGGAAATCACCACATTTGTCTATTGTTGGGGAAGTGGGTAGGAAAAAAGAAGGAAAGAGAGAAAGGAGGAAGGTGGAGCACAGAAGGGAGGGGGAAAGACAGAGCCCCGAAGTTTCAGGAATCAACCACACTTGGTTTTGTTGCCCTGAGAAATGGACTTGGCGAGAGAAGGTTGTGAGAGTCTGCAAGGACAGGGAAAGCAGGCGGATGTTGATGCCCCTACATTGGTCTTATGTTCAGGGAATACACAAAAGAGGCCGTTAGGACCCTGGTCGCCTGCTTGCCTCTTTTCTACCATCCGGTCCATCATTCTTTCTAATTAGGCACCTCTGACATCTGACTAATCCTATTTGACTGCAGGCCTTTTTATCTTTCCTCTTGCTTTTATCAGGCAGGGAATTAGATGCCGTTAGTATGTAAAGCACATTGTGCCAAGCCAGCTTTTGTGGGGCTAAGAACCATTTGGAGAGGCAAAGTCCAAGAGGGGCTTGGAAAAGCCAGCTAGAAGTAATTAATTTCTTTCATTCACTCTCTTTTTCTTTTTTTTAATTGGGAAGATTATGGTGCCCTTTCTCTGGCAAAGGGCCAGAGAAAACCAAGAGAGCAAAAGTAGGCTTGCCAACTCTGGGTCAGGAAATTCCTGGAGATTTGGGGGGGGGACTTGGGGAGGGTGGAATTTGGGGAAGGGGTGAGCTCAGTAGGGATATGATGCCATGTGCCCCCACTCCAAAGCTGCCATTTTCTCATGGGGCACCGATCTCTGTAGTGTAGAAGCTAGTTGTAATTCCTGGAGAACTCCAGGCTGCATCTGGAGGTTGGCAACCTGAAGCAGTCCAGAATCTAGTGGGTTAGAAAAGGGGGAAGGGGACTCGTGGCTCAATGATAATAGCAAAGAATAGAACTGTGCCCCGAGAGCTTGCAATTATGTACTTCATACACATGTACTGTATACATGTACTTCAGTTTGGATTTTACCTTTTTTGTGATGTGTTTATGCACTTCTCTGTTTTTAGTTGTTATATGCCTTGGCTGTCTTGATTAGCTGAAAGGCGAGACAGAAATCTTGTAAATAAATAATAATTAGGGCAGTACAAAGATTTTTGCTTCTTTTCGTACGTTGCCATGGAAAATCTTTTTAATCTTTTCCTAATTCTATTTAACTCCATTTATGTACAGTTGTCTAAAATAATGTTAAAAATTGTATACATTTAACAGAAAAAAAAACAGTGGAAGGAAGCATAAAATGACGCAAAGCTAACACTTCATGGGTTCGGAGTGCAGAATGGGAACAAAAGTTTTGAAGTCCAAAAGATGAGGCTGTCAGATTTAGTAGCATCCCTGCCTATAACATAAATTTCAAAACTGAAGGAGACAGTAAAGGACAGGAGACAAGAAGAAAAGGGAAAGGCTATGACAATGGGCAAGTGGATTTCCCCGGTCCCGTCAATTATTTTCTTGCAAGTTCCCTCTGCATTTCCTTCTGCCTTCTTTCTGATTTAAGAAGCGGTATTTCTAAAATGAATTCTGGAATTGGCACATGTGTCGTTGGTGGGTACAATTCAAAAAGGGAAGAATATCCAATGGCTTGTACATGGGTGTCACTCAGTAAACAAGATGAGGTCATTCACAAAATCTCAAATCTAGAGAATAAATTGGATGGAGGAAATAAGGGGTAAATGAGACCAGCTTCAATGATTTGCACTTATCCTTTGTTTCAGATGAAAGGCTTCACAGGAGGGGGTAGATTTTGTGGTAGAATTTAAGGTAAGGAGGAACAGAAAAAGAAGGCATCGTGTTTGTTTTTCTGGCAGGGAATCCTAGATGTAATGAAAGGAGAATGGGGGAGGGGGGAATCCATTTTTGAAAGCAAGAGACTTTGAGTTGATTGAAAATGATAGAACCGGGGGAGTGAAAATTGTGGGCAGAAAGCTCAGCTGATAGGGTAACATGACAGAGAATCTTAAAAGTAAGGACAAAGAATTATAGGACATGGATGCTTTCAAGGAGTCATGTTTCATCTGTGATTACACTGCATTATGAGATTTGTAGTCTTTGGTGTGCCTAAGAAATCTAACATTCTTGCCTATGAATAATTCACTTATGAGAATGAAGATGGCTTATGACAAGTGAATTCATCAGCACTCCTGTACCTAGAATTCTCCTTGTTCTCTATCATTCAGTTGTCTGGTATCCTCAGTCCGGAAGCCTTCTTCCTAATCCCACCGCTGTTGAGTATCTGAAACTAAAAGGACTAAACTGGGGCTATGGTCACATCATGAGAAGACAAGACTTACTGGAAAAGACAATAATGTGGCTTGACTGAATGAAACAACCCATGGCCTTCAGTTTGCAAGATCTGTGCAAGACTGTTAATGATAGGATCTTTTGGAGGTCGTTAATTCATAGGGTCACCCTGAGTTGGAAATTATTTGATGGAACATAACACACACACAGAGTTTGGCTTGTGCATTCAGCACTCTCTGATCCAGAGGGTAGAGTATATGTGCGAGGGAAGATGGCCCAAGAGAGCCTCCGTCCTTGTCATTCTCATCGTGCAGTTCTGGGTCAGTCTGGGTTCCTGAGAACTCCGAAATCCTACATGACAAGAGAGCTCATTTGTCACTTAGAAGTTAATAAAATGATAATAATGAAAAGCCCACTCAGCTCGCTAGGACAAGAATCTTCACTGCAGTGTCTATGAAGCCAAGCATTCATCACTGTCAAGGTTCCCTGCAGCCCAAAACCAATTCTAAAACCGAATGAAGAGAAGACCTAGTTCTACCTACAGAGTGTAATGTCCCTGTCATTTCAAATACATATTCCTTCCCCTTCAATGATGAATGAGATGTTCTCTTGCACTTCCCCTGAGATGGAGTGCTATATGTGAGAGTCCCCACATCACATTATTCTACCTAGGGCAAGTCCTCTAATTTTGAAGACACTGTGTCAGCTTGAATACTGGACTTCAAGTCTTTCATTAAATACCAAGCGGCAATCTTTTTTAGTTATGTTTTAATGCACAGCAAAACAGACTTAATTCAACGCATATTAAGAACATAAGAAGAGCCCTGTTGGATTGGACCAGTGGCCCATCTATGAGAGAGTCCTATAACATGCAAGGGCCAACCAGTTACTTTAGGGGCCAATAACAGGACATAATGACCCAGGCACTGGTATTCAGAGACTTACTATATGTGAATGTGGTGTTATTATTACAAAGCAGTACATTTCAAACTTTATTTATTGCAGAGAACCATTTCCCCATTGACCAGGAAATTCTTGGCATCTCTCATGGATATCCTGTGTATTGCAGATTATGGGATAGGTTCCACAGCTCTCAGCTACTCACATGGAGCACTGGTCATGTCATTCTAAGCTATCCACTCACCCTGCACAAATGGAGAACTTGGAAAAGGTTTTTAGCATTGCTCAAGTTGTATTAATACTCTTCTGTTGCGGAACGCCAAGATGCTTCGGAATGCTAAGATGACTGAGAACACAGTCTGAAAGCTTGCTGATTTAGAGTAGTGATAGCAGGTGAATTTCGGAGGCTGTGACTGCTATTGTAGCTGTGGAAAACTTTTTCATTTGAATGAGGGCAGCCAATAAGAAGCCCTGCCTTACAATGGCTCTGTCCACTTTCTGAAAAGGTCAGCAGTAGAGATGGGCATGAACCAGAAAAAAAACAAACTGTGCAGTTCGTGGTTCATCACATTTCACTTACCACGAACTTTCATGAACCTGCCCTGTTTCATGAACTGGTTTGTTTGGTTCGTGAAAACGTCACATCCAGGTCAGCAAATCATCACTTCCGGGTCAGCAGAAGGTCACTTCTGGGCCAGCAGAAGGCCACTTCCAGGTCAGCAGAAGGTCTGCAGGAAGTCCGTCCCCTGTTGCCTAGGAAACTGATTGATCAGCACCAGGCTGCCTGCAGTGATGAACCAAAAAATGAACCAAATGAACCAGCCTAAAGTTTGTGGTGGTTCGTCAGAGCCCATTTCTGGTTCGTGAACCACAAACCGGCCTGGTTCGTCATGAACTTTGGTTCGTATTTTGGTTCATGCCCTAGTCAGCAGACACCAGGGGAAATATCGGTGGGTGCCATGCCACCTACAGGAATCACGTCGGAGATCTCTGCTCCAGCCACTACACTAAACTGGCTCTCATCAGGAGGACCAAAACAATGGCAAGTATTATAGAAGCCCTCTCCCTAAGTGATAAAGGGAATGATGGAAGAGGAGTAAGCAAACACTTTGCAGACTAGAGGCAAATACCAGAGCTGGAGCCACTCCAGACACAGCAAACTCCAAACTGGCTTGCCCAAGGCCTCTTGATGAGAAGCCCTATGCTTAGGGGTCTGAATATAAGACCAGAGGTGGGATTAGAGATGTGATTGCTTTACTACCAGAGGGCCCAATCTTCTGCTTCTCTCCCTCTCTGGCAGCAGGAGAGGGACTCATTTCATTACACTCAAGGCGTTCTTTCTGCAGAATCCCTTTCACCAAGTAAAATCCATCACAGCCTTCTTATTAATCCTTCCAAACGTAGACACTTTACTCCAGGCTTAATCCTCCTCCGCTATTGTATCTCCCTACTGCTGGTTCCCTTCATCTGTTTAACAAATTCTCTCCTTTTCAATAGAATACCCAAAGCCGAACATGCCGGGCATGAAAGCGAAACCTTACGGCTGTGATGCCTTCCTCTCCAACCACCTTGTTTTCCCAGCTTTTCAAGCATAAAGGAGATGCATTTGGAGATCTGCAGAAATCTAACATTGCCTCCCTCGAAGGATGTATGGGGCAGGCTATGAAACAGATTGAGTTGCCAGCTCCAGGTTGGGAAATTCCTGGAGACATTTGGAGGTGGAGCCTGGAGAGGGTGGGGTTTGGGGAAGGGAGGGGCCTCAGTAGGGTATCATACCATACAGCCCAGCCTCCAAAACAGCCGTTTTCTCCAGGGGAACTGATCTCTGTTGGCAAGAGATGAGTTGTAATTTCAGGAGATCTCCTGCCACCCACCACCTGGAGGCTGGCAACTCTAGAAACAGATCTACCATCTCTACGTAAAGGGTTTCATATAGCAGGACAAGGAAATACCTCTGCTTGTGGATGTATCATGTTATGCATGGCACTATGTGGGGAAATTGGATAGAGAAAACTTTCCCTCCCTCTCCCCAAATGCAAGAATCTGGAGGCACATTATGCGGTTGATGAGCAGTAGTTTCGGGCAGAAAAAAGGAACTCCTGATACACACAGGGTCGGGGGGGGAGGAGATTTGTCCTGAGTCTCAAGAACAAAGTCCCCCCCCCCTCAAATTTAGGCACTTGTCTAAATTCACATTATATCTCACTATTTCTAATGCCTTGTTTTCTTTTCATGTTTTATCATGTTTTATTTTTTATTATGGATAGGGATCTCAAAAATTAGAAGTGGTTTATGTCTCTCTATGAATTTTCTAAAGAGGCCTGGATACATGCAATGGGACCTTGGCCCAGTCGGGGAGCTGCACCAGAGATCCTCTACATGTTTTATTGCTGAATACAGTTGTCAACCTCCAGGTGGTGGCTGGAGGTCTTCTGGAATTACAACTTATCTCCAGAGGTCAGATGTCATTTCCCCTGGAGAAAATGGCTGCTTTGGAGGGTGGAGTCTATGGATTTATACTAGGGTTGCCAGACCCCCAGTGGGGGTGGGGGATCCCCCGCCCCCGCCACCATCCTCCCACCCCCGCCCCTACCTACCTGGCCAGCGGGGGGGCGCCTCCCATGTGCGCCCCCCTGCGGTGCTGCGTGCCCCCATGCACAGCAGCCACCAGGATCGGGCCCCCTGTGGAGCGCGGGAGCATAACTGCGCTCCGCAGGGGCCCACAACGGACCCGATCCACATCAAAACTGGCCCGATCCACGCCAAAATGGGCATGGATCGGGCCCGTTTTGGCACGGATTGGGCCCATTGTGGGCCACTGCAGAGTGCAGGAACGCTCCCATGCTCCACAGGGGCCTAAAACGGGCCTGATCCACACCAAAATGGGCTGCGTGGTGACATCACAGTGCACACCTCCCCCCTCAGGTAAGAGCCAGGTCCAATCTCCCGCTGGGAGATCGAGGGGGCCTGGCAACCCTAATTTATACCCCACTAAGGTCTCTTCCCTCTCCATATGCAAAAAGGCAGCCATTGTGCCTAATAAACACAAGGATTCTGCCAAAGGCTTTCCCCCCCTTTGCTGTATTCGGGGAAGGACAGTGTTACCTCTTTCCATGAATTTCAGAATTTTGGGGCATAGTCAGTCATGTTGGCCCGTCAAGTCCTAGTTCAGATCAGTATGGGCCAAGCTACAAGTGACGAATGACACTTGAACGGCAAGTGTAGTTCTCCCTGTTCACTTGCCCTCCACTCAATCCACTTGCCAGGCAAGTGTCTTTTGTCATGTGTAGCTTGGCCCAATATGTCCTCTGTTTAAAATCAGGGTTTCTGCTCCATATTGGTGTCCAACCAGGAGAAAACATGCTTCGAACACTGAAATACAGAAAAGTAATAAGGGGAGGAGAATAGGGTTCACTCTCCTCATTCTGGAGAGCCAGTTTGGTGTAGTGGTTAAGAGCGCGGGACTCTAATCTGGAGAGCCGGGTTTGATTCCCCACTTCTCCGCTTGAAGCCAGCTGGGTGACCTTGGGCTAGTCACGGCTCTCTGGAGCTCTCAGCCACACCCACCTCACAGGGTGTTTTGTTGCGGGGATAATAATGATATACTTTGTAAACCGCTCTGAGTGGGTGTTAAGTTGTCCTGACTCCTGAAGGGCGGTATATAAATCGAATGTTGTTGTTTTTATTGTTATTCTCATGCTCTGGTTTTCATTAAAAACAGACACTTCCTGTTTCATGCAGGAAGAGCATACTTGGGTATAATGGGCCCTATCTATGGCTGCAGTGTATTTAAATTCAATAAAGATGTGAGATTGAGCTCAGATCCTGAAAAAGTGGTTCTCTAGAACTATATGAACCTTCATTATCACTGATTTCTTGTGCACCTTGTCTCTGTGTTAGATTGCACTTTAGAATTAGGTGAGAGACCCTCAGATCTCTAATTCTGCACCCGACTCCTTTGTCACACTGGGGAGAAGGGATCGACGCCCGTATTCCACCCTAGTTGTTGCAACCCTGCTAGAGTTGCAAAAGAAAAAGCTTTGTCTCTTTTCCAGCTGGTCTTTCTATGAGGGGGGAGATAACTTGAAGACGTCTCTGTGTCACCCCCTTCCCTGCCATAGAACAGGCAAAATCAAATCCTACTAAGGGGCAAGTGCAGCCCCCGAGAATGAAATAACTAATGCGAACACAGGAGCCCTGCTTACATACAATCAGAAAGCTCTCCCAGATCCAGTGAGATGTTGCAATGCTATGTTGAATGTAGAAATGATGTGCATAGAAATACTGAACCAGGATGAGTATGCATGACATGAAGACGGTCTTACAGTTGTGGTCGACAGGGCCTTATTATTCATAAGGCTGACTAGGCTGAAGCCTAGGTCAGGGCCATATTATTCATAAGGCCGACTAGGCTGAAGCCTAGGTCAGGGTCGTATTTTTCATAAGGCTGACTAGGCCGAAGCCTAGGTTAGGGCCATATTATTTATAAAGCTGACTACGCCGAAGCCTAGGTCAGGGCCATATTAT
This sequence comes from Eublepharis macularius, assembly GCF_028583425.1. Taxonomy (NCBI): domain Eukaryota; kingdom Metazoa; phylum Chordata; class Lepidosauria; order Squamata; family Eublepharidae; genus Eublepharis; species Eublepharis macularius. The sequence goes on from NC_072803.1 coordinate 6,408,674, forward strand.
TCATAAGGCTGACTAGGCCGAAGCCTAGGTCAGGGCCATATTATTCATAAGGCTGACTAGGTCGAAGACTAGGTTAGGGCCATATTATTTATAAGGCTGACTAGGCTGAAGCCTACGGGCCTCGCAGGGACTAGGGGCCCGTCAAATTTTTTTGTTGAGGCACTGTTACCTGCACCCTAGGGCTCCAATGGTTAAAGACACTTTGCACTCTGTGCCGTAGCAATACATGTACAGAGGGCTTTTTTCTGGGAAAAGAGGTGGTGGAACTCAGTGGTGGAAATCAGGACCGCACAATGATGTCACTTTGGGTCAGCTGGAACAAGGGCGGAGTTTCTTAAAGTTTAAATCGCCCTTGGCGAAAATGGTCACATGGCCGGTGGCCTCGCCTCCTGATCTCACGGCACGGAGGGCAATCTGAACTCCCCTTTGTCTGGAGATCAGGGAGCAGGGCCACTGGCCATGTGACCATTTTCAAGAGGTGCTGGAACTCCGTTCCACTGCATTCCCGCTGAAAAATAAGCCCTGCATGTACATATATATTTATCCATATATGTACTCTCATAAGTATACTTACTGAAGTGTCGGAGGGGGCCCAAAATACCTGAATGCCAAAGGGCCCAGCCATAGGTTAATATGGCTCAGAACAATGTTCCTGTCAGGTAGAAATTGGCTGAGTCACTCTCTCCCCTCATAGACCCTCTTACCTCCCATGGCATGGGGGTGAGGAGGAGAAACAATTAAACTGGATGGGTTCCCACTGCTGCGAAATGTTAAAGATAATTCTGTTCTGATTCAGAGCATCTATAATGTTTCCCAAAGAGTATTACTCACATCTGTAAATTTCTAACTGCATTTCTCTATTGACAATTCGTGACTGACCAGGGATGTTTGGGGTACACCCCGTGTGCTTACAGCACGGTGGAATCCAGGGAGGGTAATCACTGAGCTTTCTCCCACCTGCCTGTCACTGACATCATGCCCACGGACAAGACATTAACCTGACATGTTAATGGGCCCACATATATCGACCATATAAATTGGCCCTCAGGCTCCTCGTGACATTAAAGGATGGCTTCCCAAGGCACCTGTGACAGGTGAGACAAAATGCACCAGGTTCTGAACAAATTAAAATTGATCTTGGCTTGTTTGTTTTATCTGCTGTGGATTCTATCTCAGCTGAAGAAAGTATCAGTGGAATCGGGGTGGCCGTAAGGACACAGAATCTCATTAAGAACATTGGCAAAGGGGTTTGTTTCTAGGCCTCCGCCCGTCACTGCTGAGGAGACCCCATCCATCATCTCGGGCCAGGCTGGCTGCTTTAGACTGAAGAAGCATCAGACGGAGGAAGATACGGGGCCCTCGAATCGCTCTCCAAGCCCTTTCAATGTAATTAGAATAATAATGTTCTCCGTGGGGAGCTGCGCTTGATAAAAGTCCTCCAAAGACTTCTGGCAAACTTACCTTGAAAAAAAACACTATAACTGTTTCCCCCATGTCTTTCTAGTTTGCTGTCCTATCTGTCTGTCTTTTATTCACAACCTTCCTTCAAGAAGGCCTGGGCAGTGTACGTGGAATTCCCCACATTTTTTTCCTGCAAGGTAGGTTAGGCTGAAAGAAAGTGACTGGTTCAGCGTCACCCAGTGATCATAACTGGTTGAGTGGGGATTTGAACTCTCTCGTACTAGTCTGCCACTCGGATACCCACACAGTCTCATGTCCCAGGATAATTTCCCTTTCCATAATCCCTGATTCCCCTTCCCAAGATTTCCCTTAAAGTATTGGGTACATGAAAGGAGCTACTTTCCTTTCCTGACAGATAAGGTTTTTCCTTGCACTACTCCTGAGTCGTGGACCTGTCTCTAGTCACACATTTGGAGAAAGAAGTACACATGAAGCTGCCTTAAATGAAGTCTGTTGAGGTCAGTGTGACAGGGCCTTTCTAGCTTTGAAACCAAGGGGACTCACGCTGCCTCTGATGGATTTGGGGGACCTGGTTGGTTTTGAGCTGTTCTTAGTGTAGCAAGTGTGAGGGCTTTCGGTCACAGCTGTGAGGTAAGTTTTGTATCGAGCATGAAAAGAACAGAGATCGCTGAAGCAGGAGGTTTAATAAAACAGCTCAGGTGTGAAGCAACAGAGTGGCTGTCTTTCCTCTCAGTCTCCTGTCCATCACAGACAATATTGCCCCCTATGACCTATGCTGGTTCTCCAGGATCTCAGGAAGAGAGCTTTCACATCACCTACTATCTAATCTTTTTACATGATGGGGATTGAACTTGGGACCTTCTGAGTGCAAAATAGATGGTCTACCATTGAAGTCCAAAGCCTCCCCAAGGAGACAGCCAATTTCATTATCTTGAATCCTTTATATTGTGGTATAGTGCTGATGATGGGGAGAGGAGAAGAGAGGAAGAAGACTTCCGACGTAACTGCCCTCTGGTCTGATGGGCTATCCAGATCCCACACTCTGACTTCTCCTTTTGTTTTGTTTAAAAACACACAGAGACAGACACATCCCAGCCTCCCACTACCAGCAAAAACAGAGGACACAATTGTTTATTAACTGGCTGGTAAGCGTGCAAGTTTTGTTTTCGTTAAAGAGTTCTTTTTTGTGACTCTATGGTACGTAATTGTGAGGTAAGTATAACCCCATTCAAAGCTATTTTGACAGAAAAGACACCAATAAGGATGAAGAACAAACATTTATTTACAGAGGATAATGGACGTAGCATGCTAAAGGTTTAGTGTGGAATACTTCAGGACAAATGTACAACTAGCTCTCAACTTCACTCCCCAGAGAACATAAGCTTTCCCCACTGGGAGTTAACACCTTGAAACTGAGCATAGTTACCAAATACAAACAGAGAGGGGATATTGGATTCCTTTTTCTCCAGACAGGGTTCCTCAGTATTCAGGATTCAACTGTAACCATTTACCACAGCTAATAGGCTTACTACTCAGGTTACAGGCCATTCCTTTAACCCACAAAGATCCTGGTCATAGAACCTGTACATGGAAAGTTAGATTTCACAGGCCCTCAACAGAGTGAAGTCCTTGGAGGAAAGACAGGGAAAAATAGATAGAAAATGTATCTGAAGGCCACCAAAAAACAGTGCAGTACGAGGCTCTAAATCAAGTCCATGCCTTGTTAAATTCTGGCTAGCTCTCAGCAAGAACAGGCACGGCTGGCGCCAGGGTTTCTGGTGCCTCCGGCACCCCCTGCGTGCATGCGCACAGCGTGCACAAGCCACAGACTGTGCGATGATGTCATTACGTGATGACGTCATCGTGCAGCACAAGCTGGGGGCATTCTCCAGCAGATGGCTGGGGTGGCGGGCGGAGGCTGCTCCACACTCCACACACTGCCCTGGCAGCAGCTCATGGCTGCTATACCTGGCTGGGGGCATGTGGTGGTGGCAGCGGCAGCGACATGGGGCTGGCTGGCTGCAGCAGCTGTGAGCCAGCCACGCCAACTCCACAGCGTGCACCTCCACCCCCGACACCCCCTCTGGCACCTCTCCAGTGCCCTTGCACCCTGAGGCCACCGCCTACCTGGCCTCAATGGGCATGCCGGCCCTGAGAACAGGGTAAGGGTTTGAGTACCCAGAAGAACTGTGTTGCTTGTTAGATTCCCAGTTGAGCTACAATCCCATCAGAGCAACATCTATCTGGCCTGGGAGCTCTCCCTGGTATCTTGATCCAGTCATTTCAAATAGATTTTATTTACTGTCTGATTGCTGAGCAATTTTGGAGAGTCCTATTCCAACTTTCTGCAGCATTCCATGGTTTCTCAACCCAACTGGTTCTGGACATGTGAGGAAGGGGAAGAAGGGGTAAATCCCACTTTTTAAGCCATTGGAAAGCAGTTCTCCAGCTGCTTGGCATTGGCTGGCCATTTTGTTAGCCCTTAAAAAATTGCCAAATATTTCCCCAGGTTATTCGATTATCTTGCCTCTCCTCACTGTTTGATATCCTGCCCTGCAAATGCCACCAACTTCTCTTGATAGATGCTTCCTCATTTTTAAAGTAAACTTCCCTTTGGAAAGGTTTCATTTGCTTCCTAAATTTACTTTGATCTCTCCTTTGAATGTTTAATTTCATATCATTGTATTATGGGTTTGTAATCCTGTTTTACATCCTGCTATCTTTTTCCAAATTTTGTATAAATTTGCTATTCAACATGACATTTACACAGTGCTAAGGCAGTGCCCGGATATTTGCAAGAGAAGGAGCTACAGTAGAAAGTCCACACAAAAGAGAAAAATGCAGCTATTGGGCAAGGAGCCCTGCCATAGCTTTGTTTGATTTTTAAGACTATTTGGATAGAAATAATGCTTCTAAAACGTGTGTGTATATGTGTACACACACACATTATGATTTTTTTTATAAGCAGTCAGAACATTCTCCCAAGAGGGTGCAAATGCGTTCATTTTGCTTTTGTTGTTTTGAAAAGAGTAAGAAAGTAGACAATACACACATTAACAAATAGCTTAAATGAAAACAACACACCCAGGACCATCCCTCGTAATCAGGGAAGAGGCAATGCTCTCAATGGCTGATTCCGCACACGTTGGATAATGCACTTTCAATGCACTTTATCAATCGTTTGAGGTGGATTTTTTGTTCCGCACATGAAAAAATCTGTTCCAAATGATCCATAAAGAGGATTGGAAGTGCATTATCCAACGTGTGTGGAAATAGCCCCTGTTAGAGCACAAATTTTGCATGCCCAAGATCCCTGGTTGTTATCTCTGGTATTTCCAGGTAAATGCCTTATGGTAGCAAGGCGAGGAAAGGCACCAGACTGAGATCATGGAGAGCCACTGCCAGAAAAAGAACGATTCTGGAAAAGCAATCAAGAAAATGGCACATTCTCACCATGCACATTTAACTCATTTCATGAGCACATAAATATGTGATTGTTACCCTAATAGGGGTCTCCTAGCAAGCTGGAGGAATTAGCATTCAAGGAGAGGCAGCGAGAAGGGAAAACTGTGAGATCCTGCACCAATTTTTACCAAATCCCTTCCCTCAAAGTAGTAAAGAGTCCAGTAGCACCTTTAAGACTAACCAACTTTATTGTAGCATAAGCTTTCGAGAACTGCAGCTCTCTTCGTCAGATGCATCTGACGACGTAACTGATAAAGAGAGCTGTGGCTTTTGAAAGCTTATGCCACAATAAAGTCAGTTAGTCTTAAAGGTGCTACTGGACTCTTTACTATTTTGCTACTACAGACTAACACGACTAACTCCTCTGGATCTTCCCTCAAAGGACTCTCAAAATGACCAAGCAGGTATTCACAGAATGATTTTTATTAAAGGAGTATCAAAAGCAATCTTATGAGAAGATGGTTGTTGTGGATTTTCCGGGCTGTATAGCCGTGGTCTTGGCATTGTAGTTCCTGATGTTTTGCCAGCAGCTGTGACTGGCATCTTCAGACGTGTAGTACCAAAAGACAGAGATCTCTCAGTGTCACAGTGTGGAAAAGAAGTTGGCAGGTAATTTATATCTACTCAGGAAGGTAGGGTTGGGCTGAGTCATCCTGTAAGAGTTTCCCAGGGTGTGGAATGCTAATGGAGGGAGGCTTCAGGGTATCCTGAGGAGGTTCTTTTGCATATGGATTGGTGCTTGATATGCTAATCTTCTCTGCAGGGCTATTGTCGGGTATAGAGTATTTTGTTAGCCTGGTGTTTTTCAGGACTGGAAACCATGCTCTATTCATTCTTAAGGTCTCTTCTTTCCTGTTGAAATTGTGCTTATGCTTATGAATTTCAATGGCTTCCCTGTGCAATCTGACGAAGTAGTTGGAAGTGTTGTCCAGTATTTTAGTGTCCTGGAATAGGATACTGTGTTCTGTTTGAGTTAGGCTATGTTCAGCCACTGCTGATTTTTTCCGGAATGAAAATCTTACAAGAACACCACACATATACAGAGTTTCCTAGGAAAGGTAGAGAGGAGGCTGGATAGAGTTTCAGGGGTTTTTGGTTATAGTTACCAGTCCAAAAGGGGAACAGCTTCAGCATCTAGCGCTTTGCGGCAAGAAGAGAAAGGGGCTCAGAGGTGCAGTCTTAGGGTGCAAGGCTAGGTCTGTCTCCAGGGTGAGACAAAGAACTGGGAAAGCTTTAAGCATTCCTGGGCGAAATTAAAGTTATCAATGATGACTGATGAACTGTGATGGCTGGATGGGAGTGGCTATCAGAGTCCTGTTGAGCGTGAATATGAAAGGGGCTGAGGGAAGATTGTACGGGTGGGTTGAAATTAACTCAGGAACTTCTCAAGTACTTCTATTGCCTGAATTCTTGCACCTCTTCAGGGCACGGAGGGGCAGCTAGTCAGCCTGACACACATCCTAGTAGTTTTCCATACTCCAGCTGGAGTTGGCAACTGTTTTCTGCCTAGCCAGACCATTTAGTGCTTGATGCACTTGGGGGGAAATGGACTTATGATATTCCATATTTATAAGCTTCCCTTTCCAATATAATGAAGGGGTCTGACTGCTAACCTGCTAGGCATTGCACAACACAGAAACAATATTGTCTTTGCTTGTTCATTTCTAAGTGCTACTTCTCATTAGGCCATGGAAACAACTTGCCACGGGCTGCATCCAAGGGAGACACCAGAAGCTCTTGGCTTTCCAGGAATGGCCTGGTACATTTTATCACAAATGGCAAAGTGATGAGTCTGGCGCACAACATGCACTGGGTGGGATGGAGAGGTCACACAATGTTTCTGTGTGAAGCTGTGTACTTTTCCTCTCCACATATGGAAGGGAGTGGTCACAGATCTTTGGGCTCAAGCTAGGAACTTCATGCAGCCACCACTGTGTTTTATTGGATTCTTGCTAATGTTACGTCTTTGTGAACTTGCATCTATTTACCCTATGGCATCATTTATGGAAATGTTCCTGATATCAGCTGTACTAATCTCATGCTGTGTAATTCACCTTGTGAGAAAAGCAGACTATAATTAAATAAATAAATAAATAAAATAGATATCTGACAAAGGGAGCTCTGACTCTCAAAAGTTCATGCCCTGGAAATCTAGTTGGTCTTTAAGGTGCGACTGGACCCAAATCTTGCTCTTCTACTACAGACCAACATGGCTTATCCACATGAAACTATCTACTTGGACTGTAAATATAAACAGGTCTCTTTAGAAGGAAATTTCTGGGAATTGGGCTGGCACAACTGTGATTTGCAGCCCGTATGGACCACTAGCTAGCTGCAGGCTCATCAGACCTCGGAAACTAAGCATGTCAGCCGTGGTCAGTAATTGGATGGGAGACCACCAAGGAAGACCGGGGTTGCTACGCAGAAGAAAGCAATGGTGAACCACTTCTCAATATCTCTTGCCTGGAAAACCCCATGAGAAAGATAATCTCAAGTTGGGTGACTTGATTATTATTTTATTATTACGTTGCATTAGGACTGGCCAAGAATTAAACCGGAAAAATTGATGTCAGGGATGCGGTCCATGCCTCTTTCTGCTTCAACTTCTTCTCCCTACAGTTTTTTGTTTCTGAGCACAAGACCTCACCACCATGTCCAGGCTTGCACATGACTGTGAGAACAGAAACATGGTGAAGATTTCTGGAGCTCTTGCTGCTGCCACTGTATATGCTTGGTCCCTCCAGGTTCCTGTATGTGCCAGACTCACAGGCATCATTCGTTGCTTTTAAAGGTTGCCCTTTAAAACCAAGAACCTGAAGGCAGATATGATCATCAGCTTCATCCCCACCCCCCACCCATCAACCACCCTCTAATAGATGAGCAGCTAAATACATTGAGAGGGTGGCATAACGGGGAGAAAACGCAGCATCTAATGAACGGATTGTGCAGGACTGTAAAGATGAGTTATGGCATCTCCTCTTTGAAAACTCCTTTTAGTTTAAAAATATTGCTCCTTGCAAAAGGGGAGGGGAAAAAGAACTGTACAGATTTCGCAGGATAGACGGTGAGCACGCACCCAACACAACTGTCGGGGCCGAAATTGCTTCATATATCATCGGCCAACACCAAGCAGATAATGGGAAACAAGTTCTGATCTGGGAGCGATTATGGTTGCTGATTTGGAGCAATGATGGGCAGAGAAAAGCGTCCATAGCTTGGTTCTCTTAAACCCAGTTGACCTTGCGTGGCTGAGATTAATGACAAGTTTCCATTGACCAGCTCAGATGAGGTGTCATCGTGATGGAGAAGTCATCAAAGAAGTCAATCATCTTTATCTCTTACTCTCTTTCAAACTAGATTGTCTCCTTTTTTTTTTTACTGGAGGTATGTGAGCATTAAAAAGCTCAGCTTTACTGTCAGAACATGAATTGCATAGAAAATTACCCCTTCCTGTGTTGGAAAACCTGTGGTCAGATGAGTTATCAAAGTCCAAATGCTGGTAGAAATGGGAAAGAGAGAGGAGAACATGATTGGCTCATTTATTTTAATGTCAGCTTGCTCTTCTCCACCTAACCTGATGCGATAGTCAAACATTGGTAATTTTCCACTGTACAGGAGGCTTTAGTTTTGCAAAAATGACATCCGCTGCTTTTATTTTGCTAATTCAAGTCAGCATTCCAATGCACGTTTTAAAAATAAAATTGAAAAAATCCTGTTGGATTAATAACTTGGGAGTGGAAGAGACACATCAGGGGTTTTAAGAACTTGAAATCTGCTGCAGGCTGAACACTGATTATGACTCGCTTTGGACTGTTCATTCGGTTGAAAAAAATGCCCCGTCTTAAAGGCCAGCATCTTCTTTGATTAATTATCTCTGTGGTGCCAAGCAAGATGAGAAAAATGGTAGGCAAGACAATTTTAAGATCCTTTCCCCTTTAGAAGTATATTATGGGGGGTTGTGATAAAACTGCTGATTGAAGGTTTTCATTAAGTAAGATCTGTAGAGGAAGGAGGGTAGAAGCAGATGCAGCAAAGTTGGGAGGGAAGGCAGAAAGCAGACAAGAAAGGCCCTTCAGCTGGTTTCTGGCCTTTACCTATGTGCCCTACACGTCAATAGGCAGAGGGCTAGAAATTTGACACTTAAAAATGAAAGCTCAGAGTCTAAGGATAGTGAATTATGCCGCTTTTCTATGCTGGCCGAGTACTGCAAAATATACCCCCCACTTCATTATTGGGAGATGCAAGGGGCTGCTGAATACATTGCTTGCTAGGACTCTCGAATACTCATACCCTAGAAATCAAGTTGGTCTTTAAGGTGCTACTGGGTGCGGATGACACCCAGTTGTATCTGCTGATAGACGATCAACCTGCCTCTGCCCCTGATGTTCTATTGAGAGCTTTGGAGGCCGTGTCTGAATGGGTGGCCCAGAGCAGGCTGAAGTTGAATCCCGTGAAGACGGAGGTCCTGTACTTGGTCCATGGGCTGTCGGAGGAGGGGATCCCTCTCCCAGCCTTTGGCGGGGGCACCACTTGTGCCCGTACCATCAGTCAGGAGTTTGGGTGTGATCCTGGATTCCTCCTTATCTATGGAGGTCCAGATTGCGACGGCTGCCTGGGCTGCTTTTTCCCATCTTTGGCAGGCCAGGCAGCTAGCCCCCTATCTCTCAGCCCATGACCTAACGACAATGATCCATGCAATGGTCACCTCCAGGTTGGGTTACTGTAACTCTCTGTACACAGGGCTGCCCTTGGGTTTGATCCGGAGACTACAGCAGGTCCAGAATGCTGCTTTGTTTTGACGAGTGTTCCTTATAGGACACATATTGCACCAATTCTGCAGCAGCTCCATTGGCTTCCCATGGAATTCTGGATTTGGTTCAAGGTCCCGGTCTTGACCTATAAATCCCTAAACGGACTGGGACCAGCATACCTAAGGGACCGCCTCTCCCCGTATGTGCTCCAGAGAATGCTCCGATCAGCAGGAAAACATCTGCTGGTGGTCCCTGGCCCCAGGGAGGCTCGGTTGGCCTCAAACAGGGCCAGGGCCTTTTTGGTCCTGGCCCCAATCTGGTGGAACTCTCTGTCTGAGGACACCCGGGCCCGTCAGGATCTTCTATCATTTTGGCGGGCCTGTAAGACAGAGATGTTCCACCAGGCATATGGTTGAGGCCAGCATGAGATCCTCATTGAGCCTCCCACCAGCCTCCACCAGCCAGCTGCCCAACGTATGGGTACAGCACAGGGCTATGTAGTGCCCATTCGTTAGCTGGCCTACGTATGGTTTGCAGTACACTATCTGTCCGCTTTCCTCCTCCTGTATGTTGATGGGCAGGAATCTGGAATTGACCCCATCTTGAGACAGTTATTATCTGTTTGTTGATTTTATGATGAACTGTTGTTTTATGAATTGTTTTTAATATCTGTATTATATTTTTATAACTGCAGTACCTCGCCCTGAGCCCGCTTGCGGGAAGGGCAGATTAGAAATGTAATAAATAATAAAATAATAATACTGGATCTGAATCTGGATCTTTTACTACAGACCAACACGGCTACCCTCCTGAAATACACACACACATTTATGTAAGGTAAGAAAATGTTAAAAAATGGTTTACAATGCAGTGCACACTGGATGTGCTAATGCAGTTGACGGTATCTGCACCTGCCCTAATCGCTTAATTTTTTCTTTCTTGTTAAATGCTAAAGATCAACTCCTTCCTCCTCCATTCATTTTTTACCCAGAGAAACGTCGTTTGTATTGATGGATGGCTCTTTATCACCCGCGGCCAGCACATGGGAAGAGAGGCACCAATCCCAGAGTTTACAAACTGATTTGGATCATCCATACAACTCTTGGTTGGCTCACTTGCTTCTGTGTCCAGAAGATTCACCAGAGTGAGCTCTACACGCTTGGTCCAAGTATTGCCATTATGTTATCGTAAGATGGACTCAAGGCAAATTGTGTTGAGGGGGGCCCAAACAAACTAACAAGACATTTCCGTCTTACTACAACTCTAATCTCTCACTCTTAAATTGTATAATTTCTTTTGGGGTTGACCATCATGATCTGTACTTGATCTGGAAGCTTGTTAATATCCAGAAATTGTTGGAAAAACATCCCAACTAGAGGTGGGCATGAAGCAATACAAACCAAAGTTTATCACAAACTGTGCCGATTCATGGTTCGTGAACTGGTGGTTCGTGGAAGCCCATTTCTCATGAACCATGATGGCTTTTAGCCTGGTTCGTTTGGTTCGTATTTTGGTTCATCACTGCAGATAGCCTGGCACCGATCAATCAGTTTCCTAGATATTGGGGGGATGGGCTCTCTGCAGACCTTCTGCTGACCCGGAAGTAACATTTTCACAAACTGAACAAACTGGTTCGTGAACCAGGGCAAGTTTGTGAAAGTTTGTGATTCGTGAAACACAACGAACCATGAACCACACGGTTTGGAATTTTCCCAGTTAGGGCCCATTTCTAATCCCAACCTAAGTCTGCCTCTCCAGGATTCTATGAATTCTCAGGGACTGTAGCAGGCTTCTAATCTTCATCTCAGCCTTCCTTCATCTGACTCTTAGCTGCCCTCCACATTATGTGCCTCTTGGTGCAGGATTGAGTCCTCATCAGATATTTCAGGGCTTCTTTTCTTTCATTTAATTTATAAAATTCTTCCCCCCCCCCCGTATACCTGGGGCACCCGTTGAGCATGTATCAACATCTGTTGGTGATTCCCAGCCATAAGGATGTTCACCTGGCCACAGCTAGAGCCTTCTCCGCTTTGGTGCCAGTGTGGTGGAACACTCTCCCTGTTGAGATTTGGGTCCTGTAGTTCCACCAGGCCTGTAAAATGAAAAAGTTCCACCAGGCCTATGACTGTGGCCGAGGACATGGCGAGTTGTCCTACTGGCCTCCCTTGCTCTGGTTCTGCTCTGTTTTTCTGTTGGTTCGATCTTGGTAGACTTTTATTTACTTTTCTAGCCCAACGTTGCCTTAAGTGCCTATCTGATTGTTTTTAGATGCCGTAATTGGATCAATATTGTTAACTCCTAATTTATATTGTATATTTATTAACTTTCGATTTTATGTATGTTTATTCTCTCTCTTTATATTTTACACGTGTATTATCACCTGCCTTGAGCCCTCCTGCAGGGAGGGCAGGCTAAGAATGGAATAAATCTTGTCTGTGGATGGTCTTTGGTGACTGGCTCAAGTTACTTGCTTTACTGTCAGATACAGTAACTGTAAGAAACAATAGATGGTTGGATTTGAATTGGTTGGTCAACAGTGATAAAATGACAGATCAGAAATTGCTAGCTCAAATCAATACAGAGAGAGGAATTCTATTAAGCAAGGTTGGGAGACTCGACATACAGAAATGGCTCGATCTTTCCTTGCAATTTTGTTTCTCTCTCTATCTACAATCTCTGTGTATGATGTAGAAAGTAAGGTTTAATCTTGCGTACCAGGATATAGCCAATGCCACTAGATGACAAAAGTAGGAGTCATGACAGATGTCACAGAAGGCAGGGCAATTTGGACAGTGAACACTGAAGAAGCACCTGAAGCCAGTGAAGACTCTATTGATTCAGTGGGTGGGTAGACAGAGATTCTATGAACGCACTGCAAAATCCACATTTTTCGCTTCTAAAACAAAAAGTGGTAGCTTCAGAGAACTATTTGTCTGAGCAGTCTGGGTTTCCATAGCTCAGCTCTGCACCGTCTCTCTGCCAAGCCACTGAGTTTTCCTATTTAATTCAATACGATCTTTGCTCCCCTAAATACTGGAAGAATTCCATGTGAATCAAGTGATCTCCACCTGTTACAGCTCATGGGACTCTCCAGATTATAGTATATGAGGCAGCAATAGAAAGAGAAGGTTTAATTATAACCAAAACATTTGGCCAGTACTTTCCTACCAAACTAGTCACACGTGATTGATACAGTGGTGACATTACCAAAGCTACAAGGGAAATTGGTGATTTGAGTTTAGGAGGCGATATCTTTGGTTTTATGGGATAGGAACAAGTGGATCACTAAAGGTGCACAAGAGGGCCATTTACAGAAAAGACCTTTGCCTCTTTGGGAGACTTCTCAGATTTTAGCAATTTCCCAGTTCAATTACAAAGCCCAGATGTTTCCATATATGCAAATTTTTCTCACACAAGTGCAATGACATATGGTTTTGTATTTTGGGTAGTTCTTGCACATGTTCTCATGAGAAGATGGAATCCTTGTTGCTATGGTGCTCAAATTTAAAAATTCAAAAGAATATTTCCTCGAAGGATGAGCAGGAGAAAATACGGGTTTTGGTAAGCTGTCCCATAGTTTTGAAACGCAATTCTGTGTTATCCAACATCCAAATCCCATTAAAATGTTAACCTACAATTTAATCTAGTACCCTATTTCCCACAGTGGCTTTCCAGATGTCTTCAGAAGATAAACAAGCCAAGGCCTCCCCTTTTTGTTGTCTATCAACAACTGGTATTCAGAGGTTTACTGTCTCATAACTAGAGATGGGCACGAACAGAAAAAAACAAACATGATGTTCATTATTTGTTGCCATCCACGAACAGGGACTCACGAACAACCACAAACATGGCCCTATTCACAAACATGTTTGTGGTTGGCTTTTCATGAGGGCCAGCAGACTCTCCTACAGCCATCATCCAAGTCAGGATCCCTACTGCACCATTCCCAGAAACCTGACTTGAGCAGACACCAGGAAAGGTACCAATAATAAGTAATAGCTTGGCCCAGAGCCTGACAGCAGCCCTGGAACCTGAAGGGGTAGATCCCTACTGCACCACTCCCAGAAACCTTACCTGAGCAGGCAGCAGGAAAGGTACCAGTAATAAGTAATAGCTTGGCCCAGAGCCTGGCAGCAGCCCTGAAACCTGAAGGGGTAAATCCCTATCCCACCACACGCAAAGAAAATTCAAGCTCCCTGTCTCTCTCTCAAAATACCAACAGCAACTGTCTCTCCCTCACTGTCTGCAAAGTCAGAGCTGGGAGCCCCCCTCCCCCCTGCTCTTTGCTTCCTTGTAACAAATTTGGAGCTTGACACTTGAAAGGAAGACCTGCCTATCAAGCTAAATTGGGCTTAGATTGGGGCTTCCAGGGCAACAGCAGGAGTTCAGACAGAGTTCAGGCAGTCTCTGCCTCCGGTTGCCAAGGGAATTGATTGCAGGTGCCAGATTGTCTAGCTTGATGAACAGCAATGAACAGCAACAAATGAGGCTTGCAAGGACCACCTGTTCATTTAGAATGGGGCCTCACAAACAGCTTGTTTCCGAACAGCAGATTGGGCTGTTCGTGGCTTTGTTTGTCCGTATTGCTGTTCGTGCCCATCTCTACTCATATAACCAGCAGGTTCCATTCAGCATCAGAGTTAACAACACCTGGTGGATCTATGCCATTTTAGATGAAATCTGGCAGCACCTCTAAGTCTAGCAAAGTCACAAGTGCCAAGAAATGCTTGAACTGTTATTCCTCTTGTTGTGGCACTTCTGATCAATCGTAGACTTTCAGTTCCCAGAACTGACAGTTTAGCATTAAGTTAACTCCGAACCAACGAATTGAATTAGCCAGTCCCTTTGTGGAAAAGAGGGAGGTTTCTCCAGACATCGCTTCACAGGGCAGCAAGAAAGCAGCTCATAAAGAAACCAGCAAAGAACTTCAGGGGAGTGAGTACAATCATGCATGAAGAGGAGCCTTCTGTGGATAGGCGCTTTGCTATAAAGACAAACAAGTCAAACATTTTAGCCTTCCGTCGCTCCGCCGACAAATTAAAACTAATTGAATGATCCCTACCATTCACGAAAGGTCTGTGATTGTTCCTCTGAGTGCTGGTTCCCACAAAGACACTTTTTGTGTCATAAATATAAATCCACATTGCATACGCTCTTCCTTGTAAAGATAAAGGGAGAAAGAGAGACAAAGCTGCCACTGCTGATACAATTTGTTATCGGGTTTGGAAGATGCAATTGCGAGAATGATTATTATATCATCAACTGGGTTTCAGCTGTCCTAGCTCATTCAGGCAGGCAGGGTGAATGCAAAGTGACAAAAAAAAAGAGCCTCACTCTTGTTTGCACACAAACACTGTCATAACCAGCAATTTCAGGGAAAGAGGCTAGGAGGGAAAAATACATGTTGGGGGTGGGGTGGGGAGCCAATATTAGACCCAGTAGGGAAACTTAACTGTTACCACTACAGCGCTGTAGTTCTGCATAGAAGCACAGCGAACGTTGCCAGGGCCCCGAGGGGTTAACACTGTGCGTTCCTTTGTTCTCTATGCTGTACATGCCCCCCCCTCCCCATCACATTTGTCTGTTCTCTAATACGGCCCTAACGTTGCTTTAATTCATCTAACACATGCAGTACCACCAGTCCCTTCCCCCCCCCTTTTTAATTATTGTGATCAAAATATTGCTCCAAATGAAAGGCAGCTGCATTTGTTTCCGTCGCATATCATAATTGTGATTGTAAATTGGGAAACGGAATGTTTCCTGGTGCTGCTGTGAGTAATGGGGCTGAAGTCATTATGGATGGAGAGATATAAATAAACTGGGGCAGATCTATAAAACTAAGCAAAAGCAAGTTAAAAGGATAATTACTGGAACAAACAGGAACAGTGGCAGTGGAGAGCAGGGAGATATTTCATGCCACCGTCAAGCTGTTCTTGAAACGTATTCACGCCAGAGCACAACAAGGCAGGTAACGGAGGGAATTGATCCACTCGCATCTCTGAGTGGGGAATTAGGCGGAAATGGTGGGCACTTGGTCCCCTTACTGGTTGTTTAGCTTGTATAACCTCCCCCCAGCCCCCCTGCTTCAACCAAAAAAGACTGTACAGCTGATTTTACAGGTTAGAGGTCCAGCCTGACTGATTAAATTGCTATCCAGATGTCAACCAAGTGGTTTGTGATAACAGCTACGTTCATTGTCAGCTTCGTCTCGATTTGGGTCCAAGAGAAGCCAGATTTTGTGTAGGGGAGAGAGGAATATTTCACGAGAGTTGGCAGAAAGTTTTGAGCCTACCTCAAACTCTGCTAAAGGATCTTGTACCCGTCTTCACATAGGAGCAGATTGCAATCCATAGTAGGAAAGGAACTCTGGACGTGCTCAAAGATGGTCTTTGCATGTTTCAGGATGGCATTCTGCCATTCTAAAGGGATAACCCCTAGCTCAAATAAAGCACCGTTCTTGTCTCCAAATTATTAAGAGGAGGTAGGCATGCCTATTTGACCCCTCCCTTTCCCTTTGTCTCAGCACGGGCTTTGGTATATTCTCCAGCTGATATATAATAATAATAATCAGGGCTTTTTCTTCTGGGAAAAGAGGTGGTGGAACTCAGTGATGGAACTCAAGACCATACAATGATGTCATTTTGGGTCAGCTGTTTTTTAAAGTTTAAATTCAGGGAAGTTTTTTAAAGTTTAGATTGCCCACGGCGAAAATGGTCACATGGCCGTTGGCCCCGCCCCCTGATCTCCAGAAAGAGGGGAGTTTAGATTGCCCTCCGCGCCGAGCGGCGCGGAGGGCAATCTAAACTCCCCTCTGTCTGGAGATCAGGGGGCGGGGCCACCGGCCATGTGACCATTTTTAAGAGGTGCCGGAACTCCGTTCTGCTGCATTCCCACTGAAAAAAAGCCCTGATAATAATAACATTCGGTTTATATACCATCCTTCAGGATGACTTAACACGCACTCAGAGTGGTTTACAAAGTATGTCATTATTATCCCCACCACAAAACACTGGCCCAAGGAAACCTGACTTTATGCATAAGTAACAACAACAACAACATTCAATTTATATACCACCCTTCAGGACAACGTAATGCCTACTCAGGGCACTTTACAAAGTATGCCATTATTATCCGCACAACAACAATCACCCTGTGAGGTGAGTGGGGCTGCGAGAGCTCTGAGAGAGCTGTGACTGACCCAAGGTCACCCAGCTGGCTTCAAGTGGAGGAGTGGGGAATCAAACCTGGTTCTCCAGATTAGAGCCCCGCGCTCTTAACCACTACACCAAACTGATACTATCTCTGAGTAAGGCTGAAGCACCAGGGATGTGCAGGGAAGCATTTTCATTTACTGTTTGATGGTCATGGAAATGTGTTTTCCTCTTACGCCCAAATCTGGCTCAAGAAACATCTCAATCAAGCAGCAGCCAAATGCTGCAAACTGGATATGAAACAAACTCTCATTGCATTTTGCATAATTTATTCGGCCCATGTTAGCAAGGAGAGGAAAACAAACAAACAAAGCTGATTCCAGTGAGCAGAAGCCCAAGCAAAACTTCCAGTTAGCAAAGCAGCGGGCAATCATCACCTTGAAGGTTTTTTATAGGGATCAGAGAGTATCATGTGTGTTGGAAGAGGAGGATCCAGCGCTGTCTCTCTCCTCAGGTTTCAGAAGGGGACAAACCTGAGTTAGAAAGATAGAGAGGTCAGGGCACTCTGTTTACTGTTTACTGCTCTGACTGTCCTTTGATATGTAGATTGGTATCCTCTTCCTGACTTCCTCCCTCTCACTTCTTCTCTTCCTGGCATTGTTCCAGGGAACACCTCTCTCTACTTCTGCTCCCTCCATCTTGGAACCATGGATGTAGGACTTGTCCTGGCATCCATGTCCATCCTTAGACTAGATAGGTAGTTAGGATCTCTCTCTCCTCCTTTCCTATCAGAGTATGGATTTTCCGCAATAGCCCGTCTAACGGGGAGGGCGGTCTAGAAATGTGATTAAATAAATAAATAAATAATAAAGAACTCTCGTTTCTTTTCTAAATATAAACCAAGTGTATGCTTTTATTATTTTCATTCCTGCACACACACCAGCCAGCAGAACGAGCTCACAACTACCTATAACCACGCTTCCTATGCCAAATGATAGACTCTGCTAACAGCCCAAATGTGGAATCCTTTAATTAGGTTTCTGGGGCCTACATAATTTATTTATCAATGTGACCAGCACTGCCCTTTAACTGTTAGGAGACTTCTTTGCTGATTTTATGTAGTCCCAGCTGATGGGTGATGCACAGGTTGAATCTTTGCTGGTAACTGTGAGCTTTCTGGTTTGGATCTTCATTTCAAGACACCAAAGCTCTAAAACCAGAAAATCTTGCTTGTCGACTAGCTTTATTGCATTGTTTATCTAATAACTTTAAGCCTCTTAAGAACACGATATTATTTTTCTCTTTTAAAACAAAAGCAGAGACACACAAATCTATGCCTCCTGTCGGTCATAGGATACACCTGCTTTTGTGTAGTCACTGGCAGCCAATGGTAAAATGTCTACATTGTAAGCTCTTTGGCCTTGGAAAGATGAAGCCAGGCTAGAGAACAGGGATAGAAATGAACAAAGCCTCCTTTTGCTTTGCTTTGCTGTTCAGTCCCTAGCAACTGGAAAATAGCCAGTACAGCAGCAGGGCCATCAGGGGGCTGGAAAGATAACAAGCAATTATAAAACAGTCACTCTTAACATTAGTAAGTTTGGAAGGTATATTGGAGCTTGTTTGGTCAACAGGATACCAAGTAAGCTAGATTTAATTGTGGGGAGAAGGAAGGGAAGCTGGGACTTATCAAAGCTAGTGAAAAAATGGAGGAGGGGGGACAGGTTTGAGACACAGGCTGTGCCCTGCATGTATGATCTCTTTGTAAAATCAGTGTAGAAAGCTTATTTGCTAGTTCAGCAGCTGATGTTCCAGAAATCATAGGATCATAGGGTTGGGAGGGACTTCTAGGGTCATCAACCCCCTGCACAATGCAGGAAATTCACAACTACATACCCCCCCCTCCCAGTGATCCTGCTCCATGCCCAGAAGACAACAAAACACTTCCAGGATCCCTATCCAAACTGGCCTGAGGAAAATTGCCACCTTACCCCAAAGTGGCGATCAGCATTACCCTGGGCATGTAAGAAGGGGCCACGAGAACTAGACACTGATGGAACCCTTCCTGCCCTCCCTCTCATGATCTGCCCACGTTCACAGAATCAGCATTGCTGCCAGATGGCCATTTAGCCTCTGCTTAGAAACCTCCAAAGGAGGAGAGCCCACCCCTGCCCCACTCCAGGGGAAGCTTGTTCCACAGAGGGACTGCGCTAACTGGAAGATGACCCTGCCCCCGGCTGCCATTTTATTCTTTCCTTTCTCATTTATGCCATTTCCTAAAATGGAAGACTCCAAACCCGGGTTTCAGTAACATTGCACGGTTTCTGTTCCAGCTGGAAAGGGGAACTCAAGGTGTACTATGCAAGATGTGGAAGGGATAGGGTTCCCAATTCCTGGTTGTGAAATTCCTGAAGGTTTATGGGTGGAACCTTTGGAGGCTACAGTTTGGGAAGCTCAGTGTATATGGGGTGCCATAGAGTCAACCCTCTGAAACTGCTGTTTTCTCCAGGGGAACTGATTCCTGTAATCTGAGAATCCACTGAAATTCCAGGAGATCTCCAGGCCCCACATGGAGGTTGGCAACCATATGAGTAGAGCTGGCATTAAATTTTTCAACCGGTAGCAGTGTCTAGGTTCTGAAAGGCCACAGTACTGGAATGCTGCTTGGTTGTGCTGAATGTATGCATATGATTAAGAACTGCTTTGTAGCATGGGTCCATCTGTCTCAGTATTGTCCAGCAGGATTTGGGTCCAGTGGCACCTCAGAAAACAAGATTTTCAGGGTATAAGCTCTTGAGAGTCAAAGCTCCCTTCTTCAGATGCAAGCAGAACAGAGATCCCTGAGCCTTTATATTCCCCAGACTCAGGGATCTCCACTTTGACTTTTGAGAGCTTATACCCCAAAAATCTTATTGCTCTCTAAGGAACCACTAGACTCAAATCCTGAAGTTCTACAGCAGACCAAAATGGCTACCTACTTGAAAGTATTGCCCAGAGAATGTTAGGGAGAGGAAGGCTTTTCCTTTACTTGAGAATCTTTCACTGGAGAGTCCAGGGACTGAAACTGAGACTTGCATGCAAACTGTGAATGCCATCACTACGACAAGTCTCTGCCCTCCTGCCAATCATTTCTAACACTTCTATAAGAGGAGATACCAGAGGTCAAACCTAGACCTTCTACATGCAAATAACACACTCGGCCATGGTACCACAATCCTTGCTGGGCCTTGCCTTATATAAAGCTTTAATCAGGGCTATCAAGAGAAGAGAACATAAGGAAACCGAGTTCTGTGTCCCTTAGTCATCCTTGTGTACTTTGTAGAGATGGGAACGAACCGTGAAAAAACGAACCATGCAGTTCGTGGTTCATCAAATTTCACAAACCACAAACTTTCACAAACCTGCCCTGGTTCGTGAACTGTTTCGTTTGGTTTGTGAAAACAGCACGTCCGGGTCAGAAAATCATCACTTCCGGGCCAGCATAAGATCACTTCTGGGTCAGCAGAAGGTCACTTCTGGGTCAGCAGAAGGTATGCAGGAAGTCCATCCCCTGTTGTCTAGGAAACTGATTGGCACCAGGCTGTCTGCAGTGACGAACCAAAAAATGAACCAAATGAACCAGCCTCAAAGTTCATGGTGGTTCATCAGAAATGGGATCTGATGAACCATGGTTCACGAACCACGAACCGGCCTGGTTCGTGCTTAATTTTGGTTTGTATTTCGGTTCATGCCCATCTCTAGTTCTTTGGAGCTAGGTGTCCTATGATTAGCTTTGATATGACTTTTGGTTAGGTGTAGGTGATGCAAGAGGAGCCCAGAGGGAATCTTTGTCTGTGGTCTCACAAGGCTGTCATGGCCTTAAGACTGCAAAACCCACAATGCAGTGTGACCAAAAAATAAATACACATGGGAAACAATCCAGATCTTGCACTTAAACTGAGAGCTCGATTATACTTACGTGCAACAGGACCTCTTGGCTTTGAACTGGCAGTTAGATCTTATGCCCAAATCTGCTGTTCCTATTCAGAAATGGGACTGCAGAATGGAATTCGGAAATTAGAATGCCAATGTGGCGTAGTGGTTACAATGAGGGACTAGGATTTGGACGAGCTGGGTTCGAATCTCCACTGTGCCATAGATTGGCACAGTCATAGTCACACCCTAACCTACCTCACAGAGTTGTGAGGGGGAAAATGGAGGAGAGGAGAATTATTGAAGCTGTTTTGGATCTCCATTGGAAAGAATGGTGGGGTATGAATGAAGTAAAATAAAAAAATAAAATAAAATAAATTTCTGCAGTGGGTTTGTACATTCCCTCTTGCAATGCATCTTGTGTACTGGAAAAGCTATAAAAGAGCTATTAAACCCTCCCATGAATTGTCCTCTTCCCCCGTAGTTTTAGAAAGAGCGTCGCTAAGAGCCTTGTGAGCTGAAAAGGTCAAAAGGGCCGTGCAGACGGACAGGTGCTGGCCTACATTTCCAAGCCAGCAACAGTTCAGATGTGTCTGTGTGACAAGGGCTGGGTGCAAAAGCCACAAGAGGTGATGCCACGCCATGCAAAAGAGACCTCTCCTCTTCTCAGGTCTCCACAATGCATAGCCGAAGACAGCTCATCTGCGAGGGTCGGTGTCTGCTTAATCTTGCATGGGACACTAATGGATCCCAGCCTCCTGCTTACCATCCTTCAGTGTGACTCCCTAATTACTGTAATTATGAAACGCTGTCAAAATCCGGGTAGTGCCAAGGCGGCATCATGAGCGCTAAATGGATTCTTCATGGTGGCCAGACGCATTAGGCAGTCGCCAGCTCTCATCATGACTGTTGCCCAGAATGGTCTTCCAAGTACCTATGAGATCCCTGGGGCCATTTTGCCTGTTGCATCTGCCAGTTGTCCGAACCAGTCCTGAAAATGTCTCTGGCTTTCTAGTAGTACCATGAGGGATCCATTCGGCAAGATCAAACGCATGTCCCGCTTTCCCCCAAATTGTTTTCAAGCTGGGCCAAGGCAAAGATTGCCTCGAGATCTTGGCGGTGAAGGCTCTTCTCGACACCTCTGGCTCAGGAGTGCATCAGTGTGCCCTCATCTGCTCTCTCCAATGGCGGAATTAAACCCTCTTCCTTGCACCACTCCAACAAAGGAGCGAAGATGACTCTAGCTTTGAGTTCATGAGCCAAAAATTCCGGCTTAATGAGTTTTATACTGAACAGAATAATTAATATAATTGCCACTGATATGAAAATGATGATCCTGGAGTCAGAACTGCAAAGGAAGAAATGTGTGTGCGCGTGCATGCAGGCACATGTGCACATTCATGCATGCATGCATGGAGGATAATCTTCTGACATGAAGAGGTGGCCAAGTGTTCTTGGGGTAGCCTCCATGCAGGGCTCATTTTGAGGGGGAACACACAGGAACGCAGTTCCGGTAGTTCTCCAAAGAGGTCACATGTTAGGTGGACCCGCCCACCTGATTTTTGGCCATTTTGGGCCCATTGAGGCCCAGATAGGTGATGTCAGGGGGTGTGGCCTATGCAAACCAGTTATGCTAATGACACACTTCTGGTGATGGCAAGGGGCGTGGCATATGCTAATGAGTTATGCTAATGAGTTATGCTAATGAGTTCCTGCAGCTCTTTTTCTACGAAATGGCCCCTGCCTCCATGTATGATGTTTGTGTGTGTGTGTGTGTGTGTGTGTGTGTCTTGACACAGCAAGTGGCTCGTGAGGGCAACCCAGCTCTTGTTTGTTTGTTTATTCATTTATACCCTTCCTCCCTCCCCACAGGTCACCCAAAGCATCGTTCCTCATTCTCCTCTTCTCCATTTTCTCCTCACCAAAACTCCGTGAGGTAAATTAGGCTGAGGGGGGATGACTGGCTCAGAGTCACCCAGCAAGCTTCCATGGAAAAGTGGACCAAATGCTAGTCCGACACTATAACAACAACCACAACATGTGATTCATATACTGCCCTTCAGGAGAATGTAACACCCACTCAGAGGGGGTTACAAAGCGTGTTATTATTATTATCCTCATGACAATCACCCTGTGAGGTGGGTGGGTCTGAGAGAGCTCTGAGAGAGCTGTGACTGACCCATGGTCAACCAGCTGGCTTCAAACAGAGGAGTGGAGAATCAGAACTGGTTCTCCAGATTAGAGTCCTGCCGCTCTTAACCACTGCACCCCACTGGTTCATGCTCTCTTTTATGTCTCTTTTACCTAGGGCTGGTTCAAGATGTTTTTTTGTCCCCAAGCCAGGCATCCTCTTGACCTCCTGGGCCTGTTGCTTCAGGGGCTTGACTTGGACCCACATACCAGTCAGCTCCCAAACTGCTGGTGGCTGGGTACTGGCTGAACTTTCGTTATGCCTCACAGTTTTCTTTATTGTGCAGGCCCTTA
This sequence comes from Eublepharis macularius, assembly GCF_028583425.1. Taxonomy (NCBI): domain Eukaryota; kingdom Metazoa; phylum Chordata; class Lepidosauria; order Squamata; family Eublepharidae; genus Eublepharis; species Eublepharis macularius. The sequence continues at coordinate 6,431,856 of NC_072803.1, forward strand.
GGTAACCTGGACAGAGGACCTGTCCTGCTTTTTCCTCATCAAGAAATTCAAGGCAAGATGTTTTTTAAAAATCCTTTAAAATACAATACCAACACCATAAAAAATCGGAAGAACATCTGTCATGTCTAACTGCCTTCAATATCCTTTCTGTAGAGCTCAGCTTTACAAGGTCTTCTGAAGGCTAGAAGAGAAGGTGCCTTCCTTAATTTTTCACAAAGGCCATCCCACAAGGTTAGAATCAGGGCTGGCGCACCCATTGAGGCAGGTCTGGCCCCCACCCTGAGTGCTAAGGTGCCGGAGGGGGCACCAGGGGGGGTGCCGGGGGTGGGGGCATGCCCCACAGAGCTGGTGTGCCTGGCCCACAGCTGCTGCAGCCTGCCATCCCTCCCGCCCTGTGCCACCACCGTTTCCGCCGCCAACACATGCCCACGGCTGGGCACAGCAGCCACGGGCCAGGCATGGCAGGTATCCAGGGCAGCATGCAGAACCTCCCCAGCCACCGGCCATGCCCAACTGGGAGTGTGGGCAGCCTCCATGCACTGTCCCAGCTGCCCACCAGCCAATGGGGCTGGCTTGCTGCATCATGGTGTCACACGCCATGACGTCATCACACAGTCCGGGGGGTATGCGCATGTAGGAGCAGCCGGGGGTGCCAGAAACCCTGGCGCCACCCCTAGTTTGAATCACCATAGTTTGCGCTCTAGTATTGCGAGGTCCACATCACCTGCACATGGAGGTTCCATTTAGCTATTGTGGCTAAGGGCCCTTGACAGAACTATCCTCTGTGGAGTTCATTCCCCTTTAAGGCCACCTGAGGGTCAACGCACCTTCTGTACCCTGAAACCTTGAGATACTCTTACTCATGCCACACTTTGGCATAGATGTTTTCTTTCCCCTTGAGGGTGTCACCATTTCGTGACAGTGCACATCATAAGATAATTATGATCTCTGTGAAGCAGGGCTTATTTTTTTGGTCTCACATAAATTTGCTGCCAGTCAGCCTCTTGGGGTGACCTCAGATGAGTGCAAAAGAGCGTTCTCTCCATCCATATTTCATTCATTACTCAATAAACCTACAGGAAAGAGCTCAGCTGCCAACGCTTTCTCGGTGAGAGAAGAGACACTTATCGGCCCCAAATGTCTAGTTGCCGTCTCACAACCTGCTGACCAGAAAGGCATTTAAACGTTGTTCTGAAGCAAGAGATAAGGATGCTGACATGCCTTCTTCCCACTCCTTTGATGATTTGGTTATTCATCTCCTTCCTCTCCTGCTGGGGTTCTGCTCACAGCAGGTATGCTGCACAACAGGTAAGGGGTGGGGTAAATGACAGAAGCATAGAAAGAATGGCTAGGAGGAGATGCACCTGTCTTCTTGCATTCTACTTTTACTGCATCCAATCTCCAGGTTGCAAGAAGACAATGTTTCCTCGTAGGGGTCTTTGCCAGCTGTTCATGACAAAAGAGAGGCAATCATAGAACTACAGGCCATCTAGTCCAACCTACTGCCCAATGCAGGAACGGCCTAAAGCATCCCCAACAAATATTTGCCCAGCCTCTCCTTGAAGACTGCCAATGAAGGGGAACCTACCACATCCCTAGGCAACTGATTTCACTGCTGAATTACTCTTAACATGAAGAATGTTTTCCTGATGGCCAGCCAGTACTTTCTCTCATGTTATTTAAACCCACTGTTTCAAGACTTATCCTTTGTTGCTGACAGGAACAGCTCCCTTCCCTCTGCTAAGCAACAACCTTTTAATCACATCTCCTCTCTACCTCCTCTTCTCCATACTGAACATGCCCAGGTCCCTCAGTCCTTCCTCGTAGGGCTTGGTCTCCAAGCCCCTGATCTTCCTGGTTGCTCTCCTCTGCACCCGTCCCAATTTGCCCACATCCTTTTTTGAAATGAGGTCTCCAGAATTGCACACAACACTCCAGAATGGGGCCTGACCAATGCAGTATATAGTGGGACAATGGCATCCTGTGATTTGGATGTTATGCCTTTGTCGATACATCCCATGATTGCATTCACCTTTTTTTGCTGACTGCTCATATTTAGCTTCCCATCCACCCATATCCCAAGATCTGGTTCACTGCTTCTCAGAAGTGTATCCCTCCTTCAATATGCATGCTTTGCATTTGTCTTACCCCGTTATCCATGTTAAATCGTATCTTATTCAAATCTGCCCAATTTCCCAGTGTGTTCAGATCTCACTGAGTTCTATCTCTGTCTTCAAGGGTGTTTGCTGTTCCTCCCAGTTTGGTCAATTTAATGAGGAATCCCTTCATACCCTCATCCAGATCATTTATAAAAATATTGAGAAGCACTGGGCCCAGAACCGAGCCCTGGAACACTCCACTAGACACCTCCCTCCAGTCAGACATGGCACGAGGAACCTGTGACTAGACAGGGGCATGAACAGAAAAAAAAACCCCGATGTGGTGTTCATTGTTCATTGCCATCCACAAACAACGAACAACGAACAACGAACATTGACGAACATGACCTGTTCGTGAACATGCTTGTTGTTTGTTGTTTGTGGGAACCAGCAGGCTCTCCTCCAGCCATCAAGATCCCTACTGCACCTCTCCCAGAAACCCTACCTGAGCAGGCAGCAGGAAATGTAAAAATAATAAATAATAGCTTGGCTCCAGAGCCTGGCAGCAGCCCTGGAACCTGAAGGCGTAGATCCCTACTGCACCACTCCCAGAAACCTTACCTGAGCAGGAAGCAGGAAAGGTACCAGTAATAAATAATAGATTGGCCCAGAGCCTGGCAGCAGCCCTGGAACTTGAAGGGGTAGATCCCTATCCCACCACACACGAAGAAAATTCAAGCTCCAGTGCACTCTCCCTGTCTCTCTCTCAAAATGCCAACAGCAACTCTCTCTCTCTCTCATCGTCTGCAAAACCAGAGCTGGGAGCCCCCCTCCCCCCTACTCTTTGCTTCCTTGTAACAAATTTGGAGCTCCGCACTTGAAAGGAAGACCTGCCTATCAAGCTAAATTGGGCTTAGATTGCGGTTTCCAGGGCAACAGCTAGAGTTCAGACAGAGTTCAGGCAGTCCCTGCCCCCGGTTGCCACCCTCTGAAGTTGCCGTTTCCTCCAGGGGATCTGATCTCTGCAGTCTGGAGATCAGTTGGAATTCTGGGAGATCTCCAGCCACCCCCTGAAGGTTACAGAATTCAAGACCACCTAATGAAATAAAGCTACTCCAAGTCAGTTTCATACAAAGTATTAATCATACATTAAGTGTTATTCATTGCCATTCAATTCATTCACAACCATTATACAGTCTCCCTCACCAGACTATAAAGTGCTTAGTGCATATCACAGGTATTATTATTGGTAATGATGACCCTTCCACTTCATGCTATTTTTTTGTTTTGTCCAGTAGTTCAATTATTTGTATAATGGTCCAAATGGTCACAAGTCCATTACAAGTCCAATAGCACGTAGATAGAAACGTCCAAAACAAAAAAGGAGTATGAAGTGGAAGGGTCGTCATTACCAATAACAATATCTGTGATATGCACTAAGCACTTTATAGGGCTGGTGAGGGAGACTGTATAATGGTTGTGAATGAATTGAACGGCAATGAATAACACTTAATGTATGATTAATACTTTGTGACTTGGAGCAGCTTTATTTCGTTAGGTGGTCTTGAATTCTGTAACTGTTAGCCATTGGCAGGACCCTCCCTGTTTTTGTTGCCCTCCTGGAGATTAGCAGTTCTAGATCTGTGGGGTTCAGGGGCTGAGTTTGAGGAAGAAGACAGGGCTGTATCCCTGAGCAAGCAATTTAACTCACTGTCCTGGAGCTCTTCCTGCATGTCAAAGGAGGCTCCTGGGTGCTTCTCAGCTGCCTCCGTCTGGGCAGCTGAGTATTCAATTTCTTCCCCTGGTGAGGGGTCAGAGGCCTTGGTGCATGACAAGGTGCCAAGGACTGAAGCAGAGACTTCCTGCTCAGGCTGTGCCCACCCCAGACTGGGAGGTTCTGGGCATGGGGCAGTCAGTTTAGAAGGAGAGGGGTGGGTTGAAAAAGTTGGACAGAGCAGTACTTTAATGCAACAGTCCCCCCCCCCTGCCCATTCTTCTTTGAATTTTTTTTTTGGTACTCTATCAGACAAGGCATTCACTTTCTATTCCTGGATAAAAGATTCCTCTAAAGCCAGCTGGCAACTTCTGCAAAAATATACCTCTGAAATAGAGAGCCCAGCAGGAGACAGCATGAGCTGTGGCAGGGGCTAATCATACTTGCTGAAGAGAGATTTGGAGATGCAAGCTTAGAAGTGCACCATGTGCGCCTCTGACCCTGACTGCAGCTCCCATGGGGTAAGGAGAGGAAGAAACATATGAGGAGCGAGAACAATGGAGCACCTTTGCTCAAGCGGCTGTCTCCAAATCTGACGCCCCCCACTGCCAGAAAGAGCCGAGTCTGAAAATGCCTCTGATAGGAAACCTTTCTTTCCACTGCGATTTCATAGCCTCGACAATCAAGGTCTAGCCGAAGAAAGGCCAGGGGCTTTGCAAATGGTTCTGTTGCGTCACGCAGTTTCCACAGTTATTTCAACACTTCCTTTCCTTTTTTGTAAAAAAACCTAGGAATTGTAAGCGGCGGCGGAGTGACAAAGATGTTCCTCCATTCAGCAGAGAGAGACATGCTCCTCCCTTTCCTCCCAAACATCTGCCTGAATGCAACACTGTCGCGGCATTCTTAAAGCATGACTCACGGGATTCATAACTACAAGATGTGGTGACAGCCACAAGCCTAGATGGATTTGAGAAAGGACTTAAACAATTTATGGAGAAAGGATTGGCCCATGAATAGAAGAGAACCTGTCTTTGTAACACCTGTGTTTAGGGAGATTATAAACTCCAAGAAGTCTCTTGGCACACGGAGCGATGGAAGAATTTCAAAGCCTGTGTTGTCCCCCATGGTGATTGACAAAGGGATCAGAAGAACGGAGCAGAAGAAACCACACTTGGCTTGCAGCTATGGCCTCTTAGCCATAATAGTGGTGGTGGTGGAGAGTACCCTCAGGTCATAGCAGACTTACGGCAACCCCTGGTGGAGTTTTCATGGCAAGAGGCTAACAGAGGTGGTTTGCCATTGGCTGCCTCTGCAACCCCGGTCTTCATTGGAAGTCTCCCATCCAATTACTAACCAAGGCTGAGCCGGCTTAGCTTCTGAGATCTGATAAGATCTGTCTCACCTGTGCTATCCAGGTCAGGACAGTCAAAACAGTAGCCTCCATAAACTTAGTTGAAAATTTCCCTCGAGTCCTACCTCCTAGTCTACGGCTGATTCCGCACATGTTGGATAATACACTTTCAATGCACTTTATCAATCATTTGAGGTGGATTTTTTGTTCCACACACAAAAAAATCAGTTCCAAATGATCTATAAAGAGGATTGGAAGTGCATTATCCAACGTGTGCGGAATCACTCAATGGCTGATTCCACACACGTTGGATAATGCACTTTCAATGCACTTTATCAATCGTTTGAGGTGGATTTTTTGTTCTACACACAAAAAAAATCTGTTCCAAATGATCTATAAAGAGGATTGGAAGTGCATTATCCAACGTGTGCGGAATCACTCAATGGCTGATTCCACACATGTTGGATAATGCACTTTCAATGCACTTTATCAATCGTTTGAGGTGGATTTTTTGTTCCGCACACAAAAAAGCCTGTTCCAAATGATCTATAAAGAGGATTGGAAGTGCATTATCCAATGTGTGCGGAATCAGCCACTATCACAGGTAATTCTAGCCTCCCCCAGGTCCCAGCCTGTCTCCATGCTACCGAGCATCTTTTATGAGGAAGACATGGTCACTCAGTCTTGTACGCACTTGGGAGACTTCCGGTTTGGGATCCATGGAGGTCTAACGCAGCTCCAATAGTGGAGCTGACCGGGCTGCCGTTTCCAGTGGCCGGTGGGGCAAATTCAGCCCGAGGCCACCTGCTCCCAGGCGGGGAACAGGCAAAGAACGCTCAAGTACCTCAGGGCGCGTCGATCTCAGGCGAGGGGGGGTTCTGCGCTAAGGATTCTCTCTCGTCCCTTGAGGTCCCACCCTAAGACAGGTCGGCATAAATCTCTGCGGGAGATCCGGGGCCAGTGCGACTGGCATAAGATCTCCATGCCCAAGCTTCAGCAGGGGAAATTAATTTCGGAAGAAAATTTGGAATCGAAGCAGTGATTACAACCCAGAAAGACGTGTGAAAAGGTAAAGATCACTATCTCTCAAACCGGGACAGACTGTTTAAAGTAATGAGGCTTTAAAGTGAACTTTTAAACTACAACAGTTGGACTATATTGAGAAAAAGATCCGGCAAGAATTTGATTAGAAAAAGGACTAAGTTAAAGAAAGTTATTGAAGAAAATAGATAATTGTTTACCATACCTGTGGTTATAAAGTGATAGCAAGCTGTGAGAAAACTTCTACCATCGCGAGAGCTGCAGTGGAGAGTCGGCAAACAGGAAGTGCGTAACAGCGATAGAGGTGCCTGTGAGAGAAGGTCCCCATCGAAGAACAGGAAGAAGGGAATCGCCATTTTTGAAAAGGGAAGGGCATTGACTTCAATAGGAGCGGAAGTAGGACATCTTGGATTATAAAAAGACTATAGAAAAACCATAGAGAAAAGACGCCCGACATTTTAGATTTTGTAAGTGTCTCTTGTTTATTTTAAGAACCGGGACATTTAAATTATTTCAAAGGGACATTAATTTAGACGCCACGGAGCTAAGGAAACGTGCAGACTCGTGGGAGCGAGGTAAATCAAGCCCCACGATGTCGAAGAAAGAGTGGCAAACAGCTATTGAGAATTTGGACAAAAAATTCCTGGAAATGTTAAAGGAACTGAAGGAGACAAAACAGGAGTTGGTGAGAGAAGTTAAAGATGTTAAAGAGACAGTAAAAAACGAATTGGCAGAGGTGAAGAAGGGAATGGAAACAATACAAACTGATTTACAGGCAGCGCAACAGAAAGTTAATGTTGTGGAAAAAGCGATGGAGAATCTTACAGAAACGCAACGAACAGATATGAGAGTGATAAGGGGGAGAATGGCGGTTGCGGAGAGTAAATATATGGAGAAACAGCTGAGGTTTCGAGGTCTGCCGGAAATAGAGACAAAGACAGCACAAGAACAGGTGACTGAAATGTTAGCTGAATACCTGGGAAAGGAGGAGGAGGAAGTTGTGGCTATCCTGGATGTTGTGTACCGAATAAACTCCAGATTCGCGGCCCAGAGGAAATTACCAAGGGACGTGATTGTGCAATTCACGACAAGGAATATAAGAGAAATGATAGTGAGTAAACAGTTTCAAGATCCATTGGTAGTCGATGGCAAGACGATTATCATCATGAAGGAGCTACCTAGATCGGTGTTGCTTGATCGGAAAAAATATAAAGTGCTTGTGCAGAATTTGAAGGATATGAAAATAAGATATAGATGGGAATTACCGGAAGGGATATCTTTTGAATTTGGAGGAATGAAAAAGCGCATCAGATCTGAATTTGAGATGGAAAAGTTTATGAGGGACAATGAAAAGGACTTACCAACAACAAGGCTATGAATATGGAGTGTAAAGTTTTATCTTGGAATGTAAATGGACTTAATTCACCCAAAAAGAGAAAAAGTACTTTCCACTGGCTAGTAAAACAAAAATGTGACATTGTATGTTTGCAAGAGACCCATATCAGAAATCAGGATGTAAAATATCTTAAAGTGAGTAAGTTGGGCATTGATTTTGTAGCGGCCTCAAAAAAGAAAAAAAAGGGAGTGGTACTATATATTAAAGAGGAGCTACAGCCAAAATTAATGATTAGAGATGTGGAAGCCAGATTTATAGCAGTGGAATGTACATGGAATTTTAAAAAAGTGTTGGTTATTGGAATTTATGCACCAAACGGTGCTAAAGAAAGCTTCTTTGAGGATTTAAGGAAGCAACTAGATGAACTTACATATGATCAGATAATCCTTGCAGGAGACTTCAATGGAATTACAAATTTGGAACAGGACAAAAAATCAGTAACTGCACAAAAGAAAAGAGGACTTTTGCCAAAGACGTTCTTTGCATTAGTGCAGCAGGAAACTTTGGAAGATGTATGGAGAACGCGGAATCTCACAAGTAGACAGTATACATTTTTCTCCGCAAGACACTCTACTCTATCACGTATTGATATGATCTGGGCCTCAAAGGATTTAGCGCTTTGGACTAAGGATGTTGAAATAATGCCCATGGTAGGCTCAGATCATAATCCAATTATGTGGAAGTTCGGGAAAAGAAATAAGAGGAACGGATGGAGAATAAATGAGGATTTGCTACAGGAGGGAGAAAATATGGAGATGCTGAGAAGGGAAACTAAGTTCTTCATACAACATAATATGAATCGAGAAGTACCAACCAATAAGGTCTGGGATGCATATAAAGCAGTGATTAGAGGCATACTAATGGATTTAAATGGAAGAGCACGAAAGAAACGAGAGGAGAAGAGACAGGAGATTATGGAGAAAATAAAAGCCAAAGAAATACAATTAAAGAAAAGACCAGGTAAGAAGAAAATTTATCAGGATATTAAAATTTTACAAGAGCAGTTGACGGCAATGAACAATAGAGAATTGGAATGGAATTTGAAAAGAATGAATCAAAAGTCATTTGAAGGTGCAAATAAACCTGGGAAATGTTTGGCATGGCAACTGAAGAAGAGAAAAGAAAAAAAGATAATAAATAAAATATGTGAGGACAATAAAGTGCATCTGGAACAGACTGCCATTAGTAGAGCCTTTTACAAATTTTACGCCAAATTGTATGGGAAAAAAGAAGTGAAAAAAGACTCAATAGCGACATATTTGGGAAAAGTAAAACTCCCAATAATCTCGGAAGACTGGAGAGTTAAATTAAATAGTGATATAACAGAGGAAGAAATAAAGAAAGCAATACAGTCAACAAACTTGGGGAAAGCGCCAGGGCCTGATGGACTTACAGCAAAATTTTATAAGGTAATGGCCAATGAGCTGGCGCCATTTCTAAAAGAGGTGATCAATGGGGTTTTGAGAGACCAAAGAACTCCAGATACTTGGAGTGAAGCTAATATATCATTGATCCCTAAAGAGGGACAGGACTTGACAAATGTTAAAAATTACAGACCTATTTCTTTACTTAATAATGATTACAAGATCTTTGCGAAGATCTTGGCAGAGAGGCTAAAGGGATGGCTAGCTGAGGCTATTGGGGAAGAACAAGCAGGTTTTCTTCCAAACAGACAAATTAGAGACAATTTAAGGACAGTTTAGGGATGTGCGTTTCGGCATTCTGAATGCCGAAAGAATGCCGAAACAAAAGTGTTTCGGCATTCTTCAAGAATCCCGAAACGTTTCGGGGAATGCCGAAACGTTTCGGGATTGCCGAAAGAAAAACCCGAAACGTTTCGGGATTCTTTCGGCATTCTTTCGGCATTCGAGAATCGCCATTTTGATTTTGCTAGCCGTTTGCCTTAGCAAGCGGCTAGCAAAATCCTGCTGGAAGCAAAGGCTTCCTGCAGGCTCTTAGAAGAGGGGAGGGGGGGAGAAGGAGTGAATCACTCACTCCTTCTGTCACCCCCCACCCCTCTTGCAAAGGAGGATAGGGAATCCTGCTTTGCCTTGCAAATGCAAGGTGCAAGCATTGCATTGCACTTTGCATTTGCAAAGCAGCAGAGATTCCCGCCAAAACTAACAGGTAGGGGAGGGGGAGCAGGAGGAGGGTGGCTCTTGGAGTGTGGGTGGGGAAAGGCAGGGGACTGGGGACTTTAGGAGTCACCAATCCCACTGCTGCATTCTCATGCCAGCCAATAGATTTAAATCTTTGGCTGAGGCTGCAGCAGGGGATTTAAATTTGGAGCAAGACTGTCTGGAACACTTCTGTTGCTGCTGCTGCTGAGCTGTGACCGAGAGAGGAGAAGAAGAGAGACTGCACCTGGAGCCTGGAGGACATCTGCCTGGAGGATCAACTGTGCTGGACATCCTGAGAGGACACCTGGTAGGCCTTTTTAAAATTTTTGTAAATTTTTTTGATGCTGGGCAATGTGCTGCTGTGGCCTGCCTCTGCAAAAAGGTGTTGCAGTTTATTCTTGGCATGGCCTGGGGGACAGGTTGGGCAGACAATGTTTGATGGTGGGGTGGGGGTTTCAGCATTGGTTGTTGTGCTTGCCTTCTTTAAGCTTGATCCACTGTTTTAAGATTAAAACAAGAGTGTGCCAGCTTTGGGCCTACACAGGCCAGAAGCCTTTCTTCTGGCTGGCTCTCACAGTTGTGCTCCACAATCTGGAATGGTGTGGCTTGCTTTTCTGTGTCTGGTCCCCTGCTTGCAAGGATTCCCAACAGGCTCCGTCCTGATCAACTGTGCCAGCCTGTGGGCCACACACAGGTATGGCCTGGGGGACAGGTTGGGCAGACAATGTTTGATGGTGGGGGGGGGGGGTTTCAGCATTGGTTGTTGTGCTTGCCTTCTTTAAGCTTGATCCACTGTTTGAAGATTAAAACAAGAGTGTGCCAGCTTTGGGCCTACACAGGCCAGAAGCCTTTCTTCTGGCTGGCTCTCACAGTTGTGCTTCACAATCTGGAATGGTGTGGCTTGCCTTTCTGTGTCTGGTCCCCTGCTTGCAAGGATTCCCAACAGGCTCCGTCCTGATCAACTGTGCCAGCCTGTGGGCCACACACAGGTATGGCCTGGGGGACAGGTTGGGCAGACAATGTTTGATGGTGGGGGGGGGGGTTTCAGCATTGGTTGTTGTGCTTGCCTTCTTTAAGCTTGATCCACTGTTTTAAGATTAAAAACAGAGTGTGCCAGCTTTGGGCCTACACAGGCCAGAAGCCTTTCTTCTGGCTGGCTCTCACAGTTGTGCCTCACAATCTGGAATGGTGTGGCTTGCCTTTCTGTGTCTGGTCCCCTGCTAGCAAGGATTCCCAACAGGCTCCGTCCTGATCAACTGTGCCAGCCTGTGGGCCACACACAGGTATGGCCTGGGGGACAGGTTGGGCAGACAATCTTTGATGGTGGGGGGGGGGGGGTTCAGCATTGGTTGTTGTGCTTGCCTTCTTTAAGCTTGATCCACTGTTTGAAGATTAAAACCAGAGTGTGCCAGCTTCGGGCCTACACAGGCCAGAAGCCTTTCTTCTGGCTGGCTCTCACAGTTGTGCTTCACAATCTGGAATGGTGTGGCTTGCCTTTCTGTGTCTGGTCCCCTGCTAGCAAGGATTCCCAACAGGCTCCGTCCTGATCAACTGTGCCAGCCTGTGGGCCACACACAGGTATGGCCTGGGGGACAGGTTGGGCAGACAATCTTTGATGGTGGGGGGGGGGGGTTCAGCATTGGTTGCTGTGCTTGCCTTCTTTAAGCTTGATCCACTGTTTTAAGATTAAAACCAGAGTGTGCCAGCTTCGGGCCTACACAGGCCAGAAGCCTTTCTTCTGGCTGGCTCTCACAGTTGTGCTTCACAATCTGGAATGGTGTGGCTTGCCTTTCTGTGTCTGGTCCCCTGCTAGCAAGGATTCCCAACAGGCTCCGTCCTGATCAACTGTGCCAGCCTGTGGGCCACACACAGGTATGGCCTGGGGGACAGGTTGGGCAGACAATCTTTGATGGTGGGGGGGGGGTTTCAGCATTGGTTGCTGTGCTTGCCTTCTTTAAGCTTGATCCACTGTTTTAAGATTAAAACCAGAGTGTGCCAGCTTCGGGCCTACACAGGCCAGAAGCCTTTCTTCTGGCTGGCTCTCACAGTTGTGCTTCACAATCTGGAATGGTGTGGCTTGCCTTTCTGTGTCTGGTCCCCTGCTAGCAAGGATTCCCAACAGGCTCCGTCCTGATCAACTGTGCCAGCCTGTGGGCCACACACAGGTATGGCCTGGGGGACAGGTTGGGCAGACAATCTTTGATGGTGGGGGGGGGGGGGTTTCAGCATTGGTTGCTGTGCTTGCCTTCTTTAAGCTTGATCCACTGTTTTAAGATTAAAACCAGAGTGTGCCAGCTTCGGGCCTACACAGGCCAGAAGCCTTTCTTCTGGCTGGCTCTCACAGTTGTGCTTCACAATCTGGAATGGTGTGGCTTGCCTTTCTGTGTCTGGTCCCCTGCTAGCAAGGATTCCCAACAGGCTCCGTCCTGATCAACTGTGCCAGCCTGTGGGCCACACACAGGTATGCTGCTTTGGCCAAGGTAACCCTTTTTGGTTGCTGGCCTGGCACTCACAGTTGTGCTCCACAATCTGGAATGGTGTGGCTTGCGTTTCTGTGTCTGGTCCCCTGCTTGCAAGGATTCCCAACAGGCTCCGTCCTGATCAACTGTGCCAGCCTTCGGCCCACACACAGGCCTGCTGCTCCGGCTTTGGTAACCCTTCCCGTTTGCTGGCCTGGCACTCACTGTTTTGCTTCACATTCAGGTTGTTTATCGTTGGTGGACCTCTTCTGGACTGGACTGCACTTGGTGGACATCGGCCTGCAGATCTCTGCGTGGAGGATCAACATTGCTGGACATCTGCACTGGTGGACTGGTAGGGTTGTTGTTAAATTTGGTTTTTGAGCTTATGTCTGCTGCTGTGCCTACCTGCGAGCATATGCTTTGGCTCTGTCTTTATGGCTTGGGCCGGGGGGGGGGGGCATTTTCTGGTTGGGCAAGAGGATATTGTTTGGGGGTTAGGGGGGCCAGCATTGATCGCAGTGCCAGCTTTCTTTCATGTTTCATTTTTCAAGTTTGAGTGTGGGGTGGGCATGAACTGCTGTTTCACAGGACTAAAAAATGAGTGTGCCAGCTTCTGGCCTGCACAGGCCAGAAGCTCTGCTGGGTGGATGTGTTTTGTTTTGCTGCTGGTTGGCCCTAGCCTTTAAGGGGGGGGGGGCTGACTTGGCTTGTGCAACGGGGCCTTGAATTTTGGGGTTGCGTGTGCGGCGTGTGGTGTTGACTCTGCTAACATTTCCAATTTTCTTGACAGCATCGTGGAGGAGAGGAGGACCAGCTGCAAGACCGCCTGAACATCGCTGGACTGCAGGACTGGTGTTAGTGTGAGCGAGTCCGGGTTGACATTTGGGTGGCCTTGGGGGTGGGTTCTTGCTAGCTTGGGAGGGGGGAGGCTCATCTTCAAAACACCACATCCACACCCCACACCGACATACCACAGATACATCGGTCCCGCTAAATAGTGTCTCTTAGGTAGGTAGGCCAGTTGGTAGGTGATCAGTGGATAATTGCCCTCAACATAATTATTAGGGAAACCGAGCCTAGTTTTTTTTAAAAAACTAAATAGGGACTCAGCAGGGAAAGCATTAGTGAGTGAGTGTTAGGTTTGAATTCTATATATATATATATATATATATAAAAATTTGTAATAGCTGTCAATAGGCTTCCCATTAGTGCCCCCATAACTAGGGTTCCACTGCCCATCTCTGGCACACGTGGTGGTGCCAGGCCGGCCCGGGCATACTAGTGTGTGAGTGTTTAAGGCTTCGTCACCTGTTATTGGGGTTTAGGGCCAGCTCAATTCCAGAGGAATTCAGCTGATTGGCAGGCTCAGGTTCCCTGACATAAATAGGGTTGCTTAAAAAGGCACTTGATTGTTCATCTCCAAGTCACAGAGCCACTAGAAACACAGATTTATAGCAGGTTAGTTAGGTCTTGAAAACAAAGTTGACCTTTGTTTTCTAAATCTTTTCTGATTAGTTAGGGTTGAATTTGGGAGGGGAAAGTATGTCAGAGAGGAAAGCAGAGAGGGGACCCGGGGGAAAGGCTAGGGAGAAATCTAGAGGGGAGGAGGGGAGGGGGAGGGGGACTGCTGCGGCAGCCCCTCCATCTGAGCGGAGGAGGCCCTCCCCTGCGCTGCTGCCGTTCACCAGCCTGGCTTCTGGTGACAGGAAGAGGGTTCGCAAGACTCTCTTTCCTGAGGCAGCTGCTGGAGGGCCACCCCCAACCCGGGTGCGTGAGGCAGGGGCTGGCACTGGGCAGGGGCCTGCTGCTGAGGCTCCTCCTCCTCCAGTGGTTGCGAGCCAGCTGCTGGAGGAGGGGCAGCATGTGGTGTCTCCTGGGATGGGCGCGGAGCACATGACTTTCCCTGCGCTCCCGCTCACCCCAGGAACCCGGAGGATGTTGGAGGAACTGCCCGTGAGACCCCCCCTGGGGCGGTCCACCCCAGTTTCCTCTGAGGCCAGCAGCAGGCCTCTCGCGGCTGTGCAGGAGGAGAGGACGCGGGAGGAAGAGGCAGAGACTGTGGTGGAAGAGCCCACATCTCTGCCCCTTCAGCCTCGTCCATCCCCACCTGCCCGGCCGAGAGTGGGACACGGTGTGTCCGGCCAGAGCACCTCACAGGAGGTGCCGCAGGGTGGTCCCGAACGCGCTTCTCCTGGGAAGCGTGGGATGCCCTTTTCCTCCGAACTCTGGAAGCACTTCCAGACAACGGAGGATCCCCGAGCAGCCCTGTGCCTGCATTGTAGGCAGCGCGTCAGCCGTGGCAAAGATGTGTGGCATCTCTCCACGTCTGGGATGAGGTACCATATGAAGAGGCACCACCAGGCGGTGCTTCTTCGGGAGGAGGGTTCGAGTGGCGCCGCACGGCCGCCAGCTAGCCAGAAGGAGGCAGGCTCCTCTGGTGCTCTCCCCCCAAGGGTACCTGCAGGAAAGGGACGCCAAGCCTCTCTCCCGGAGATGCTTGGTATGCAGGGCGCTAGTGTGCCCAGAGAGGGGATCCGGAGGGCGAGCAGGCGCATCACGCGCCACATCGTCAACATGATAGCAGTGGATGGGCAACCGTATTCCGTAGTTGAAGACTTCGGCTTCTCAGGGCTGCTCCAAGATTGCTTTCCCTGGTACGCCGTCCCTGCTCGCACGTCGTTGAGCAGATCGGTGGTGCCCTCGTTTTACAGGGCTGCCAGGGATCATGTGAAGGCACAGCTGTCCCGGGTTGCCGGGAGAACTGTGCACTTCACATCGGACATCTGGACCTGCCCAAGTGTGCAGCAAGCGTACCTCTCGCTTACTGCTCACTGGTGGGAACCCGAGTCGGTTCTGGGTGGGGGCCGGGGGGAGGTGCCTAGCACAGCTAGACAGGGAAGGATGCGAGACCGCCAGGCCGGCTACTGCAAGGCCTTGCTTCACGCCGAGGTGCTCGACGTGTCCCACACGGCGGAGAACATCGCTGCCACCTTAAGGAGACAGTTGGACGAGTGGATAGGCCAGGGACCCGCCACTGTGGGATGCATGGTGACGGACGGTGGCAAGAACATGAGGGCAGCGGCGCATCTAGTGAGCCGAGAGAGCGTCTACTGTGCCGCTCACAAGCTTCACCTAGTGGTGAGAGATGCGCTGGGGTTGGGCTCCTCGAAGGAACCCGTGGATACCCGGACCCGTGAACTCCAGTTACTTGTCCAGAAATGTCGGAGGCTCACGGGTCACTTCTCGCGCAGCGTGAAGGCCACGCACGAACTGCGCCAGACACAGGTCAGGACAGGTGTGCCAGAGCACGCTCTGATCACTGACGTCAGCACTCGCTGGAACTCCACCTGCGCCATGCTTGAGCGCTTGGTGGAGCAGCAGGCCGCACTCCACGCGTGGCTCTCCGAGCACCGCGGTGCGAGTCAGGTGGGTGAGTTCAACCGGGAGGATTGGCTCACCATCACCCAGACAGTGGAGGTCCTGAAGCCCTTCAAGGACTTCACTGTGGCGGTCTCGTCAGACACGGCGACCCTCGGTCTGGTCATTCCCCTGGTGCACACGCTCCAGAGGAATCTGGCCACCCTTGCAGACCGGGTCGCGCCCCGTGCTGACCTTGTTCCAGCGGTGCGCGCATTAGTGAGAAGGCTGCAGCAGGGCATAGCTGCCAGGCTAACTCCTCTCACTAAGGAAGAGTCATACATGTTGGCGACCATGTGTGACCCGCGCATAAAGGGCACTTTCGCCGAGCGGGACGGGAACCTCACCCAAGCCAGAGACGGGCTCTGCTCTTGGGTGAGGCGCAGGCAGGCCAAGAGGGGACGCCTGTCGACAGGGGGGACGCAAGAGGGGCCCTGCCGTGCGGGTCCCTCTGACGCCCCCTCTGCGCAGGCCCCCCCCGAGGCCACCACCGGAGTGCCGATGGAGATGGAGATGCTCCGGTGGGCCCTCGTCCCCTCTGGGGTCGTGAGGACCGTGAGAGAGGATCCGGCGGAGGCGATGGTCAGGGACTACCTCGCGGAGCCCTGCGAGTCGCTCTCCACCGATCCGCTCAGCTACTGGGCCAGGAAGGAGTCGGTCTGGCCGGACCTCTCCCTCGAGGCGCAGCGGCTGCTCTCATGCCCTCCGACGAGCGTGGAGAGCGAGCGCGTCTTTTCACATGCGGGCGACATTGTCGGCCCACATCGCACTCGCCTTCTCCCATGGAGAGTCGAGCAGTTGACCTTCCTGAAGGTCAACTCTCGCCTCTTCGATTTCTCAGGACTGGACTTCCAGAGTGACTGAGGTGAGCCCAACTTGTGGCCTGCATCCTCTATGAGTCCAATCCTTTGGAATCGCGCTCTCCCCTGTATAAAACCCTGTATATACAGTTAAAACCGGCCAGTAGAGGGAGGGTGGTTAGGAACCAGTGGCAAAGGGAAAACACCCAGCAATTTGAAAGCCCCCCCCCAGGGTATTCAAAACATCTCCCATCACTGAGACATACCCTGTGGGACCAAATTTATTATGAAAAATAATGCCCCAGAAACATGGATTGCTACTGGAGGGAGAAACAGGTTAGATAGGGATTGCTTAGGTGTTTTTATCAGATGAAATCATTGTAAAAAAAATTGTAGAAGAATTGTTGTACTGTTTTTTGAAAGTTGATGTTCTGTTCATGTAAAAAAAAGGAAAAAAAAACCAAAAAAAAATGTTGTGATTATGTTTTTTAAAAGTTGATGTTCTGTTCATGTAAAAAAAAGGAAAAAAAACCCAAAAAAATGTTGTGATTATGTTTTTTAAAAGTTGATGTTCTGTTCATGTAAAAAAAAGGAAAAAAAACCAAAAAAAAATGTTGTGATTATGTTTTTTAAAAGTTGATGTTCTGTTCATGTAAAAAAAAGGAAAAAAAACCCAAAAAAATGTTGTGATTATGTTTTTTAAAAGTTGATGTTCTGTTCATGTAAAAAAAAGGAAAAAAAACCAAAAAAAAATGTTGTGCTTATGTTTTTTAAAAGTTGATGTTCTGTTCATGTTTAAAAAAAAAAATTTGATGTTAATTTTGGGTTTGCATGGTTGGGGGATGCGGGAAGAGTGGTGGATGGGCACCGGCCAATGATGATCTCTCACAGATGTTCCCAGGTAAATTCTGAGGCTGGTGTGGGGGTGGGGGGAGACCTCTGCAGAACTGCTCCAGAAATACCATTGTCCAGTGCCTTGGAAGTGCCCAGTTCAGCTTTGTGTGTCTGAACTGAAAGCACAGCCACAGGAAATGACATAGGTTCTGCTGGACCCTGTTGCAGTGGTTCCCCCCCATTAAGTCGTTTTATGGAGGGAGAGTTGTATTAGGCTGGTAGTTATTATGATCATCTTCTGTTTCCATGCCCTGTTGTGCCCGCTCACTATGTAACCTGTTGTAATGTTCAAAACTTTACTGTTTGTCCATTTCAAAAAAAAAATTGTGTTTAAGATTCTCTGATGTGTAGTTAATTGTGTTGTGTTGTGCTATGAGGGACAATAAGTGTAATATGTTGTGATTTGTTGACCACTTGTAATTTGAAAATGAGAAAATAAAGGTTTTTTAAACTTAATGATTGTGTGTCTGTGTTCCCTTCTTTGATGGGAGGTTGGTTCCCAGCATAGGGAACAATGGGGCAGGCTGGCCAGCCTGTTCCTGGGGTACTCGGTGTGGGGCAGCTGAGGGTGGTTTTGGTTCTGAGAGGGGCTGAGTGGAGGATTTGGGTCTGTGTGTGGCAGCTGGGGTGGGGGAACTGGGTTTGTGTGGGGCTGAAAGGAGTGGACTATGGGGGATGAGAGCACTGGTCGTCCCTTTTGCCCAAGTAGGCCCCTGCTACTGTCCTGGTGTGGGCTTCCATGCCTCTATCAGTTGCTGGCCCTCCTTTGCCATCTTTTTCAGAAATTTTCCTAGGGCTGCCAAACTCCTGGTTGGGCTTGAGTTCAGGTTAGAGAGAGTAGTTCCCTACAGATAAACTGGCTGCTTCCAAGGGCAATCTCTTTAGAGGGCAAATGCGGACCATGGATTCTGGGGGAGATCCCTACTCAGATTTTCCTTTGCACAAGTCCCACCCCCAAATTGCCAGTAACTTCCAAGGCCAGAGTTTGCCACCCCAGAGAGATCCCGTTCCCACCCTCTTAGCCTTGGCATGAAAGTTGTAGCCCCCATGGAACGCTTCCAGGTTCCTGATTCCAAGCCCAATGACACCAATGTAAGACAATCCAGACCTCCATCAAAAATGGATTTTAAGTAGCAGTGGGATTGGGCTGCATTTCAGTCATTCACATATCTGGTTGTGTTCCCAAACATTTAGCTTATGGTTTTTTAAATCGGCGTATGGCACTTAAGGACACTTTTAAATGGTTCTAAAAACATATTTTTATTATGAAGTATTTAATGTGGCATTGATCAAGGGCAGGCCTTTTGGCCAAATGAGCAGTATCAGTACAGTAAAATTTAGACAAAGCTCATAGGAGGAAAAAGCATTCACACTGTGAAGTGGGAAGAAAGTTTCAATTTACATGTACCATGGACTCCGAAAAAGACATGTCCAGACCAAATCAGGCCTGCTTTCTCCCTTGAAGATATCAATTGATGATAGTGCTTATGTCACATCATGAGAAGACAAGGTTCACTAGAAAAGACAATAATGCTAAGAAAAATTGAAGGCAGTAGGGAAAAGAAGAATACCCTAGATGTGGTAGATTGACTTCGGTTTGCAATACATGGACAAGGTTTTTGGGATACTGTGGAGCTCAATATAATTCTAAAGTACACCACAAGTGATTTGAATGCATAAAACATACAGACACATACACATAAAATGTATATACCCCCTCCCCACCAAATTAAAGGTTTATCTTATGCCCCGGTTTTCTCCCCCATGGGAACCTAGAGTGGTTTACACATTGCTGTTCTCCCTTGATTTGTTTCACCCTCATCACAACCAGGCTAACAATAGACAGCTGCTCCATGCCTCACATTGGAGTGACTCCACCGATGGCCTTCTTAGTTGTATGAGGGGGTGGAGGGGGGGGGAGGAAGGAAACAACGCACTCCTGCCCACTCTATCTGGGGCCTAGGTTGCCAAATTGCTTGGCCTTGGCAAGGAGCCAGTGGTGGGGCGGCACTGGTTCTGGGGCCCCGTCAAGAACATTTGTCCAGGGCCCCAAAATCACCTAGACTGCCTCTGGAAAACACAACACAATTGTTTACTTAGGCTGAGCCAAGAACATCCATCAAGCCTACAAGGCACAGAATCAGAGTCTGCCAGATTCTAGACCAACTCTCTAGCCATTGCACTACAGTGGATATCTAAAAATTGTTCATACCCCCACCAGCAACTTGAACATTTTTCTCCAAAAGGCACACAACTTGGCTGGGTCTCAAAAAGGACTATGATGCATGGGCCTGTCAATGCATACTGGTACTAAGGCTCTGGCCGGGGGGAGGGGGGCATTGTGCCAATGCCACCCTGGCTTTGGAAGGGGACAGTAAAATAGAAGAAATAATCTAGCTTCAGTGCCTCCCCCCCTTCTCTCTCTCTCTCTCTCTCTCTATAATGTGAGTGAAAACATTACTATACCATCACTGAAGCCTACAGGATACATAGGGTCTGTTCACACACGCATGATCATTTAATGGCAATGCTCTGGCATGATGATGTCTGTTCTAGGAAGTGATGTGATCATCACACAAGGCTGGGGAGCACGCACAATTCACAGCAGGCAGATTTGGGCCACAAGGGATCCTGCTTTGGCCTGCAGGGCCCAAATCAGCCCACTGCAAAGCACAGGCATACTCTCAGGGCAGCCAGATGACATCAGTGACATCACGGCAGCAGCCCCTGGAGCGTACCTTGAAGGCTCATTCACTGACTTTCCCCCTTCGGGGTGATAGGTGAGAGTGGGGGATCCCCCACCAAGGGGAAACGGATCCCTAATTGTGTCTGAGGTTGTGGAAATCAAATGGGTCATATTGCTTCTGTCTTTGAGGGACTTACATGCACATTATATTTAACTCCAGATTTCTTGATTGTCAAGGAATGCATGTGGTGGGGGGTGGGGGGAAGGGTGGGAGAAGGGCCCCTGAGGGTGAGGGTGGCATTTGGCATGCAAAATGCCACCCCTGGCAAGAAAAGCCTCTCCCAGCTGTCAGTGGTAGAGATGAGAGCAGAGCACCCACTTGGGGAGGCCATGAAATGGCCCCCCCAAGTGGGAGCAGGCTGAGCCTTGGTGGGGGGATGGGAGGAAGGGTGGGAGAAGGGCCCCAGAGGGTTGGGGGGGGGATTTTGTTGCAGTGGTTCCCCCCCATTAAGTCGTTTTATGGAGGGAGAGTTGTATTAGGCTGGTAGTTATTATGATCATCTTCTGTTTCCATGCCCTGTTGTGCCCGCTCACTATGTGACCTGTTGTAATGTTCAAAACTTTACTGTTTGTCCATTTCAAAAAAAAAATGTGTTTAAGATTCTCTGATGTGTAGTTAATTGTGTTGTGTTGTGCTATGAGGGACAATAAGTGTAATATGTTGTGATTTGTTGACCACTTGTAATTTGAAAATGAGAAAATAAAGGTTTTTTAAACTTAATGATTGTGTGTCTGTGTTCCCTTCTTTGATGGGAGGTTGGTTCCCAGCATAGGGAACAATGGGGCAGGCTGGCCAGCCTTCTCTGCGGGTGGTGGGGGGGTCAGGGGGGTGGTTGTCTGTGTGCCAGGGCAGGTGCTCTTTCCCAGGGACGATTTGGCACTGCCACCATTGTGGCACCCCTTGTCTGTGCAGAACTGCCCTGGGAAAGAGAGTTTAGGGGTTCCCAAAAGGGGAGGGCAGGCCAGCCTGTTCCTGGGGTTATGGTGGGTGTGGGGCAGGTGGGGGTTGATTTGGGTCTGTGAGGGGCTACTGGGGGGATTTGGGTCTGTGTGTGGCAGCTGGGGGGGAATTGGGTTTGTGTGGGGCTGTGAAGGGTGGACTTTAGGGGCTGAGAGCACCTACTTGGGGAGGCCATGAAATGGCCCCCCCAAGTGGGAGCAGGCTGAGCCTTGGTGGGGGGTGGGAGGAGGGGTGGGAGAAGGGCCCCAGAGGGTTGGGGGGCATTTTGCATGCAAAATGCCACCCCTGGCAACACAAGCCTCCCCCAGCTGTCAGTGGTAGAGATTAGAGCACCTACTTGGGGAGGCCATGAAATGGCCCCCCCAAGTGGGAGCAGGCTGAGCCTCGGTGGGGGGTGGGAGGAGGGGTGGGAGAAGGGCCCCTGAGGGCTGGGGGGCATTTTGCATGCAAAATGCCACCCCTGGCAAAGGAAGCCTGCTTCTTCATTTTTTCCCCATAGGAAATAATGAAGAAGATGCTCCTTTATGGGAGGATGGGGGGACCTGCTTTGGGGGGCCATAACATGGCCCCCCAAAGTCCAATCTGTCTGAAACTTGGGTGGGTGTTAGAGAAGGGTTAGAGGAAGGTCCCCACCAATTTTGGGCTTATTTGGTGGGAAAATGCCTCCTCCAGGCGTCCTGAAAGACGGAGGCATTTTCCCAGCAAAAAAACCCGAAAGAATCCCGAAAGAATGCCGAAATAATGCCGAATCCCGAATCCCGAAAGAGATTCTTGTTTCGGCATTCGGCTAATGCCGGTAGAGAATCTTGTTTCGGGTAATCCCGAAACAAGAAAGCCGAAAGTTTTTTCCTTGCACACCCCTAGGACAGTTATAAATGCTATTGAATACTATGACAGGCGTTGTGATAAAGAGGTTGGGTTCTTCTTTGTAGATGCTAAAAAAGCGTTTGACAATTTGAACTGGGACTTTATGTTTGCAACTATGGAACAGCTACAAATGGGAGAAAGATTCATAAGAGCAGTTAAAGAAATTTACAGAGACCAAAGTGCAGCAATTGTGGTGAATGATGAGGTGACTAAGAAACTGACTATAGGGAAAGGTACAAGACAAGGTTGTCCGTTGTCTCCACTGTTGTTTATTTTGGTATTGGAAATACTGATTATACAGATCCGAGAAGATGATGCAATCCGTGGAATAAAGATAAAGGACTTTTCCTATAAGGTCAGAGCATTTGCAGATGACATAATGTTAATTGTGGAAGATCCAATTGAAAACATGCCTAAGGTAATAGATAAAATCAAAAAGTTTGGAGACTTGGCAGGTTTTTTTGTAAACAAAAAGAAGTCAAAGATATTGTGTAAAAATATGACTAAACAAAAACAACAGCAACTTATGGAAATAACAGACTGTGAAGTAACAAGTAAGGTAAAATATTTGGGAATCGAACTGACTGCAAAAAACATAGATCTATTTAAGAATAATTATGAGAAATTATGGACTCAAATAGAGCAGGACTTGATTAAGTGGAATAGATTGAAGTTGTCATGGTTGGGAAGAATTGCAGCAGTTAAGATGAATGTTTTGCCAAGAGTGATGTTTTTGTTACAGACAATACCAATTATTCGGGACTCTAAACAATTTGAAAAATGGCAGAGGAAAATATCGGAGTTTGTGTGGGCAGGCAGGAAGCCTAGGGTGAAAATGAAAGTGTTGCAGGATGCAAAAGAAAGGGGTGGAATGCAACTGCCCAACCTGAGACTTTATTATGATGCAATCTGTCTGGTATGGTTGAAAGATTGGATGACACTGGAAAATCGCAAATTGCTGGCCTTAGAGGGATATAAAAAACTGTTTGGATGGCATGCATATTTATGGTATGATAAAGTGAAAGCAGATTCTATGTTTCTACACCACTATATTCGGAGAAGCCTCTTCACAGTTTGGAAGAAATATAAAGATTACCTACAGGAAGGAACTCCCTCCTGGGTGGTTCCATATGAAGTAATTGATCCAAGAACGGTCGATAATAAGCAACAGTGTTTAACGTATAAGGAGATAACTCAAACAGAACTTTCTAAAGCTAGAATAAAGACACAACAAGAGTTGTCCCCAAACTATGATTGGTTTCAATATAGACAAATCAGAGATCTTTATTATTCGGACTGTGCGAAGGGAGGAATAAGAATGGAGAATTCAGAATTAGAGAAAGTAATTTTACAAGGAGATAAAAAAGAAATTTCAAAGGTCTACAAAGTGTTGCTAAAATGGTATACTGAGTGAGGATGAGGTAGTTAAAGTGCAAATGGTGAAGTGGGCTATAAACTTTAACAAAGAAATAACAATGGAGGCGTGGGAATACTTGTGGAAAAATACGTTGAAGATTACGACATGCACTAATATTAAAGAGAATGTTTATAAAATGATGTATCGTTGGTATCTGACACCAAAGAAGATAGCGCTAGGGAATTTGAACATGTCTAACAAATGTTGGAAATGTAGAAAACATGAGGGTTCTTTGTACCATATGTGGTGGACTTGTGAGGTAGCTAGGCAGTACTGGGGGGAAATAATAAAAGTAATGAGTGAGATTTTACAATTTCAAGTGAATAAGAACCCAGAACTCCTGCTACTGAACTTGGGAATGCAAGATATGCCAGCACAATACAGGACATTGTTATTCTATATGACAGCAGCAGCTAGACTTTTGTACGCGCAGAAGTGGAAAGTACAAGAGGTGCCAACCATTGAGGATTGGATCTACAAATTGCTGTACATGGCGGATAAAATGACAAGAAAATTGAGAGACCTTGACCCAGGGCAGTTTAACAAGGACTGGGATAAGCTGAAACAATATTTGGTGAAAAAATGGGAGGTGGGTGGAGAACTGTGGCAGTTTGAAAATTACTGAAACATAACGGAAGAAGAGGGAAGTCACTATACCGAGGGGGGGGAGAGTTGACTGAATAATTCTAAGCAAATACCATATTGGATTATTATATAGAGTATTAGTAGTGCTATTATTATAAGAAATGTAAGGATAAAAGCTAAACTAAATATCTTTCTGACGTAAATAATAGTTGCAAAAGGGTGAATGGATACATATCAGTAGCTGAAATGTGGAAATAATAGATTGACTTATGTTAAACGAATATATGAATGGATTACTCTAGTTAAATAACTCTATAACGGAGAAATTAGATAATTATATTGGATATGATATGTAAAAGGAAGTAAGGAGCAACATATATAGAATATAAGTCAAATTGATTGATTTATTATGAATACATGTAAAGTTTATAGAAGTACTAGAAAATATGTATAAGGTGGGGCAAATTGTTTGTCCCATATTGAAGAGAGTAGAAAGAGTAAAATAGAGTATAGGTGATCAGAATGAATATTATTGAAAGGAATCAGAAATAGCACAAATATGATAGATAAGCTTAGAAGAATTTGAAAGTATATTATAATAAATATAGTAAAATTCATATGAGTAAAGGGAAAATAGATGAGGGGTTGGAAAACTGTTGGAAGTCAACAAAAGGGGGGGAATGGGAGGGGGTTAGAATTGGAAATTTAAAGGAATGTGAGTGTAAATGATATATGATATATTTCTAATCCAATAAAAATTTTTACAAAAAAAAAGTCTTGTACGCACTTGGCTGTTGCCCCACAAGATAAATCTGTTTTTATCTCCCTCATCCCGTCCTGGCAGATGATGATGGCTCTTATTCGCATGTCTTTCTGCATCCATTGTTCCCTTTCAATAACTATGCCATATTGAGAGGGAGGAGGAGAGAGTTTTCTTTACTGTCCATTACAGAATGAAATGACTCAGAACAGCATTATATGCCTGCTGTGTTCCCATTTAATTTCATTCATCTGATGAAACCCAGCGATAGATGAACTCCCCCACGCTCGATTCAAAATTGCTCAAATTTTTGCAAGCATCCTTGTTGAACACTTGAAAATGTTTGAGGGGCATTTGTGTTAACTAGAACACTCGCAAAAATGCTTATGGGCTCATGGACACATAGGCCCTCCTCTCCCCGCCAGTTTCCTTGCCCGAGTCACAAAATTTTAATTTGGGGGCGGGGGGGGGCAGGCAGGAGAAAATAGGCTCATAGGATATAGGATAGGCTCATTTTTCCTCTAAATTGCTTCCTGCTAGTTTTGAAGATAATTTTAGCTTTCATGCTAGAATTCCAGCATTCTAGCTCCCAAACTCAATCAGAAGGCTGAGAAAACTACAGTTCCCATCAGTCTATCTTGTAAGGTTTTGAGCATGCACCGACCCTATATCCTGTATTTGATATTCCAAGATAATCTCTTTCTGATTGTTGATGCCTTTTCCTAAGGACTTTTTCTTCTTCCCAGACAACTATCCTCTTGTCATTGACTAGGGGGAGGGAATCACTGCTCCTGGAGTTTTTTCATTCACAGACTTAGTAGGGTGGACTGAAAAAGTTCTAATTGCATATTGATCTAAGGTGCTTTGGTGGAGAGTCTGTGTCCTCAAAATGCAGTAATTTTGTATTCACCTGAGCTGAGATCTCAAGGAAACGGTAAGCACACCTGAGACACGAGTTGCACATTCTTTTGCCTGCTCACAATGTCTTTGTTAAATTTGCTCAAGATAGTGGTTCTTTCTGAAGCCCAGTTTCAAGGCTGGGGCAAATGTTAAAGGTAAAGCGAGCCCTTCCACTCGTCCTGCCGCTTGTGGCTCTAGAACAGGCACATTTGTTTCGGCTTATTTGCTTGAGCCATTGGGTTCATGTGTGTGCTGTCTCTCCCAGGGCCTGAGGTGAGATACCTGCTTGTGCCCCTCACCCTGTGCACTCGAGATCCAGCCCTGCACAATGCACGCTTGTGACATCATCACACAGGAGCATCCCCCTCACCCTGAGACCAAGAGGCCAAGCCCGATGGCAGCGGCGAAGGAACGGACCACTTCTGGGTCAGGGAGGGTCATTGGGGGCCGGCACGGCACCTTCTTCAGAGTTCAGTACTCAAGGCGGCTGCCAACACCACCTCCATGGACACGCCGGGCCTGCTCTCTCCCTCTCAGTCTCAGTATTATTAGGGATGCTTTGAATTTTGTTTCCAATGTCTTTTGGCAATTAAATTTACATTGTCAGACTGTGATGATCATATTTGAGCCAATCATATTTGAGCCAATCATAGAGTCTGTTCGGTTTCACCCCAAATGACTCAAATACCTGCAGAAAAAGGTTTCACTGTTTTTTTTTAAGAACCGCGTGTGTGTGAAAACACTGCTGATCCAAATGGACTGGCAATCTTTAACATTGCTAAGGACTGCTTAGATGAGTCCAGAACAGCAGGATTTATTTATGACTGATATAAATGATTTGTGAATGATTTTGCTGTCAGTTTAAACAATTGCCTGCTGAGCGGAGCAGTGAGGCAGCAGAGGGAGGTGGAGAAGATCTCCGTTGAGCTGAGGAGGACCCACATGTGTGAAAAGCCAATTGCGCTGCAGTGTGCAGAGCACCCTGCCGAACAGCCACGAACCAGTCAACGAACAGACAAACTGTCACTCAAAAATTGACTCCATTTACCATTGATGAACAGTTCGTGTGCTGGACCAGCACGTTTATGAGCATCCCTATGTATTCTTATATTATACCCATATTATAGAATGGGAAAGAGAGACTGAGGCTGAGACTGAAAGGCAGTGGCTTGTCAAGAGATAGAACTACACATTATGGCCAACCAATGCCCATTGCCAAAAACAACAGCCGTGCACTGCCTCCTCCTCCTTTTCTCTCCCCATAACTGCAGTTAAGTCAAAAGTAACATTATAACATTACAAGTTTCTTTCTGACCCCATTTATGCCATTGGCTGCTATTTGTGGAAGATAACGATACTCAGACTGGGAGGAGGGGCATGTATTGTGTGTATTGCCTCAGAAGGCTAGTCTTTTCAGTGGTGACCACTAGAGATCGGCACAAACCAAAATACGAACCAAAATTAAGCATGAACCAGGCCGGTTTGTGGTTCGCGAATCACAGTTCATCAGATCCCATTTTTGACGAGCTGCCACGAATTTTAGGCTGGTTTGTTTGTTTTGTTTTTTGGTTCGTGACTACAGATAGCCTGATGCCAATTAATCAGTTTCCTAGGCAACAGGGGATGGACTTCCTGCAGACCTTCTGCTGGCCCGGAAGTGACCTTCTGCTGACCTGGAAGTGATGATTTTCTGACCCAGATGTGATGTTTTCACAAACCAAATGAACTGGTTCGCAAACCAGGGGCAGGTTCATGAAAGTTCGCGGTTCGTGAAATTTGATGAACCATGAACCACATGGTTAGGTTTTTTTCCTGTTCATGCCCATCTCTAGTGACCCACCCAAGGGCCTTATCTTTGTCAAGGCTTGTCCTGGAACAGTGCTAGTGGGATGGAACCTCCTCAGCAGAGAGAGACCCCCTTCTAGTCCAGGCTGAGGCTTCAGACACCGCACAGACCTCCGAGGGAAGACCCAGGCCAAACACAGAGCAGCAAAGCCCATCAAGGAAACCAGTGGAGATGGAGAACCTGAAATCCTCCAGAAGGATCCATCCAGCTCCAGAACACTCATAATCCTACTAGGACTCCTTCAGCAAAGATGGCCCAGGTACGAACATGGTCCAGGAAAGGAGGGTGGATCTAGCAGCTTGGGCAATCCACTCAACCAGTCCTATCGGAGGCAGGGAGAACCTTAGCTCTTGCAGAATCCAGGCTTCCTTCTCAGATGACAGGAAGGGTGGAGCTACCAGGTCCTATAAGATCCCTCACTTGGTGTCTAATCTTTGCAGCTTCAGTGTGCTGTACAACCAATTTGTAATCCAGCCTAGGTTGCTGCCTTGCCAAGTGGAGTTTAGATCTCCAAGACTTTGTGTGACTTCTTTGTTGTCGATTCCTGTGGCCCAATCTTGCACTGTTGCGTTCAAACTGTGAGATTGAGCTGTGAATCCCTTGAGCCACAGACCAGAAGTGGGATAATCTCGAGAGTGGAGAAAGAAAAGCTTCCTTTCGTTACTGTCTTCCTTCCCCTGCTCTTTCTCCCTTCCTTTCTTTCCCCTCCATCCTGTCCTGCCATTCCTCTGCTGCATTTTCCCTTCCCATTTTCTCTTCCCTCCCTGAAGTCCTGAATTCTCTCCCACCTTTAATTAATCCAGGCATGCTTTGCATAAACTGGTTCTAGCCGCAGCTTGCAGGAACGCCAGGAGATGTATGATTGTTGCTGGTGCCACCAGCCGAGGAGTCAGCTCCGGCCAACGTGATTCATGGGCATTAGCGGAGCACGTAATGAAATGGGAACTGTCTCTCTTCTCTGCACCACTGATGGAGGAAGCAGCTCCTTTCAAGACTCAGCCCCCCCCTCGCTGTTTTCCATGCAGTGTCATCTCCTGACGAGGACTGTCAAACGTCACCTTGAAGCAAAGACATGTGTGATGCACTCATCAATCCACATATCTAACACTCCAGGAAACATCCTCTCTCTTTCTCTTTCTAACGCACACAAAATCATTGAAGAATGTAGATGGAGACCAAGAGAAGACAGGAGAAGTAATGAAGTGTCAAGAAGGACATCACTCCAGTTCTTAGTGAAGCTTTGTTCTCATTGCCCCTTCGTACATGCCCAGGGTAATGCCGATCACCACTTTGGGGTCAGGAAGCAATTTTCCCCAGGCCAGTTTGGCTAGGGGTCCTCCTGACAGTGTTTTGCCATCTTCTGGGCATGGAGCAGGGGTCACTGGGGGTGTGTGGGAGGGAGAGGTAGTTGTGAATTTCCTGCAAAGTGCAGGAGGTGGACTGGATGACCCTGGAGGTCCCTTCCAACCCTATAATTCTATCATTCTTATCACGTGGCTGCTAAGCATTTGAGTACAGGTTCACACATGCCTATTCATCCCGGGCCGGATCTACATATTTTTTGAGGGGGGGCAAAAGTGAAAAATGGCACCCCCTTATATTTTTTCTTTATATATACATATATGATCAATGTTTTAATATCGATATATAATAAACAACTCTTAAACCACAGAATAAATTGCGTTGACTTCTATGAATTGTTAATAATAACAACTTTACATTATCTTATCCATCATTAGCTAAGCATTCCTCCTAGAATTCCTTTTGTTGTAGAGAGCCAAGGGAGTTCATAGGCAGACATGCATGTTAGATATTAGGAAGACAGAGTTTAAGGAACTCAGAGGCCTGACGAGAGTCATTCCATGGCAAAAAATACTAGAAGGGAGAGGAGCAAGCGAAGGGTGGGCTCTCCTAAAACAAGAGCTATTGCGAGCTCAAGCTGTCAATGTTCCAGTAAGACAAATGTGGTAGGGAACTCACAATGACAGGGGAAATTTAAACTCCAACAATGGAAGCCCACTACCCAAATAAAGAAAATAGATTCAAATTCTTAATTCTAGAAAAATAACATTTATTGGTTAGCCAAGGCAAGTTTCTGACACCCAAAAGAATCCTCAGCAGATGCAAAGTAGAGATATATGAAAAATAAACTCTCTTGCTAGGGCATCATGTCCTTAGGAGAAAATGCAGATAACTACTTAACTTCAACTAAAAGTGAACTTTTCTGGCTTTTTTCCCTGCAAAACTTCTCACAGCATCATCATAATTTATGGTATTTGCCACACCACTTTCAATAGACAATATAGCCAGTCTTGACAAACACTCCTGATACATTGCTGACCTGAGGTAATCTCTTTTGGCTGGAGATCAGATCTAATTCTGGGAGATTTCCTGCCTGGAAGCTGGCAACCACCATACCATAAGGTTGGATGCTAAGGACTGTTCTTACTAGTGGTGTAAAATTTCCACAAGTTTGAAGCCATAGGAAAAAGGTCCCCCCTCCTTTTTTTTTTTGCTACATAACCTGGGAAATTTGGGGGGAAATTGATATGTATGCAATTCATTAACTTACTTTCCTGACAAATCATGTCTTATTTTATTGATTTAACAACTTAGCATATAGAAGTGTGCTATGTGGAATAATTAAATTTAAAAGTATAAAGTATATTAGTATTAGTATCCCACGCCCCTACCTTCCTGCCTTGGTTTGATCATCTCCCTCTGTGCTGATCTCTAAGCAAATACAGCAAATAGAATGGTGCCTGCCAGCTGGTGGGATGATGGAGGAGCCCCCCCCTCCCCCTCCATGCGCACCTTTTGGCGCGGTGGCACTTCAAGCTCTTCTCACCCCAGGCAGCAGTGCGCACATGCAGAGACAGGAAAAAAGTGAGTGAGCCAGGCACAAGCGCCTATTGGCTGGGAAGAGAGGCGAATGCAGATCCCCCTCCTTGCCGGCGCACAGGCCGCTCTCTCTTTGATGGAGCAAATGGAGGTGCCTGCTGGCTGCCGGGGCCTGGGGGGGGGCGGCAGTGGAGCCCTTCCCCTTCCCCTCCCCCTTCACACACACATGCCTCCTGCTGGCTGTCCCACCGTTTATTGTGCTTTGCTCTTGAGAGTTGAGGCAGAAAAAAAAAAAAACAAGAGGGAGCACGAGCGGCTGTTTGCTGGGGAGGAGAACTCGGATTCTTCTCTTTGCCCATTTGCCGCCCCCTCTTTGATGGCGCCCGGGGCAGGCAACCCCCCTGCCCCCCCCCAAGATCCGGCCTTGCCCTTGATGACTTGTGGGTGCAAATAGGGAAGTAAGGCACCACTGATATGTCACTCCTCACTGTGGATCCAATTCACTCACATATCTGTGAGTCATCGAGTGTCGTAAAATCCGGGACTGTATCCAGCTCATCAGTTTTTTCAGCGAATGGAAGCGTTTTCTGTCCAGGTCTCTCTACATAAGACATCTTATGTAGGGATGCTCAAGTGAACCTCATTTCACATGTCCCCCCTCCGACTTTCCAGTCACTTGCTTGCACAATCCTACTTCAATTTGCTCCTCATGAGTACATTCATGCATTCGATAGCAGGTCCTCCTCAACTGTTAAAAGTATCACAGGCTGTTTACAACTGCCAAATTCCCAGTTCCCCCCACCCCCCACAGCCATTCACTGAAACAGAGATCTTGACACAGGCTGTTACCACATGGCTTACCTTGTTCTGGAAAATAGCAAATTCTCTCGTGAAATCACACAAGAAGATGCTGTTATCGTGCGAGAACAGCGTCTTCTTGTGCGATTTCGTGCGATAACAGCATCTTCTCGTGCGATTTCATGCGAGATTTCACTGTTTTCTGGAACAAGGTAAGCCATGTGGAAACGGCCACGTTCTCACACCTTAAAGAAATGCAAATTGGCAAGTCAACATAGCCTACAATACTTGTTTTTGCAGCAAAAACAGAGCTGAATTGCTGCCCTCTGGAATCCCTTGCTCATGCAGTCACACAAAGAGAGCTCCTGTGAAAGCAGCATTTACATGTGCCAAGCAAGAACAGCCTGCACATGAACTGAGGATTGCACATACAATCCTGCACTTGAGCATCCCTAGCATGTATTTCCACCCTCAGCGGAACATGACTTCCTTGCTTTATCCATCCCACTACCACCTGAAATGGAAGCCCCCCCCCCCTCACGAATGGCACATGGGGTAGTCAGAAGTCTGAAGAGGAAGGGGTGGAACTGGTGAATACGTCCCCTCTCTTACGTTAGTGGAGATTTACTACAGGAGGCAACCCCAAGCTTGTGTGAACTGGTACTTGATTGCATGAACCTCCTCTACTGGAAAGCATCGTAGCTGAGGACAGGGCAGGGGAAATGAACGTTACGTGGGCTTTCTCTGTGGTGGCCCCTATCCTGTGGAATGACCTGCCTGAGGAAGAGCCCCCACTCTCCTGGCTTTCTGTAAACGATGCAAAACTGAACTATTCAAAAAGGCTTTTTACTTAAATAGGAGGGCTGCATTGTAGGGAGGGGGTCTCAGATGCTTCGCTAATGAGTTGGGGATCATAGACTTCATCACCATTTTTGCCTCATATATTACCTGCTGCTTTAAATATGTACTCCTATGTACAACCATCGCTCCATGCTGTCTAATGTTGGTCCTAGAATTGATTATGTTTTGCTTCAGTATCTCTACTATGTCTTGGATCCTTGCTAATGCTATGTCTTTAAACTTGTATATGTTTACCTTATGGTATTGTATTGAAATGTACTTACTTGATACTGATTGTATTAACCTCATATTATGTAATCCGCCTTGAGTCTCAGAGAAAAAGGCG
Organism: Eublepharis macularius; assembly: GCF_028583425.1. NCBI lineage: Eukaryota > Metazoa > Chordata > Lepidosauria > Squamata > Eublepharidae > Eublepharis > Eublepharis macularius. The sequence goes on from NC_072803.1 coordinate 6,464,057, forward strand.
GACTATAAATGACGTCAATAAATAAATAATCTCCAGTGATGAGTTTGCATGTGTGAACCTATTCCATGCTGCTTCCTAGTAAAGAGACCAGGGAGGCAGTTGTAGTTCTTACAACATGGTTTATTGAAGCTTCTCGACCAGTCTTTGACTTTATAACAGATCCATTAATGCCGCCATCCCCAATTGGGGATGGCTTTATTAAAAAAACTCAACTGGACAGGGACAATGGCTTGTAGGTTCAAACACAAGAATTGCGCACTGGATTTGCCGAGAAGCCACCCTTCAGCCATTTTGAAACGTCTTCCTCCGTCCTCTTGCCTTATTCTTTCTTCTGCCATTTCATAGAAAACACCTTCTCCTCTCATTTTTCATTCCCGCTCCCTTCCTAAAAAGCTTGCCAGTCCAATAACAGCATAAGATCCCTGCGGGATCAAATGAAAGGTCCATCTAGACTAGCATCCTGATTCAGACACGGGACAAACACATGCCACTGGAAGGCCTGCAAGCAAAGGAATGGAGGTTATGACCTCCCTTGCTTTTAACCCTCCTCCAGCCGCTTATATTCAGAGGCATTTTGCCTCTGAAGCTGGACATTCCATTTTGTCATCATAGCAAATGGCCCTTGATATACCTATCCTTCACCATGCATATCCGTTGGAAGCCATGGAAATTAGTGCCCATCGCTGCATCCTGTGGCAGTTTGTTCCACAAGCTCAGTCATCATCGTGTGAAGCAGTTCTTTCTTTTGTTTGTCTTGATGCCGCCTTGATTCAATTGTCTTCGATTCAACCAGGTCTGCAAAGAGAGAGGCCCAGGCTGGGGACTTGCCCCTGAGTCACAAAGGGCCCTTCTCTAAAACAAGTTGTCAGACTTCTCTTCTTTGCAATTCTGCATCCTCACCACCTTGCCCCACTACTGTTGAGGAATCTAGTGTGATGTCACAGCCGGTTACTCTCACAATTGCTAAGCAATTGGCCTGCAAGGTCTCTATGGCATCGGAGGTCTTAACCCTGCATATTATGGCTTTTTGGCAGCCATTGGCTCAACTACTCTGTCATAACAGTGGGCTTTGTAAACCTTGGGCCAAACTGCTCGGGAGCAAAGACAAGGGCCATTTCCAGATGGCTTACCTGCCTCCGGAACGTCGCGCCATCTTGTGGGGAAAATGCGAAATATTGCGTTTTCTCACGCGAGTTTTGCGCGACGTCATGTGACATCGTGCAAAACTCGTGTGAGAAAATGTGATATTTTGCGTTTTCCCTGCAAGATGGCGCAACGTTCCGGAGGCAGGTAAGCCGTCTGGAAACGGCCACCATCTTTGATTCTGAATTCAGAGACCTTCTGGCAACTCCTGGTTAAAATAAGGAGGACTAGGATGTATTAACTCTAGATTGATTGGAATCAGACATTCTGCTTATAAAGTAAGGTAACTTGAAGTCCATGTTATTCAGAAGATGCACAAAGGTAGGTCCTGTAGCTAGAACAGAGGATTAAAAAGTAGACTGTGATGGTTGCCATTTTGGTTTGGTCCTCTATCAGCCATAGAAAAGGCCGTTTTCTCACATCGTTAATGTCACGCAACACTCATGGAACAGTGGCGTCATGATTCTGATTTCATGGTGCAGTGATGCCAGAAATCACGCCATAAAGATGCTAGCATTCCGTGAGTGTTGTGCAATGTTAACGACATGTGAAAACGGCCAAAGTCAGGATTCTTCCTCTTTGCAAGTTCTCTGCCTAATAGGTTGCAGAAAGACCAAGTGACAGTTTTGGTTTATATTGCACATCAGAATTTGGCTTTCAGGTTTACCCCAAAGCAAGCCAACCTCATGGTTCTAGAGTAACCAGGCTATATTCCCCAATGGGTTTCATAGGGTGGCAGCTATAAGAAAGAGACAAGAATTGGGCACTGCTACTGTCTTGCCCTGCCATAGCGTGTCCTGAGCATCACGTTTCAAGATATACGCAAGAGGTTCCTGGTGAAGTTTGGAAGCACTCAATGCCCTCTGAGTTCTTCAGAGGTTCTGTGGGCACCTGGAATGTGAGGGTGCATGCTTTGGCCATAGTTAATATATATGACACCCCTTGGCACATATAGAGGAAAGAAGAATGACATTTCTTACACCTGGGATGTAGCAGGAAGTGGCTCTTGTGCTCATTGCTGAAGGAAGGAAACGATCTCTATTTCTTTGGGCAAATAAAAGGATGAAACCAATCACCAAACAATGATGTTTGGAATCACTTGATACAGGCAGGATTTAATTTTGGGACACACATTTAAAGTGCTAACACATTTTGCCTTATTCTCCCATCCCCTGAAAAAGCAACATTCCACATCATGGCCAATCTAGACCACGCTAACAATTGTTACTGCCAACTGCGGGTGTGCAAGTAAAGTTGTTCCCTTCCCTTTGTTCTGGAGAGGCAGCCAGCTCTTTGGAGCAGGATGTGTGGACGACGGAAAGCCACCATTTCCCTTGGTCTTCACATTTCCTCCAACAGTCCATCTGTTTCCTGCTTCAGACAGGAAATGCTGTTGCAACATCAGGTGGCTCTGCTCTGCACCTGAGACAGGCAGTGGCAACACATCGTTGCGAGGAAGCGCAGGTTGGGATTCTCGCCCCTTGGTCTTGTCACTGTTGGCTTTCCGTCATTTTATACATTTGTGGGAAATGGCTGAGGTAGTGTGAATGCAGTTTAGCTTGGGTGTAAATGGAAGGAGGGAGGAGCTAAACCTTAAGATGCGGGAGAGGGAAGCTTTGGGAGAGGGGGGATGAGGGTTACAAAGAGCATCAAGCAAGATTAGCTTTTTCCAGGGCATTTTTTCAGCTGGAATGTGGTGGAAAGGAGTTCCGGAACTTCTTGAAAATAGCCACATGGCTGGTGGCCCTGCCCCCTCATCTCCAGACAGAGGGGAGTTTAGATGGCCCTCTGTGCCGCTGAGCAGCATGGAGGGCAATCTAAACTCCCCTCTGTCTGGAGATCAGGGGGCGGGGCCACTGGCCATGTGACCATTTTCTCCGAGGGCAACCCACTGAGTTCCACCACCTCTTTTCCCAGACAAAAAGCCCTGGCCTTCTCCAACCAATAGATACAAAAATAAGCTGTAATGCAGCTGGGCTCTGATTCCCCCTTCCCATTGTTTTGCTTTCCCCTTAGATCTGAGATACTCGACCCTGAAAGGGCCAAACCCCAGAAGAATGGCTTATAAGGGCACATGAGGGGCTGGGGACACCTGCCCCTTGTCCTGCAGTCTTTGTGGCTCTCTAGCATAAGAAGACCTCATCCCACAAGCAGGAAGGGAGGGGTATCACAGCCCTAGAGGTGGTCACTTGCCCAGAGGCTTCAGTATCCATATCCTCCCAGGACTGTCCAAGATTAATCCTAGTTTATCTTCTCCCTTGCACCCTTCTGTTCCTTCTTCAGCCTCCTCTTTTTCTTCATCAGGTCCTATTGCACATGGACGAGGAGGTGAGATGAAAACGAATTCCCGTATCTAAAACACAACTTTGCAGGACCATACGCACAGTCTCGTGTCTACCCAAACTTTAAATACACACACATGCAAACACACATACAACAGAATCCAAAACTAAAGTAACTTTAAAAAAATCAAGACTGGAGTGAGAAAAAAAATCAAAAAAGCTTCAAAGGCCTGATCCTGTGTTGGCTTTCATCCTTCGTTAAGAGCAAGTAGGTTACCTGAAAGTATCATTCTTCTCCATCGGCCTGAGTTTGATCATTCCAACCCAAAAATGTGCATAGCAAAATTCAGAGGATTTTTGCCCCACTCCTATAGAGGATTTGTTAAAAAATATATTCTTATCTTCCCTAATACAAGATTTCCCCTTTGAGTTAAAGGAACATTTCTCTTTGAATCGCTCTCAGCACATTCTTCTTCCATGCCCTCCGAACTGACATGAGAAAAATGGGGCATGAGAGGGTTACTGTAGAAAATGAGACACATCATTTAGCTGTGGCAGTTGCACCATTGCAACAATTTTTGCATCAAACACACATATGGAGGCTTTCTGTGGACAAGGCCCTCTTTTCCAAAAATGAATGAGATGGGTGCAGACTTGAGACTCCTAATCTGGGAGGTTCTTCAAGGGGTACCTCTTGTTACATTTGAAAGGGGAAAAAATAGAACGGTGAAGCGTCAGGTAGGGCGTATCAAGTGGTGTGTAAGGAAGATTAACCACCATCCACAGTGCACATTGTGTAAGTGGGGGAAAGACGGTGAACACATTAGTGAGTGCAAAGGGCAGAGGTGCAAATACAGAGAAACACAAACGCACAAAGTCTGTCCTGTACGGAAGGCGCAAAAAGGTCAAAATTAGAGGGGGAACCAGGAATGTGTGGAAAGTTACAGGAGTTAAACAGAAGATGTTCCTTAATAAGCAAGGCAGAAGTGTAATCTAACAATAAAAGTAGAAATCCATCAAAACTTTTGTAAAAAGAAAAGGAAAGGAAAAACACATGGACACACACACGCAAACCTAGACAATATCCCCGATGACTTGGGGGAAAGGTTAAAATGGCCTTCACTGACGTGTAAAAGCTGAGAACGAGTGAAGACTTGTCTTCTCTTTTCCATGATCGTCTGTGGCCCTGTTAAACATATTGTTCTTTGGGGCAAATATATGGTGCTCTGGAACCTGGTGGTGGGCAGCAGAAAGACTCATTGCTATGGCGGGACGAGTAAAGATCTCCTGGGAGATATGACAAAGGACTATAGACATAAGGTATGTTCGCCAGATACTGGTCTTCATGTAAATAACGGCAAGTTAGGTAATCACCCGCATCCGATATCTCTGAGTGACACTTTCCAAAGTTCTGTGGGGAAAGAGAAAGAGAGAGAAGGAGACAAAATCACAGACTTGAAACAGAATAGAATGTCCATTCCACAGTAACGGAATGTGTTGCCGCATGCCAGTGTCAAAAGCGAAGTGGCACACCAGTCTTGTCGCTGCAGCTAAGTACAGTTTTTGTCCGTTGCAAACTGCCATACACATTAAGCATGACTGGTATACATTGAGACATGCTGTCCATCAAAAAATAAATGAGGACAAATGGGGAACTGGGAAAGAAAACAACCACCAACAACAACCATCATAATGTGTTTTCTTTCTCTTAGGGTCCATAACTGCTTTAATGTGTACTTGCAAGAATGAATGGCTTGCCTCATACTAAGGCACTTATCCAAGCTTGAAGTCTTCCTCCAGCCTTCCTCTAGAGGAAGTGGATCTTCCACCATGAGCCTGCTTTTGTGCATTAATAAACCATGGCAAAAAAGCTACTGTGATGGTACACTGGGATTCTTCTGGAGCAGTATTTATGGATGCACACAGGTACTCGTAAATAAAACACCAGACCAAAAGAATGTTGATACAATTGTCCATAGTTATGATCCCATCAAAATTGCTGGGTTGACTTGCAACATTTTATCAATGTTCCATGTGTATCAGTAATGTCTGTGTGCGCGCATACATTGGTGTGGGGGAACAAAATAAGCTGAAGAGACAGGCATTGCTGCATATCCAGAGCTCTATACAAATCTTAGAAATAAAAATGGAATGCTGGAAGATTTCTAAACAAGACCAAGGAATTTGGAGAATTTTGCATGTAGAGAATTTCAAAAGCATTGCTTCTTAAATAATATCAAAGATTTGTACTAATTCCCATGAGGCGGTTGGGAACCCAAAAAAAGATTGGATGTACAATCCTGATAAACAGCTCTCAAGAAGGAGTACTGCCAGCTCCCTCTCGTCCTCTCTCCACAGAAGGTGAGTGGTATTGACCTTGCTCTCTTCCAAATGAGGGCATGCTCCAAAATGTAGGTCCTGCAAAGTGGATAATTTCATAACCTCTCATTTGTATCCACCCCTCGGTTATCCAGCTTCACAAATTGCTCCCCAGACCTATCAAGCCATTTCCAGGCCAGGTTGGGAGAGAAGTGTATAATTTAGCAGACAACTCCTGGGCCATCTTTATATCATGCAGAGGTTGGCTATAAAATTGAGACTTGATAACAGTCTTGATGGTGTTCCATTAAATGTGAATTCATGAAAGACACCCCGCCCCCGGCTCGGCAAAGCACACACAATGACCAAGCATATCAGGACCAAAATGACACACACATTTTACATGCAAATTCCATGCTCATCTTTCAGGCCTCTTTTACTACCCACAATTCTAGCAACAGAAACAGGTATTAAGTAGAAAAAGAGGTAGAGGAAAGGAGAGGAAAGAAATATTCTTTGTGCACCATTAGTTTTCCAACTATGCTGTGAGCCAAACAAAGGAGAGGACACCAAAGAGAGCCATAAAAAATATGCATGCAAAGTTCTACAGTTTGAATTTCCTCCTGCCCAACCTCACATTGACAGTCCACAGTCTGTCTAACTCATGTTATTGTTCCTCCAATGCCTCCTGTCTGTCTCCAGCTAGTGGGGGCATGCTGGGGAGACAAAAATAGAAAGGGTGTAGGAAGCTCTTCTCAGAAAGTGCAATGGGAGCAAGGAAGCTCCAGAGAAATACTACTGGATTTTGACCAAAGTGAAATGCCAATGTGAAGTTGGACATTCTAGCTGAAGTGGAATATCCAAGCAATTTGGAAGGGAGCCTAAAGAGCTTTGATGGGGGAAGACTAGCAAAATTTCTCAGCAGGCTTCCGTACTTCCTTGACTGCAATTCATAGCAAAGTTAATTCCAATAGATCAAGATGTTAGACCCACGTTAGTCTGTCTGTAGCAGCTGAAAAGAACAAAAGTCTAGTAGCACCTATAAGACTAACAAAATTTGTGGTAGTGTTTCATGAGTCAAACTGTAGGGATGGCAGGTAGGGAGACAATGGGGGTTTGGGGAGGGTGGAGAGACAGGAGGGGTCTGGGGAGGGATGGCAGGTAGGGAGGCAATGGGGGTTTGGGGAGGGCTGAGAGGCAGGTGGGGTGCGGGGAGGGATGGCTGGTAGGAAGGCAAATGGGGGTTTGGGGAGGGTGGAGAGGCAGGAGGGGTCTGGGGAGAGATGGCAGGTAGGGAGGCAATGGGGGTTTGGGGAGGGTGGAGAGGCAGGAGGGGTCTGGGGAGGGATGGCAGGTAGGGAGGCAATGGGGGTTTGGGGAGGGTGGAGAGGCAGGAGGGGTCTGGGGAGGGATGGCAGGTAGGGAGGCAATGGGGGTTTGGGGAGGGCTGAGAGGCAGGTGGGGTGCGGGGAGGGATGGCTGGTAGGAAGGCAAATGGGGGTTTGGGGAGGGTGGAGAGGCAGGAGGGGTCTGGGGAGAGATGGCAGGTAGGGAGGCAATGGGGGTTTGGGGAGGGTGGAGAGGCAGGAGGGGTCTGGGGAGGGATGGCAGGTAGGGAGGAAATGGGGGTTTGGGGAGGGTGGAGAGGCAGGAGGGGTCTGGGGAGGGATGGCAGGTAGGGAGGCAATGGGGGTTTGGGGAGGGTGGAGAGGCAGGAGGGGTCTGGGGAGGGATGGCAGGTAGGGAGGCAATGGGGGTTTGGGGAGGGTGGAGAGGCAGGAGGGGTCTGGGGAGGGTTGGCAGGTAGGGAGGCAATGTGGGTTTGGGGAGGGTGGAGAGACAGGAGGGGTCTGGGGAGGGATGGCAGGTAGGGAGGCAATGGGGGTTTGGGGAGGGTGGAGAGGCAGGAGGGGTGTGAGGCGGGATGGCAGGTAAGAAGGGTAAGGGGGGGCTGGGGAGTGTTGGGAGGCGGGATGTGGAGCCAGGGAGGGAGGGCAGAGCGGGTTTGCTCTTCCCTCCACATGCTCGGCTCCAGCAGGCCTTGCAGGGCAATGGGCGCATTGCTCATGCTCCATTGCCTTGTCCCTGCCAAGAGAACCGCGGCATGGCTCAGCGGGGCTCCGAGGGCAACAGGCACTTCGCCTCTGCCTGGTCCCCACTGAGAGCGGTGCGGTGTGGCGTGGCTCTGAGGGCGATGGGCGCCTTGCCTCTGCCTGGTCCCTGCCGAGGGTGGTGCAGTGTGGCGCAGCTCTGAGGGCGACGGGTGCTTTGCCTCTGCCCGGTCCCTGCCTAGAGCGGCGTGGCACAGTGGGGCTCTGAGGGCGGCAGGCGCTTTGCCTCCACCCAGTCCCCACCGAGAGCACTGCGGCGCGGCGTGGCGTGGCGTGGTGCGGCACGGCTCTCAGGTCAACGGGCGCTTCACCTCCACCCCATCGCTTGGGCTCCACCGGGGCTTGAGCGCGTTTCTCTTCCTGCACGGCCCTCTTCCTCCAGCTCGGCTACCTAGCCCCGGACCAGCGGTGCCCTCCATTGGGGGCGTTCCACGGCGCACTTTTATCCTGGTGCACCACGCAAATGCACCAGGATAATTGTGTGTCGTCAGAAAGACGCTAAGGGAATTATATAGTAGGATTAGCTTTCGAGAACCACATCTCTCTTTGTCAGATGCATCCACTGGACTCTTTACTATTTTGCAACTACAGACTCACACAGCTAACTCCTCTGGATCTGCCAACATGTTTTTGTTCTTGTCAGCATTGGGATTTTTGTTTGTTTGTTTGTTTTGCACTAACAAATATTTTTTGTTAAAAACTCATGGATGACAGGCCCATCAATGGCTATCAGCCATGCTGTGGGGCAGTGGGGGCTGGGGACAGACTGGCCTCTCTGATTCTGAATGGGAGGGGGGAGGCTTCTGGGATATCTGGCCATTGTGAGAAATGGGGTGATTGACTAGATGAGACTTTGCACTGATCCGGCAAAGCTTTATGTTTTTCTGTTCTGTTCCAATACATGCCCCTCCCTTTGGACTTGGAGGGCATGCTATTAGGGTTTGTCAACTCCAGGTTGGGAAATTCCTGGAAATTTGGGAGTGGAGCCTGGGGAGGGAGCTCAATAAAGCACAGTGCCTTAGAGTCTCTCTACACAAGACAGCTGACATGTGAAGAACATGTGTCAGGAGATGCAATGGTATCCGGGAAGGGTAGTTTTAAAAGACAGAGCCAGCAACAAGGCAAAGGCTTTGCTATACACTGGAGCTGTGGGTAGGGGCTGTGAAATGCCAAAAGTGGAACTTCAGCTCATTAGAACCTCTCCAGGTCCAACTCGGCTCTGGAAGGTAGTTATAGCCCATTTCCATTCCTCGCTACTCTCTGGTTGTGATCTCACACAGTTTTAGACCGGAAAGGTGAAATTGACAGAGCCTTTGTGGAGGAGGAGATGAAATTAACAAACTCTCTAAGAAGCAATCTCCACTGGCTCTGCCTTTTAAAACTACGCTTCCCGCCTAACATTGCATCTCCCTACACTTGATGAACACGCGCTGAGGCATCTTGTGTAGAGCGACTCAGAGAGTCCACCCTCATAAGAACATAAGAGAAGCCATGTTGGATCAGGCCAATGGCCCGCCCAGTCCAACACTCTGTGTCACACAGTGGCGAAAAAACTAGGTGTCCTCAGGAGGTCTGCCAGTGGGGAAAGGACACTAGAAGCCCTCCCACTGATTGTCCCCCCTAAACACCAAGAATACAGAGCATCACTGCCCTAGGCAGAGAGTTCCATCTATACCTCTGTTCCAAAGTAGCCGTTTTCTCCAGGGGAATTGATCTCTGTTGTCTGAAGATCAGTTGTAATTCCAGATCTCCAAGCCTACCTAGAGGTTGCCACCACTACCTGCTATCGTTTGCCGAATTTTTTCCCCGTGACTTATTCAAGCATGTCCCACTTTTTGACTCTCCCTCTTTTCTCTGACCTCCTTAGAAACCCTGAGATGTTGCCAACATCTCGAAATCTCTTTCTTTAGGAGAAAAAGCGCATAGAACAGAGGGAGGAGGGAAAGCCATTTGAGATCTGCCAGCCCTTAACTGCTGCCACATTCCGAGCTAAATATTTTATTATGATGTTTTGGAGGGGGGAAAATACACACATTGAAAACAAAATGTCACTAATGATTTATTGATGGTTTGCAAATTCAAATGAATTCACGTGGCAAGAAGCAGACATTTTCGAGAGAGGGTGGTCTTTTCTTGGTTCGATGAGGGAAGGCAGGAGGTGGGCTGAAAGAGGCCTCGCCTGGAGCAATTGGAAAGAATTTGGAAAGGGGAATAAGTGATAAAGGGGAAAAGCAAAGCCGCCTTTTTGTGCCAGGGTGGTTTTCACCAACCAAGAAAGTCATAGAAATAAACTAATCAGCAGGGTTATGTAATCCTCTTTCTCTCTCTCTCTCTCTCTCTCTCTCACACACACACACATTAAAATTCTGTCCCTAGGCAATCCAAATGCCGCTCCGAGACAAACTGGATTCACAGCCCTGTATAAATTATGTAAATAGTATACCTTTGCATTGCAATGTCTCTTATTTCCTATGATTTATTCTGCATTTTTACTCTTTTGCCCAAGTTATTCAGCTTTTATTAGTCCTGAGACGGGGGCAAAAAGCTCTTCAAGAACTCAAACCTCCACCCTCTGTCCTCTCAGCCCTCAGCTTCTGAGATTTCATCAGGCACTGCTTTACCTTTTTTTAAAAAAAACCTCTCTTTGCAAGTTTCATGAGGGTTAGAAACTTTGTTCTTTAAAGAAAGAAGAAAAAAGAAGCCAAAATTCTGCAGCCTATGTTGCATTCTGTGACAATTCAGCGCACACACCGCCTGATTATAACTCTACCTTCTGTGATTCCTTTTTTTTATTAGTTTGGAAGTTAATAATATTAAGAACTGCATTGGGAATAACTGCCTGGCAAGAAGGGTATTGGATTCATTGGATTTTGCAGAATTCCAAAACTCCCCTCCTGGAAGTCAAGCAGCTAATGTGCTTGCTCCTCTAGCTGCCAGACCCTGAATGCTTCACCGCCTGCTGTGTTGACTACACATTAACATACAAATGAGCCCCAACCCTTTGGCTCTTCTGGTGTTTCCAAAGTGGCCTTGGAGTGTTAAGCAAGTTGTTTGTCCCAGCACAAGATGAATTTTTCATGGCGAGCTCACGGAGACACCATCTGCAGCTACAGACACTCCACTCGCTGTGCCTTGAAGCTTCCAGACCCGCCTGGCACACATTGAGAAGGCTGAATGTTAACAGAGGTTACGGCTTTGAGTGCAAGAGACCACAGAGAACCTCAGTAATGGGGAACCGTGGAACTTCACAAGCAGCAAATTATGAACATTTAGTTTCTGCTCCAGATGAATAAAAAATACGGCATGTTTTGGAACCTTGGGGGACACTTCTATGCCTGTCCCCTGATGGACTTCCAGATACATGGACAAATGTCACATCTGGCACTGTGTGTAGACTTCCCCCTCCCCCCTCCCCCCTTGCTGCACCCATCACCAAAAAGTTATGCGTGGCTCTTTAAAGGTTGGACCACCCTGAGTTTTTATGCTAAGAGCCAGGCTACAAGTGACGCCTTACACAGTTCGGACACTTGTCAGCTTCCCTCAAGTTTTGATGGGAAATGTAGGCGTCCTGGTTTTACAGCTTGGCTCTCCATTACAGCTGCAAGACCAGGATGCCTACATTTCCCATCAAAACTTGAGGGAAGTTGACAAGTGTCCAACCTGTGACAGGTGTCACTTGTAGCTTGGCTCTAAGCCACAGCTTTCCTTCTTATAGGAAGCTTGGTGAAAGAGCTTCGGCCAATCCTCCCTTTTTGCTCCTCCCTGAAAGGGGTGATTCCCCTTCTCCTCTGTGAAGTTTTAGGCTAAATTATCATACTGTGTAACAGCATTATGCACTCTTGTGCAGAGTGTTGTGTAGTGGTTATTGCTGGATTAAGACTTGGGTTCAAAATCCCATGGAGCTGTAAAACTCATGGAGTAACATTAGCCAGTTATCTTCTCTCAATCTAATCAACACCCAGACAGGTTCTGAAGATACAGGTGTGTGTGTTGGGGTGTGTGTGTGACAGAGCTGTTTTTACAAGCAAAACACCAGTGGGATTAATAGATAAATCTCCATCATCAACAACATCTGCATTTGTTTGCATTCATACGGTGGGCTTCTGCCACCTTGATGCCTTCCTTACATCCCACTGTCTGAACGCAGACAAGGGTAGCTCTCTGGAGTCAGGATCTGTCTTTAAAATGTTATGCAGTAAAGTGCATACATCAAAGCCGTTCTAGTAGTGATAATAGCCAAGTAGGGGACCCATGAAATATCGTTACTGCTAGCAAGTTTGGAGTGAAAAGAGAAATGACTCCAAGGTTGCATGTTCCCTGACCCAAATTCCCTCCATCTCTGCCCAAGGGTTGCCAATTCCAGGTTGGGAAATTCCTGGAGATTTGGGGGTGGAGCCTACGGAGGGCAGGGTTTGGGAAGAGGAGAGACCGCCTTTAATTTTCCAAATTCCAAAAGATCCTTTTAGGTGGGTCGCTGGGTTGGGACCCAGTAGAAGAGCAAGATCTGAGATGCTACCCGATCTAATCTTGTCCATATTCCAAAAACAACCCACACCCCATAGAGCTGCCTTAGAATGGCTGTTCAGTGTTTATTAATACATCTGCCAGCCGCCCTCTGCAGCTCTTGTCTGTCCCTCCATGAGTCTCCCTGAGCCTCATTTACCTTTAACAAAGTTTGAAATTAAATTAAAGATAATGAGCTAATTAGATTTAACGGGCACCAGTGTCTCTTTTCATCCCCCTTTTTCCTCTCCTCTAGCCCTTTATCTCCAGTGCAATTCTATATATGGCTCAATTATCTCTCTTCTATTATTACTTTAAATAGAATGTCAAAAGACAAAGACCTTCCTAACTGCTTAGTGGATTCTGGCTCAAAGGTCTTAATTCAGAAGCTCTAGGGTTGCCAGATCCTCCCCCTCCCCGACCCACTCCAGATCCTTAACGGCTTGCACAGCAAGTTGAAATTCAGCAGACAACTGAAGATGTTGTGATGGGAAAAGTTCCACTTGCTAAGCTCCATCTTTCATACACTTGGAAAAAAGCAAAACAGCCCTAATAGGAAAAAAGCTGACAACTTTGCCTGCATCATTTAAAAAAAAAAACGTAGAGATTTCTGCTTCATCAAACCTGAAATGAGCAGTACTAGGCTCTTCTCTTCGCTTCTCCTCGTTTGGAAAAGAAACTCACCGGACCCCGACCCCGACCCCGACCCCTTCCCTTTCTTCTAGCAAACTTCTCCCCTGCAGAATACTGCTTCCCTTAATCTGCCCACAACGTAGGAGGCCAGGTAAAGCCAACTGTAGCACAGGATTGGCTGGCCAGGATCACCTGATTTCCTGACTCAGGAGAATACAGGTCTATTGTATTAGCATGCTATTAACCAGCAGGCAGGGAGTAGGCAACTGGTAGCTGACCTGCATTGAGGTCTTGATTCACTATTGAAGTGCCAGACTGTAACAGGTGAGAGAAAGAGGCTCATTAGCCAAAGAACCCGCTTTGCATGCAGATGGACGAAGGTTCGGTCCCCAGCGTCTCCATTTAAAAAGAACTTGTGTATTAGAAAAAAATTGCTCTCTGTTGAAGTTCATAGAGATCTGCTTCCAATCACTGTAGACAATTCTGAGGCCCAGGGACCAATGGCTGGATTAACTATTAAGCACTAGGAGGGGTCTTGTATGCAGAAGGTCCCAGATTGAGTCCCTGGCCTTATCCATTAAAGAATCTGGCCTATGAAAGTCCTTTCTCTGCCAGAGATTCTGGAGAGCTGTCGCCAGCCCCTGCAGGCAATACTGAGCTGCTGCCAGCCCGTGCAGGCAATACTGAGCTGCTGCCAGCCCCTGCAGGCAATCATGAGCTACACCGAGCAATGGTATGACTCAGTAGAAAGCAGCAGTGTGTGCGTGACCAAAACTCTCCCATTTTCTTCTTCCCTGGTTTCTCACAAAGCTGGCTTCATCTTCTGATTTTGAGAGCTTCTGTGACTAACAGGAGTAAGTAACTCTCAAAGAGAAAGGGAGGGGAGACAGAGAATTCATAAAAGCAGCCCTGAGAAAAAGACTATTTTCTTCTGGGTTCTGCAGGGTGTGCCTCGGCTGCAATGTGATTACATTTTCAAAGCGCCGTATGATCGGCTTTATTTTTTAACTTCAGAGAAACTGGGAGGGTTCCCAAATGTGGATTTGCAAGATTACTGTCCTTTCGCTGACAATAAAAATCATCCACCTCTGAAATAAAACGACGAGACCTCCCAAGATGGATTAGGGGGAATTTGTTTAGTCTATTTCACGAGGGGCAAATTCTCAGCAAGAAAGAAATGCCAAGAATTGTGAGGAGGGGGGGGGGGATATTGAATGGAGAGAGCCATTTTCAGATGGTTCATTGCTGAGTTTGATCATAAATAACCAAGTAAAAAAAGGTTGGCCTGGAACAAGAAAGAAACAGGTGTTTTCTGGACTGGCTGATGATATTCTGGGGTCTGAAACCAAAAACCCAAAAGGTACCCCCTAATTAACAGGGCATCATCTGTAAGGAGGAGTGCTCCCCCTACAGTTAAGCAAGAGTCTTGCATCTCCTTAAAGACCAGTTTTTATTGGAGCCGATGGCTTGACAATAAAAGAAGCCCCTCCTCCAGTTTGCAGGATCTGAGCAGGTCTGTCAATGATAGGACGTTTTGGAGGTCTTTCATTCATAAGGTCGCCATAGGTTGGAGGTGACTTGATGGCACATAACACACAATTTCTCTACACGAGGCATCTGACACGTGAAGAACACATGTTGGGAGATGCAATGTCAACCAGGATGGGTAGTTTAAAAAGACAGTGCCAGCCCAAAAGCTTTGCTATACACTGGAGCTGTGTGAAAGGGCTGTGATATGCCAGAAGGGAAACTTCAGCCCATTAGAACCTTTCCAGGTCGAAGCCCAGTTCTGAAAGGCAGCTCCAGCCCATTTCCATTCCTCGCTGCCCTCCAGTTGCGATCCCACACAGTTTTAGACTGGAAAGGTGAAACTGACAGAGCCTTTGGGGAGGCGAAGATGAAATAACAAGCCCTCTGAGGAGCGATCTCTGCAGGTTCTGTCTTTTTAAACTACGCCTCCAGGCTAACATTGTGTCTCCTCACACTTGATGAACATGCACCAAGGCATCTTGTATAGAGAGAGTCTTAAGATTTTGTGGACTAGAGCCTCACTTAGCCTGCTGATGGAGCAGTTCATAAAAAAAGCTCATGCTGAGACAAAACTTTTGTCACCTTTAAGGGGCCACAAATTCCTTGTTTCTTATTGAAGCAATAGGCTAACATATCTACTCTTCCTGGAATCATCCCCTCTCCAACACAATTCTTCCCTTAGCAGAAGAGTGAGAAAAAATATGACAGGTAAAACCATCTCTCTCTTTGTCCACCCCTAATGACACCCAAAAATCTATTTTCTGAAATATGACCATATCTGGCTCTTTCCCATGTTTCTATTTCAGATACATGTAAAGCTGTAGTGCACATTTATGACAGACTTATCTGTTTCCACAGTTGTGCAGTGGTCCAATATACCACCCCCCCCCCTTTTTCTGGCTTGTTACTCAGTCATAACACATTTCAGTTCACCATGTGATAACAACCCTGAGTTATCAACCTACACATTTTTGTTCTGTACACTGCATATGAAACAAATCAAAGCTTGATATGTTTTGGTCCCCGGGCATACCAACAGTCTGAGATCCCACATATATATAACATATTCATATGCTGATGTGGTTTCTAGGTCAATAATTCACTTGACAACACTGTTAGCATGCTATGAGAAATAAATATCTAACAACAGCCCTTTTCAAACATTGGATTTTGCTTGCCAGTATGTGGTTGCTATTTTGTGTTCATGGGAAAACATACATATTTTCCCTGAGCAAGCACTGTTGATATAAATAAATGCCTCCCTTAAAAAATCTGGGATTTAATTCAAGTGTACTAAAGCCATATGCATTTAGGAAGTGCATTGCCCTTCCATACAAAATAGCAATATTTATTGAGAGGATCAAGCATTGTCTTATTACATAAAGTTGGAGCTCCAAAATTAAATGTCTGAAGAGGGCTAATGAAAAGATCCATGAAGTCCAAAGTCCCATCTGCAGGGGAGGTACGAGTTGTAACTCTGTGTGACTTCCTGCCAGCATTTGCTGGAGGGCAAGTAATTCGACCACAGCTCTGAATCAAACATGACTGAATTATTTAACCAGGAGTCGCTTCTCTGGTCTTACCTCCTTCCCAGGGAAGGAGGTCTTACCTCCTTCCCAGGGAAAAAGACCCTGTAAAGTGACTCATACAGGGAAACGACAGGAGGGGTCCTCTAAGAACAGCTGGATTTTGTTCCTATCCAGCCCCAAAGTAACCCGTTTGGGTGTAACGGTGAGGTGTTCTGTGGTTTTTTTAAAAACTTCATTTTTTGATTCAGGTCAGTATATTAGATGACTATTAGTTAGAAACTTTGGGTTGGATCCTGATTAAATCTTCTGTCAGCACGGTGAAACCTTCCTGCCTCCCCCTTCCTACTACAGCCTACTGATTTCCACTAAATGTTGGCCATGGGGGGCAGGGGGGGCTAAAGGAGCTACTTGGGTGGGGTAGGAAGGAGAATTCAGTAGCAATTGCCAATTTAGTCTTAAAGCTCATGGTGGCTCACAAAGTAAAACAAATGTAATCCAATCATAAAAACAACCACTGTTGAATTATCAACATTAAAACTAGCTACAATCACTAAAATGATATCTAGAAAAGATCCCTCAGGCTAGAAGTGAACCACAGACAGCTAAAAATATGGACCACTCCTGCTGAAAGCCTTGGAAAAGAGAAATGCAGACACCAAGTTAACTGCTCACTAATTTACCCCCAAGACTTAGACTAGATTTGGAAGACCAAGTTACCTAAATTCTTATTCTTAAGAGCCTCTGGCCCTCTTGACTATGGGCTAATTGCAAAGTCTACATGGCTGCTTAACACATATTGTCTTGGAGCTCCGTGTTTGGAATAGACATGGGCACAAACAGAAAAAAACAAACAAGCTGTTCGTTGTTCGTTGCCATTCACGAACAACGAACAGTAATGAACATGACCCTGTTCACAAACATGTTCGTTGTTCGTGGCCCCTTAAAGATCCCTTTAAACTATCAGCTGGCAGGTGGCAGGGGGGATTCCCTCCTGCAGCCTGTCAGCTGATAGTTTAAAGGGCCCTTTCCTGCCACGTGCAAGGGGCAGGGCCCTTTAAACACCCCACAAGCTGACCTTCTCAATGTCCAATACCCACCAAATTTGCAGGGGGCATAGTCCTCACTGTCCTCCAAAGACCCCCCAAGTTTCAGAGAGATTGCACCTCAGGAAAGACATGATGCATGGGTCCTTCCCTTTGTTGTCATTTTCTCTTCACAGTGGCAAAAACGGGACTCTCTGCTGGAAGTACTTTGAAGGGTTAAAGCCAGAAGGAAAGCCAGAAGGAGTTCAGACAGAGTTCAGTCCCTGCCGTTGCCAGAGGAATTGATTGAAAGGCCTCAGACTGTCTGGCTTGACAAACGGCTGACAAAGATAACGAACGAGGCTTGCAATGACCACTTGTTCGTTTAGAATGGAGCCTCACGAACGACTTGTTTGCGAACAGACGAACAGGCTGTTCGTGGGTTTTTTCCGTTCGTAATGCTGTTCGTGCCCATGTCTAGCTTGGAACTTCTGGACTATAGCACACACAGCTAGTCCTTCCCCCTGTGCCGTTTTCCCGACCTGAAACATTGCAAGGTAGTCACTACTTGCTCCTTTGGAGAAATCTGTGTGTAGCCATCAATACACACACGTTTTCCCAACGGGGCAAACAGTGGCTACCTGGGGACATTTCAGGTCAGGAAAATGGCACCGGAAGGAGACTTAAGACACCTCTCCTTGTCTCTCAATCTGAATCAGGCCTTTATGCACAACATCATCATCATCATCATCATCATCAACATCATCATCATCATCACAACATCTGATTTATGTACCTCCCTTCAGGACAACTTAATGCCCACTCAGAGAGGTTTACAAAGTATGTTATTATTATCCCCAGAACAAACACCCTGTGAGGTGTATTAAATTCTCTGGAGGGAACTCCTAAAGCTGTCTGACTGAAAGTGACTTTGGAACATGAATAGGGCGCACAGTCCTTCCATGAGTCATTAGCTTCAGCTGGTGAAATTACTGGGAAACACTGTTCCACTTGGTAGACCAAGAAGTAGTCCTCAGACTCCACCAACCTCATCAGGCCCTGGTGTGATGAGATCAGAAGATCCGGAAGCCCCTTTGTGATCACTGCTTAGTGCCTCACAGAAACAGACCTCCACCCTGGTTATCCAGGCTAACTAGCCGGTTTCTTGGACAAGAGACTCAGAGAAACCACCCCAAACACACCAAGAAAACACAAAAGAAAAGGAAAGGAAACTTACTGTCCACTCTCACTTGTTACGTCTACGAAGACTTTGATCCTCATCCTGAAAGCAGGACGCAGGTGAGACACCGTAAAACAAAGAAGTTACTTTTTTCTGCTAGGAAGCTAAGCTAGAGGTTCATTCTCACCTACTGCTGTGGATATCTCTACAGCGGGCTGTAGGGGACATGGATAGCAGGGAAACAAAGCAAAGTACAGGAATGAAAGAAGGCTCAACCGGCTCTGTTTCTATGCCCAACCTGCCCTCCTCCTCTTGTTCACAGAAGGTCTCCAGCCTCAAGATGCTTTCTTTCCCCAACACCCACTGACCAGCATTTCAAGAAATACCTTGGCAAAAGCCGCCTGCCATCGTTTCCCATGTATGAAGGGCTGCCAAAGTTGGCTCATCACCATCCCGCAACCTGTCTTGAGACTTACTGGCTCCCCTGAACAAAACACCAGTTTGATCAGCTGGTGAAAATAGTCATGACATAGAGATGAGCACGATCAATGGCTAATGCCTACCTCAGAGACACAGGAGCAATGGCTGGGGGAAGAGTTGGCAACTGTCGCGCTCTCTCTGCCAAGCCACCTTAGGAAATGCTGATGTCCCTTTATGAGTTCCAAGGGTAGCCAAGGTTCCACAGGTCTGGTTTCTCCTGGTACAGGGTTGTACTGATGGGTGGTACTTCCCATGCTGTATTGGGGGTGGAGTTGGAATTACCCATGATGATCCCAGGATATGGCTTACAGACCCATGATCAAGCAGCCTTGATGAAGTTACACAGTCTGATTAGTGCATGGATGGAAGATCTCCTAGAGAGAGCTGCTTTAGCCTAGTGGTTAAGTTGTGAATCAGCAATCTGCTGGTTCGAATTCCACTCCTGCCATGAGCTCAGCAGGTGCCCTTGGGTAACCCCTCCTTGTTCCATGATTGAAAAAAAGGCAGTATGTGATAAAATTAATATTTTGTTCTGTTTTGGAGCTTCTGGAGATGCAGACCTTTTTCTTGACTGCAACATGCAAGGAGAAATGGTTTCCTTTTCCTTTTAACTCAAACCCACTCACATCTTTTCTGACACCCACATAGACCCAAGTTAAACCCCCTTCCCACAATACTTTGCAAGGACAAAATGAAGACAGATCTGAAGTTGCCATGCAAATTTGGGAAGGGGGAGTGAGTGCTATGTCATCCGAGGCACCAAAGGCCATCAACGCTTCTATGAACTGGCTTCACCACCGCCATGCCCTTTAAGTGACTTGTCATCTGAGTAACAGAATCTTACCATTTGATCCTATGCATAATTCCTCTGGAGTAAGTCTTACGGAATTCAGTGGGGCTTACTTTCGCTAGGTGTATATCGGACTGCAGCAGGGGCCAACTCACTATGAGTGTATTTAATTAACTAATCAATTGAAATTGCATGAATTTGCAAATTAATAAACAATTCCTTTGAAGGAGAAACTTACACCGGCTTTCTGTGTTTCAATAATGCCCACAGCTGTCGCGCCAGGCAGTATCTTCTGAAAGTTATTCTCCTTCCTCTCTTGGGAGGAAATGCCTCTTCTAAAACAACACCTTTCTTATAATTAATTATATTAAAAATAATTATTTAAAAGGCTGCGGTCTAATTAATTGAGAGTACCTTTAAATGCAATCAAAGGATGTTTAAGCAATATAACCAATTAACTAAACATTGCAGCCTTATTATAACCCTTCCCTCCTACTTCTTAAACAAGCATCCCCCGCCTTTTTTAACTAAAGTGACACAAATTCAAAATTTGGCCAAGTTTGCACCATTTCAGATTTTAACAGTTTGCAATTTCCTATCTCCAGAAGGGTCTGCAGCTTGCAGCTTTGGTGAGGCGGCTGATGTTGGGGTGTATGGTTGCCTGAAGCGGGTTGTATGTGGAAATATTTAACTCCTTTTCAGACTCCCTATAATAGTTTCCCCAAAGAGGAGGACACAGTTTGGAGGAGCTCTTTCCTGAGAGCCAAGCTACAAGTGACGCCTTACACAGGTTGGACACTTGTTAGCTTCCCTCAAGTTTTGATGGGAAATGTAGGCGTCCTGGTTTTACAGCTTGGCTCTCCATTACAGCTGCAAGACGAGGATGCCTACATTTCCCATCAAAACTTGAGGGAAGCTGACAAGTGTCCAACCTGTGTCAGGCGTCACTTGTAGCTTGGCTCTGAGTCTTCTTGGTCTTCTTCCAGGCTCTCTCTCTGCCCCTTTATTAGGATAAGTTTGCTTGAGAAAGGCAGCAAAGGAGAAGTAGAGGCACCAGCTGTTGACAAGCCTGTTTGGAGGACAAATTTTGGCGGCATGGCAGGCTCATCTTATAACGGACAAAATTCCGTCCACTGTGAAGCATCTGTCTGTCCCTCATCCTCTTCTTTGCAGCCTTGTTGGTCGAGCAAGCTCAACGTTTTATGGCCTGACGTTCACTATCTGACAGAACCAGTAAACTGGGACTGCTGTAAAAATTCACCTTTGGGTAAAGTCCAAACTTTGCATGCAAATCCACATTAAGGGGATTAAGGCTTCTCCAAGCTTTGGGAGAAGTAAAACCAGCGAGCAGGGGACTGTGTCCCCCTCCCAGTCAAATGAAAAACAGACACTGGACCACGCTTCTCAAGGCCCAGCACCCAGTGTCTTGGGATGCCACGTGTCTTTGGCCCCTTTCTCCTGCTTCAACCATTTTGGCTCCCAACTTCACCGTGTATTTTCAGGCATTCCATTTGGCAAACCTGGGCACTGTTGTGTGGGAACTTCCCTACAATGCCAGCAAGGAGGGGGCAGAGGGCACAGCTTCCGGGGAGGCAGTTTCAAGCGCTTTATGGCCTTATAAAAAGCAAGCTTGTTCCTGTGTCTGGCAGGGCTGTTTTCCTTTTGGTCACTCTACTCATTACTTCTTTTATGAGTTCTCCTCGTAGATACACATCAACTCAGGGGTTGGTTTCTATTTTAAAAAGAATGCACATGCAAATAGGCTTGGATAATAATAATGATGATGATGATGATGATGATGATGATGATGATGATGATAATAAGGGCTTTTTTCTGGGAAAAGAGGTGGTGGAACTCAAGACTGCACAATGACATCACTTTGGGTCAACTGAAACAAGGGGGGAGTTTTTTAAAGTTTAAGTCACCCTTAGCAAAAATGGTCACATGGCCGGTGGCCCCACCCCCTGATCTCCAGACAGAGGGGGGTTTAGATTACCCTCCGCGCCGAGGGCAATCTCAACTCCCCTCTGTCTGGAGATCAGGGGGTGGGGCCACCAGCCATGTGACCATTTTCAAGAGGTGCTGGAACTCCATTCCACCACATTCCAGCTGAAAAAAAGCCTTGATAACAACAACAATAACAACAACATTAGATTTATATACTGCCCTTCAGGACAACTTAAAGCCCACTCAGAGTGGTTTACAAAGTATGTTATTATTACCCCCACAACAAACACCCTGTGAGGTGGGTGGGCCTGAGAGGGCTCTGAGAGAGCTGTGACTAGCCCAAGGTCACCCAGCCACCTTCAAGCGGAGAAGTGGGAATCAAATCTGGCTCTCCAGATTAGAGTCCCGCTTTCTTAACCACTATACCAAACTGGTTCTGCTGGGGGAGGGAAAGCTCCTTCCTTTCTCCCTATCTCCCCCCACCTTGCAAAAAACAGTGCAGTAGAGGAGAGTTTTCCCCTTTTAGCTGCCACATGTGCACAAAACACCTCCACCTGGAGCAGCAGATATGGGGAAATGTAGCACCTCTGCAATGTTTTTGCATGGGGGGGGAAGCTTGGGGAGAAAGGCAGGAGTTCCCCCTCCCTTGGCAGCAGCTTTCCAAGCCCATTTGCATGCCTTTTTTTAATATAAAAAGAAGAAGCGAATCCCTGAGATGATGTGTGTCTGTGAGGAGCATGGGTTGGTTCCATGGAGAACTCATAAAAGAAGTAATGTGCAGAATAATGGTAATTATTTCTGTCTGCTTCCCACTGATGCCGGACTTTGCTCTTGCTTGTAGGTCAAGGCTGTGAACCTTTGAGTGAAGACAGGTGACCAAGATGGCTTTGTTAGTTTATTCCTACGTCACATATTCATTTTTCAATCATGGGGTAGGTAGTAGGGCTGCCAACTTCCAGGTGGGAATTTGAGACCTCCCGGAATTACAACTGATCTCCAGATGACAGAGATCAGGTTCCCTGGAGGAAATGATGCTTTGGAGGGTGGACTTTGTGGCACTAAACTTCGCTGAGGCCCCTCCCCTCCCCAAACCCTGACCTCTCCAGGCTCCACCCCCAAATCTCCAGAAATTTCCCAAACCAGTGTTGGCAACTCTAGGTAGGAGGCTTTTTTTGCCACCACAAAGGGAGCAGAGGTGAGGAGAACTGGACTCTTTTAACTCCTCTCCCAGGCTTATTTCTCATATGAGAGACAGCCTGGGGCGGGGAGAGGGAACGTGTTTAGCAATAAAGTGCCTGGATGTAAGAAGGGGAGGAGCTCCCCTCTCCCATGCCGCCTTTTGGATTCGAAAACTAGACTCTGCCTTCATACATGAATGGAGCAGATGCGTATGTGGATGGGCCAATTAAGGCAATATCTGAGAGTGCCACCAGACTGCTTTGCAATATGTATTTTTTTGTCCTGGCTTTTAACAGCCACCCATTGGGCTGAAATGCAACAGAGGAAATGACAAGGTAGAATTGCACAGGTGCTGCAGGCCGAACGGAACCTGGCTTGGAATGCTGCAAGCACGGCCTGGAGCTTTCTCAGTGCCTGCCACAGCACTGGGGAAAATCGAGAAAAATCCCAATGAAGGGCCAAACTCCCAAGGCAGCAGGCCTAGCTCTCAAGCTCTCTGGTCCAGCCGCTCTTCTTGGGGTAACTCAGTGTGGAGGGCACTGATGCACCCCAGAAATTTGGCTCACTCCTTGCTACTGCAATGTGACAGGTGTTGAGCACCAGCTCCTTCACAGGAGGAAACGAGAAGGCCTTACTTGGGGCACTGAAATGCCTTGAACTGCCAGCCCTGCGGGGCAGGCCCTAAACCAACATTGGTTTTGATTCTCCTTAGCTGGAATTCTCCTCCTGCCTGGTCATGAACCCCCCCACCTTTGTTTTGCCCTCCAACTAACAAGTATTTGTACAGTGTGACCCTCAGCTGCCTTTTGAGTGGTGTTCTGTCCCTTTTGGCTGGATTCTCTTTGACCCATCTTTTTTCTTCATTTTACATTTTTGTAACATTCTGACCCGTCTTCCTTGCAGCTCCTCTTGCTCCATCCAGGGCCCTGAAGCTGTCAGAAGGGTCAGCAGACAAGGGCAGCTCTGGGCAAAGGTCTGCTGTGATGTCCCCAATGCCGAGCTCTCCTTGTCAGCCCCTTTCACCACCACCATTTTGCTCAGGGCAGGCTGGGATGTTTCACCTTCCACACAGCAAGCCAGACCCTTTCTTCTTCTTCTTCCCTTTCTTCTTCTTCTCTGCCTTGGTTGCTTGCCTTTTGAAGGCTTCAACCCCCTCTTTCTTTGGAGCTTGAAAAAGGAGGAAAACCCTCACACCAAAGCAACCCTCCGCCCAGCTGCCTCCTCTCCCTCACCGTACAAAACCAAACAGGAAGGCAAGCCATGCTCCATGCACAAGGCGCAAGACAAAGCCACTTTCCAGCTCTTGCTCTCTTTGAACAGGCAACACTGGGGGAGGAACCATCCATTACTCAGGACATGCACGCCCATGGCAGAGAGAAGGAGGGGTGGAAGGGGACGGCTAGTATGCAAAAGGAGAAGCAGCCATTTCCACAAGAGTGGGGAAAAGAGACGTTGCAGGAGGGGACCCAGAGGGGAGGGAAGAAAATGCAGTTTTGTGTACCTTGAGGCCAGAATCGGAGGGGGGGAAAGGCCTACAGTGTCATGCGCTAGCATAAGTTAGCCTGGATGGTTGCATACTCGACAAGGTCTCCGCCAGCAGGGATCGAAGTCCTGGGGCTGGGCGACGTCGCCAGAGCGGAGGTGTCCAACTCTGCGTATTGGACGTCAGAGTCCTTGCTGTTGCCCATGTTCTGGAGCTGAGAGAGCAGTAAAGCATGGAGACGTGGGTGGGTAAGGGGGGAGGGGAGGGAGGACAGTGGTGGCGTGGGGAGGAGCATTGAGTGAGACATGAATGCAGGGTGGTGTGGGGAGAGGGGGAGCACACACAACACACATCGACAGACCCATGACCAAAGGGCAGGTGAAACGAGATAGATGGAGAGAGCAGTTAAGCACCAAAAGGTGCCAAGAAACAGATGGTGAATAGATCAACAGAGGGGAGGGGGGGGAGATCAGAAATGGCAGAGGGGGAAGTGGGGGTGGCAGGGCCATGGGGGAGACGGAGTGTGGAAGAAAATAAAGAATGACAGTGGGGAAGAGAGAAAAAGGGTTTAAAACAAATACCAAAACAGGCATCCCACATCCCATTAAAGAATCTGAACATCTGCCGGCTGCACTCCACCTGTTTAGCTCTGTTCTAAATTGCAAAGGGATCTGTGGTCTTGGGTACATTTGGTACACTCACAACAGCCCTGTGGAGTTGGCTGCTGGGAACTGAAACCATAGTCAGAGGAAACAAACGAGGTGTTGTTCACCCAAGTACTGGAAAGGAGAATCTCCTGTTTAAACATTCCCCTGTAATTTTTTTAGAAGTCTCTGTGTACGTAGGAAATTGGGACAATTTCCAATTGCTCGTCCATGCTGTTTTGACTTGAATGTTCCCATCAAGCTTTCATTTCTCCCATCTTCAAATTGAAACCATGATTCGTTATTTTCACACACCATTTTTCTTCCTTGCACCAATTTCCCCCATATATCATACACATTTGTCAACATGATTTGTGCATCAATAAATCAACATTATATGCACATTTCATATATAAATGGCATACAGGGTGTGTATAAATATTGCATACGTTGCATATTTTTTAAAAATATCTGTGCAATGGGGTCCACAAAACAAATGAATCTACAGAACCAAGAGCAAAAACTAGAGAACTCAGATCACTGATAAAAAGGTAAAGGGATATAGAAATAAATGAAATATTGGCAATTCGCTCATCCCTAATAGAAAACCAGCATGTGTGAGAGCAGGCGAGAAAGCCGGCCGCCTTCTTGACATGCTGGCACTGTAAGCATAAGAAGGTGATTTTCAAAAAAAAATATAAAGAAGCAGGCAAAGAGCCAATTCTCTGCAACCATGTACTGTCCCTGATTGTTTGTGCTCCATTATTCAAGTTCTCCAAGCAAGGAACTTTAAGTCTGAAAGTCAGCAACTTCTCCAATACCTTAGAACTATACGGCTGAGTTGAAGAGCAGACCAACCTTACCGATGTTACCACTTCGTTACCGTTTTTCCCATCATGTTTTTCTCCAAAGAATCCTGAGAATTGTAGTTCTGATATGGGGGAGTCAACCCTTATTATAGAGTTGGAAGTCCCCGTTTTCCCCGGGAAGAGTTAATGACTACTAAACCAGTTTATTTCTCTGAAAATTTTAGATCAGTTAGAACAGCGGGATTTGAGTTGAGTGGCACCATAGAGGGCCAAGCTACAAGTGACGAATGACAGTTGAACGGCAAGTGAACAGACTCACGTGTATTCCTCCCAGTGGAGAGCAAGTGGAGCACAAGAGGACAGGGAGAAATACACGTGAGTCTGTTCACTTGCCGTTCAAGTGTCATTCGTCACTTGTAGCTTGGCCCACAGATGAACAAGATTGTTCAAGAGTATAAGATTTCAAGGGGGAATTTCTGGATCCGAGAGGGGGCAAAGCAGGCCCTCTTCTGCTCCCCTGAGTCAACACAGATAAAGAGGTTCTGACGAAGATGGCCTAGAGATTGATATGCCAATGAAGCCCATTCAGCAGCAGCCATCTGCTCTCTCTAATCCATAGGAATATGCTAGATTTTAATGTGCCCTGACTGGTATGGTGTTTGTGCTTGCAATAAAACTCCCCAGGGAAATGGAAGCAATCTGATCAAGAGCTCACCTCCCATGTAATTCAGGGAGTTTTAACAAAGTATGTTCATCTTCCCAGTAAAGATCTTAGAGCCAAGTTACCAGAGATGAATTACATGAGGAGGAGCACGTGAAGGGCGTTGCAATGTTAGCAGGGAAGCTGAGTTTTCAAAGAGATCTGAAGGCTTTGTCAATTTCCCCTCTCTACAGAGCCCGGGAGATGCTGCACACAGGGACTGTTAATTTCCTCTTTGCCTCCTGAAGGCTCTCAGTTCCACCTCCCCTTCTGGGAGGCCAAGAGGAAATAAACAAACCTTCTGAGCTGCCACACAATATAGAGCCTTTGATTTCCATTGGAAACACAAAGGGAAAGGTGCAGAAGCAAAGAAGTAAGAGCTGTCCAAAAAATGAGAAAATGCAAAGAAGGTCCAGGTAACTCTTAATCCCCAAATGCACTATTGTTATCATGCTCAGCCTGCATTATGTAATGGGTAGTGGTGGTGGAATAACTTTGGGATCAATCTGTCTATTGAACAACATCCATGACCTTTCCACAGGTTCGACACAGACCTGTCCAGAAGCCAAGTTGAACTTGGTTGCAATGCCAAGCTGTGAAGGCAGAAAGAGCAGTTTAGAGTTGACTCTCCCAGTCATGTTCATACAACAGGCTGGTTGACTCACTTAACATCCTGAGACGTGTCCCATCGATTCCTATTCGGCTGTCTTTGGCTAGCTTTTAGTGCTAGGGATGATTTGGATAGAAGCTTCTGGTCAATTTTAAGCCGTCATTGGGTGTTTTTGATGTCATGTTTGATGCCATGTCTGCTTTCTCGTTTAGCTGCTGCACCAAGCAGGGAATGAAACCTCTTCTGTGATGTATTATTTTCCTTGGGGTGCAGCAGGCTAGAAATCCCAAATAGATGACTCAGGAATGGCACAAGAATTGTAGTAGATTTTTTTTTCTGTTTTAGCACTCTGATTGTGGGAGAAGTGGCATTGGCCACAATTCTCCCTTTCTAAAGATTCTACAGCCCTATCCCACATAAAACATGGAGGGACCCTGACTCAGTGGCAGGACGTGTGTGTTGCCTAGGTCCAACCATTGGGATCTCTTGTTAAAGGATCTTAGGACACAAAGATCACAGATCTCCATAAATCTGAAAAAGGCTAATTGTATATGCAATTCCATTGAGTTAGGGGGGTACAGGAAGGGGAGATGGGATTTGGCCCTCTAAACCCTATTCAGTTCTGCTAATCAAAACTGGGCTCCCCCATACTGTTTGGGGGAACTTTAAAAGGGGGGAAGGTCCCTTTTTGCTTTTAAAATGCTGTCCTCTATACAGGAAGCTTAATTTCAACTAGCAAAGCCAATCAAGGAGAGATGGTTTCCAAGTGAATTGCGATTGTGTGCTCAAGTAATTTGCTTTTTAAAATACTGCTGGGGATCTGCGGTCAGGTCCAGTGGTGGAATATATCAAGGTCTGTGTCCTTTCAGGTACCAGGTGTTGAGAAATGTTCAGAAAGACCTTTCTTTGCCTTGGTGAGCCAGTGGGTAGCCAGTGGTTTGACCTGGTCAAAGGCCGCATCCTATATTTCTAGTGTGCCACATTCTTTGCTCCACTGCTGTAACTGGACCTAAGCCCTGCTTCGGTGCATAATTCATGTACTCCTGTTCCCTCGGCGATAATGCTCCCCATGCGCGTTATCTATCTTCTTCAGGCCCCTTGGCATGACCTTGGGGCCACCTCTTGGCAGGGCAGGCAGCCTTATGCCATCTGCTGCCATCCCCCTGCCTCGGGGGCCTTTCTGCCAGTTAAAATGCCTGCTGATTTAGGAGACAACCAGGAAGGGGGCCAGGGAGCTGGAAGGATTGCAACAGCAGGCGGCTAGCATTGTTTGTTGCTGGGGTCACAGTCTCCAAGCAGGGAAGGCAATTCAATTTTAGAGTTTTAAGGGAAGTGGGGAAATGCCGTACCCTGCATATTTCCCCATATCAAAGAGATTGCCAATGAAATTGGTGAGTATAATAATGTGCTATTACATGAATCTATAAATCCGCCACATTTAGAATGCTGTAAAAAATGCCGGCTGCCCTGCCCAATAAAGGATATCAAGGAGGTGGAAAAGAGACAGAAGCAGGCAACCCATATGATAAAGGGCTCGGAGCCGCTTCACAAAGAGGGAAGGCTTTTTATTTTTGAAAAGGGGCAACTAAAGGGGACCATCAGAAGATCTTAACATCATGGATAACTCAAAAGGAATTTTCTCTCTCTCTCTCATAATACTAGAATTCCTGATTATATGTACAATGAAGCTGTTCGGCAGTGGATTCAGGACCGACAAAAGAGGGAAATGTTCAAATAATATATGTCATTATGAAATTGACTGACACATGATTGGATGAAGCTCCTTAGGTTTAGCTTGTGTAAAGTTGTGGGTGTTGTTTGCATTGATAAAAGAAAGTCATGGAGACAGGTCCATCAATGGCTGTTGTAGCACAGTGGTTCAGTGGTTCGGCTGCGAATCAGCACTCTGCTGGTTCGAATCCCACTACTGCCATGAGCTCAGTAGATGGCCTTGGGTAAGCCATTCCTTTCAGCTCCAGCTGCCTAGCTGCATTGTGAGGATAATAATAACACTAACTTGTTCACCACTCTGGGTGGGGCACTACTCGGTCTAGAAGAGCGGTATATAAGCACAGTTGTTGTTGTTGTTATTAGCCATGGTGTCTAAATGGAACCTTCCTGTTCAGATGCAGTCTACCTTTGAATAGGTGCTGGGGTAAAAAAATGGGGAAGGCCCATCACTGGCATCTTCCTGTAAGGTTCTGGCTGGCCAGTGTCTCGAAAAAGGTGGATCTTTGGGTTGGATCCAGCAAGGAAGTCCTTATACCCTTACAAGGCAAATCCTGTAAGCCTTGTTGTTCCAAAGCTGAAGGATTCATGGCTCTGTGTGCTTGAGCCAGGGGTCATTTCATAGAAAAAGAGCTGCAGGAACTCATTAGCATAACTCATTAGCATATGCCACACCCCTTGACATCACTGGAAGTGTGTCGTTAGCATAGTTGATTTGATCAGGCCCAAAATGGCCAGGATTCGGTTGCTGCTAGATGGGGGAGTGTTCCCCCACCTGGCAGTGGCCCGATCAGGGCCATTTTGGCCCAATCCAACCCAAAATGGGGCCAAAATGGCCCCCGATCCCAGCCATTTCAGCCCTGATCCCAGCAGAAATGGGCCCAAAATGGCGGAAAATGGCCATTTTGGGCCCAAATCAGGGCCAAAACGGCTGGGATTGGGTCAGTGCCGGGCAGGGGAGGGTTCTTCTGCCCAAAATGGCCCAAAGCCAGGTGAGCGGGGCCACCTGACAGTGACCTTTGGGGGGAACTGCCAGAACTGTGTTCCTGCGCGTTCTCCCTCCAAATGAGCCTGGCTTGAGCACTCGTGTGCACAATCACAACTAGATCTGGGCTTCTTCTTACCTGGGAAGGCTCCCTCTTGACAAGCATCCAGAAGGACAGCTACCTGAACATGCCTGCTTTTTTTTTTTTAAAGGAGCCGTCACTATGAGCCTCATCTGTCACCTTGCTCCAGGCATGCATTTGAGGTGGCCTCCCGAGCGCACCACTCTGGAAATGCGTCAAAACGCTCTTACTTGCAGATCGGCACCCTTGTGATGAAAAGCAGCGGCCTGCCTCTCCTGCTCTATATTCATCTCAGTCCTCACCAATGGCACTTCTCCCACCCCCGTTGACCCCCCCCCCAATCTTCCTGCTGTTGCTTCAGCCTTTACATCATTTCCCTGTCTGGAACTGAAACGGATTCATACAAAACAAGGGCTTTCAAAAGCGCTGTCCTCATCTAACAGTCAAGCGCCAGCACGCTCCGCCTGGCAGATAACCCATCTGCCAAGGCTTTCTCTCTACATACTCGGCAGGGATGTTTTCCCAGCCTGGGGCAGGCTGACTGGCAGGCTGTCCTCAGCTTCCCCCGATGGCCAACGCAGTCCCTCCGGGCCCTGCACAGAGACCCCTGTGGCTGCTGCAGCCTTCGAGTCGTCCTCCCCAAAAGCCAACGCTTTAGCAAAAAGCAAAGGCCGACCAAGGCTGAAATGACATATGATGTTAATCACAATTCTTTCCCCACTGACATTTCTTTCCTCTAAAAAAATAATAACAAAGCAATCTCTCGCACTGCAATGAGCTTGAAGAGACCAGTTCAGGGGGCAGAAATCTTTCCTCATCACTGGTTTTCCACCTCCAAATTGCCTCCCCCACCACTAGTTTTAGCACCATGGAAGAAAATGTGCAGGTATTTTTTTCCCCATGGGACTGAAACCAGTTTTTGGTGAAAGTGGAAAGCTAGGGGAAAGGAAAGAGTTAAGAATCAAAGAATAGAATCACAGAATCGTAGGTTTTGAAGGGATCTCCAGGGTCATCTAGTCCAACAGTGCAGGAAATTCACAGTTACCTCCCCCCCCACACACACACACAGCCAGTGACCCCTGCTCCATGGCCAGAAGATGGCAAAACAGAAGATCCCAGAAGATGGCAAAACATTGTCAGGATCCTCAGCCAAACTGGCTTTTATCTGCACAAAAATGGAAAAGTACAACATTGCCTTCAATGAATGACTGGACTGTGAAAATGACTTGAGTTTGTGGAGATGGCTAAACTTACAGCTCTGATCAGAAATAAAACATTGTCTACTTTGACTTTCTGTGTGAGACAAGGCAAAATGAACTGATGATGTGTGGTTTTGATTTTTAAGAAGATAAATTTAGGAAAAATAAATAGAAGGGGGACAGTATTGAAAAGGTAAATTTTGGAGATATTAAAACTAAAAGTATAATGTATTGTCGAAGGCTTTCACGGCCGGAGAACTATGGTTGTTGGGGGTTTTCCGGGCTGTATTGCCGTGGTCTTGGCATTGTAGTTCCTGACGTTTCGCCAGCAGCTGTGGCTGGCATCTTCAGAGGTGTAGCACCAAAAGACAGAGATCATTCTTCTTAAGAATGAACAGAGCATGGGCTCCAGTTCTGAAAAACACCAGGCCAACAAAACACTCCACACCCGACAATAGCCCTGCAGAGAAGATTAGCACATCAAGCACCAATCCATATGCAAAAGAACTGCCTCAGGATACAGTGAAGCCTCCCGCCATTAGCATTCCACACCCTGGGAAACTCTTACAGAATGACTCAGCTCAACCCCACCCCTCCTGAGTAGATACAAATGACCTACATCTTTTCCACACTGTGACACTGAGAGATCTCTGTCTTTTGGTGCTACACCTCTGAAGATGCCAGCCACAGCTGCTGGCGAAACGTCAGGAACTACAATGCCAAGACCACGGCAATACAGCCCGGAAAACCCCCAACAACCATCTAAAAGTATAATGTTTGTTAAAATATGATAGGTGTTAGAGAGAAATGGAAAATGAAATGTATTATTTTTCTTTATTTTCAATTTTTGTTCTTTTTCTCTCTTGGTATTCTTTTTGCTTTACTTTTTTCTTCTATTTCTCTGCCCTTTTTACTGGGCTTTTAATCTTATTAATAAAATAAAGATTTCTGAGGAAGGATCCCCTGCCAAACTGTCATGGGGAAAATTGCTTCCTGACCCTAAAATGGCGATTGGTGTTACCCTGAACATGTAAGAAGAGGCCACGAGAACTAAGCCCTGATGTATCCCTTCCTGCCCTCCCTCTCGAGATCTGCCTGAGTTCACAGAATCAGCATTGCTGTCAGGTGGCCATCTAGCCTCTGCTCAAAAACCTCCTCTCCTGTATCCCTCCTCTCCTCTCTGAGATTACAGCTGGGGCAGGGGAATGTGGGGGGAATCAAAGTAAAACCTCTAGGAGATCAACATCACACATAATTTGAATATAACTTCAGGAAGAGAATGTAACCTGTGCCTACAACAGGGGAAGTCAACAGGGAGACCTGGACCAAAACTGCCCCACAGCAGATTCTCACTTAGCATGGCCCACATTCTCAAGAACTCAATCCTACATATTTATCCCAGCCATTTTCTCCCAAACGGAGACTGTGGCATTTCATAATCCGGTTCCTGAAAGGGTTAGTCCCCCTCCATGGCACATATTGGGGGAAATGCTCAATAGCACTTGGCCCCTGGTGTGTGACCACAGAAGATCCTAGAAGTCACAATGTCGTGTTTGTGATGTTTCCCTCCTCCCTAGGGACCCAGGGTGGAGCTCCATTGCAGGATCCTTAAACTGTAAGGAAGCTTTGGCATGATCGAAGCACCGACCCCACTTGAAGGCCCGTAAAGCAAGAAAGGCACAGAGGGAATTGGGGCCAAGTCTTGCTGTCACCACGGTCCTTACCATCTTGTTGGCATGAGGGGGAGGCTCGCTGGTAGCCATGTCATAGTAGGGGGGCTGTGGTGGCAGCTTCTGGATCTCTTCCTCTTGCTCTTTCATGTTGTCCAGATGAACAACCTGGGAGGCAGGCAAAAGAGAGCATGTGAGCAATCCAGACCCCTGCGCCCAAGCAAGAAAGGAAAGCTACCTCCAAGGGTCAGGCTGGGGGGAAGAGGGCAGCCATGAGAGACAGCAATATTCTGGAGAACCAGTTTGGTATAGTGGTTAAGAGCGCGGGACTCTAATCTGGAGGGCCAGGTTTGATTCTCCACTCCTCCACTTGAAGCCAGCTGGGTGACCTTGGGCTAGTCACAGCTCTTTCAGAGCTCTCGCAGCCCCACCCACCCCTCAGGGTGATTATTGTTGTGGGGATAATAGTAGCATACTTTGTAAACCACTCTGAGTGGACATTAAGTTGTCCTGAAGGGCGGTATAAAAATCGAATGTTGTTGTTAGTGTTAGTGTTAGTGTTAGTGTTAGTGTTAGTGTTAGTGTTAGTGTTAGTGTTAGTGTTAGTGTTAGTGTTAGTGTTAGTGTTAGTGTTAGTGTTAGTGTTAGTGTTAGTGTTATTGGAGGCTGCAGAGATTGGTTTCTCAGGAGGGGAGTGGACATCTCTCCTTGCCCCTTCCTTCATTCTCAGTTTCTGTCTCTCGGCTGTCTCCCCTTCCTGCTAATGGTGCAGAAGGTCTCCGTAGTTCCTTATGGAGAGGGCTGGAGTCAAAAGATGCCCCAGTTTGTAGCCTCCTTCTGAAAAAACATGGCTACTGAATATGAACAATCCAAGAAACGAAATCCTACCTCACTTCATCCCTCCTGCCAAATCTACTCTCCAACCCAAAGGTCAGATAAGGTAGCCACATCAACTCCAACTGGAGAATACTTCTATCTCAGGTGCAGATGGCCCAGTGATGGGGGAGGTACCTGGATGTCTTCCGCCGTCAGGTGACTTTTCATCTCTAGCTTCCGCTTTGGGGGTGGAGGAGCAGGTTTGTGGGAAGGGGGTAAGTCAATCCTGCAGGAAGAGAAACGGTCAGCTGGTCAAACTGTAGCATAGAGGAACCAGCAGAATTCCCTTCTATGAGATCATGCCCCTTATTCTATGGTGCCTCTTTGCACTGAAGTAATTCCTTGAATGCATCCCAAACTACAGTGGCTGAAGAAAGCAGAAGCAAAAACTTAAGGGAGATGTGACTGGAGGTAGCTGTCTTAGGGCTGATTTGCCAGAAACCTGCACAAAAGGAAGCTTTATTATTTTTAAAGTATTAAAATACTTATTACTCTAAAGGTGGGCTAAAATGGAGCAAGTCTGGTCTTTCGAGTCTATCTGCCGTTTAAATTGATACTCTTATCTTCTCCCCTCTTCACTAATTAACACAGTATTTAGAGGGGGATGAGGGATACAGAAGAGGGGCTCATCTCTCTTGGACTCTGTCTCTTCCTCTCCCTGATCCTATTTGTTAGTTCAAGAAACAAGGAGAGAAGGAAGAAGTTTGCCAGCCCGGAGATGTGTCGGTAGCCTCAGGAGCCCAGATTTGACCATTTGTTTCTTTTCTTACCAAATATTTCTTTTTTCAAAATAAAAGTGCTTTTGTGATGCATTCACAAACCCCCACAACAATGAAAGTGGCACGGTTCAGGCGCTCGGAAGTGGGACCCGCCCCCCAGTACAGAGGCAACAGATGGGAGAGGGGAATAGTGGGCAGAGCCCCGCATTTGCAAAATATGGGCCGTGCAAACTTTTGGCATAATGATGAACTTTCAACCCTCAGCCCTTTAGGAAGTCCCCAAGAAGCTGGTGTGGGACTAGCAAAGGGACTGAAAGGAGTGGTTAAATTCTCTCTGGAGGAGAAGTGTGTTTTTAGCACTCGTAATGGAGCGCCTGGCTCTGTTAAAAGGGGGTCGAGAGAGGAAAGCCTGCAAGGCTGGGACACAAAAATGTAAAAGCGACAAGGGATGAAAGCAGAGGGGCAGGAACAAAGAGGGAAAGGAAATTCTCTGCACTGGCTGCACCTTGGATGCTTCAAACCGCAACCCTTCAGCACCACGGACAGCTCTTGTCAATTGCACACATAGCCCCAATCAAGGATTTAGAGATCTTAAAGCAGGGGATTGTCATCTCATATGGTAATTTCTTGGCTCTACTCTGGGGTGTCCTGGCTTTCAGAAATGAGGCCAGTCTTTACCAGGAAGGGTCTTTGGGGTGGAGCATCATGTTGAAGAACTGTGGAGCATCATGTTGAAGAATGTCCACCCGGTGCTATCTTGGTTGCCATATACGAACCAGGTGAAGTCTACCTTGTCTAGCAAAGCTTTTGGTGTTTAATTGTGTGGAGATCCCTTGTATTCTGCCTTGGATTTAACTGCTGCTGTTCAGTTCCTGAGTTTTATCGTTATCCATGTTCAGTATGTTTTCCTACCATTTTTTATTAAACCACTGTAAGCTACCTTTTCTGGAAAAGTCAATAATGCTAGGATAAGAAGAAGGCAGTAGGAAAAGAGGAAGACCGAAAACGAGATGGCTTGCCTCAATAAAAGAAGCCACGTCCTCCAGTTTGCAGGATCTGAGCAAGCCTGTTAAAGATAGGACTTTTGGAGGTCTTTCATTCACAGGGTCGCTGTAGGTCAGAGACAACTTGACAGCACACACAAGTGACCTTGATAACTTAAGAGCCAGAGTGGTGTAGTGGTTTGAGAGTGCATCTAGGATCTGAGAGACCCAGGTTCAAATCCCCAGTCTGCCATGGAAGCTTGCTGAGTGGCCTTGGGCCAGTCACACACTCTCAGCCTAACCTCCCTCACAGGGTTGTTGTGAGGATAAAGTGGAAGAAAAGAGTGATATAAGCCACTCTGAGTCCCCAGTGGAGAAAATGCAGGATATAAGTAAGGTAAATATAAACAGATAGACACTAATATGTATGTGTTGTGACAGAGCCGTAGTACATGAAATATTTAAAATAAATAAAATCAATGTACTTCAAAGGACAGATACAGTAGGAGAGGAGATACTCACAAGTCGTTTTCAGTGTCTGAGCGGTTTTTTTGCTGCCGTCTGTAGACAATGAAGACTGTAACAGCCACACCGATAATGAGGGTAGCGGCAATCACCCCTCCCAGGATGCCAAAGATGCCCCCTGGCCCCCCCTGTGGTAATGGCTTGTCTGCAACAAACAGGGAGAAGATCTTTTTAAAAACATACACACAAGACACTGCTCAAACTCTGACTTCCCCATTGCTAAATACATACAGAGCAGTTTCAATTTACAAAGAGCAGCCTTTATTTTGATCATCTGTACACCACGCCTGCATGGGAGATGATGATTATTCCATTTTGTTTCCTAATGTGCAACTTCCGGCACCCTCAGACACCTGAAGGGCTCCACACCCTTCAACGACTCCATGCTTGTGGCTACAAATACCTTGTAAAGCACTTCCATTTGTTTTTATTTATTTTATTTTACTTCATTTATACTTTGCCTTCCAGGTGGGGACCCAAAGCCCCTTACACCATTCTCCTGTCCTGTATTTTATCCTTACAAAAAATTCTGAGAGGTAGGTTAGGCTGAGTTTAGGAGGGTAGCTGTGCAGATCTGCAGTAGAACAGCACTCCTGTCTGAAGAAGGGCGCTCTGACTCTTGAAAACTTACACTCTGAAAATCTTGTTGATGACTAAGGTGCCACTGGACCCAGATCCTGAGGTTAGGCTGAGAGCGTGTTACTGGCCCAAAGTCACCCAGCAAACTTCCATGGCAGAGTGGGGATTTGAACTTGCGTCTCCCAGATCCCAGACTGACATTCTAATCACTAAACCAGATTGACTCTCAGTGATAGTGCCTCCTCTAGCCTCCCCTCGAGATTCCTCCTCACTGTTTCTGGGCTAGGACCCCTTAGGTCTTCTCCTCTAATAAATTAATACTAGGTACACCTAATACCCTGACCTGCGTAGCCCAGGTGAGCCTGATCTCATCAGATTTTGGAAGCTAAGCAGGGTCGGCCTTGATTAGTAATTGGATAGGGGACCTCCAAAGAAGACCAGGGTTGCAGAAGTAGGCAACGGCAAACCACCTCTGTTAGTCTCTTGTCATGAAAACCCCACCTGGGGTCACCATAAGTCAACTATGACTTGAGGGCAGGATTTCATTCATACCAGTACACCTAATAGACTGGAAAGCCCATTTTGCCTCCATTTTACCTCAGCTCCTTCTTCTTCCTCTCCCTCTACTGTCTCTCTAGTGTCTCATTTTAGCTTGTAAGCTCTTTGGGGCATGGACTTGTCCCTTCATTTCTCCTCTATATAGTGGCCGGAACACTGATGGTGCTATAAAACAAAAAAATACAACAACCGCCACTGAAGTTTGCTCAAGGGAACACCAAGGGGCTGAGCTGAATGTTCAGCAGTAAATGGGGAATTAGATGTCTTGGCTGCACTTTGTTTGCTGCAAAGCAGCAGTGACGAGGGAGGAGATGTGCAGGGAGAAGCAGCAGGTGAGCGAGGCTTGGCCCTTGGGAGCAATACAGCTGCCCCAGGAGTTGTCAAACGGAGAGTTGTGGGATAGAGAGATTTTAAATAAAAACAGTCAATTTCCTCCAAAGAGCTTGGGAGGTGGGGTAGATGGGGCCCCCTTCTTCTGTTTTATCCTCACAACCAGGGCTTTTTTCTGGGGAAAGAGGTGGTGGAACTCAGTGGGTTGCCCTCGGAGAAAATAGTCACATGGCTGGTGGCCCCACCCCCTGATCTCCAGACAGAGGGGAGCTGAGATTGCCCTCCACGCCGCTCAGTGGTGCAGAGGGCGATCTCAACTCCCCTCTGTCTGGAGATCGGGGGGCGGGGCCA
Source organism: Eublepharis macularius (assembly GCF_028583425.1). Lineage (NCBI taxonomy): Eukaryota > Metazoa > Chordata > Lepidosauria > Squamata > Eublepharidae > Eublepharis > Eublepharis macularius. Next base: position 6,501,536 of record NC_072803.1, read on the forward strand.
CCAGCCATGTGACCACTTTCAAGAGGTGCCAGGACTCCGTTCCACCGCGTTCCAGCTGAAAAAAAGCCATCCTGTGTGGCAGGCCAGGCCAAGAGTGAATGGCTGGCCCAGATTCACTTAACAAGCTTTTTTGCAGAGTGAGGATTTGAACTCAGTCCTCCACCACTCTATCCAAGCCAAAGTCTCCTCTGCCAATTTTTTTTCAGCACCAAAATCCTACTCAGCTGCTTCTCCCTTTGTGGAACTGGAAGGTAAATGCTAGGTTGGGAATGGTGCTGCTGTGCATAGGAGGTAGGGTTGCCAGCTTCCAGGCAGTGGCTGGAGATCTCCCAAAATTACAACTGATCTCCAGGCCACAGAGAACAGTTCCCCTGGAGAAAATGGCTGCTTCAGAGAATGGACTCTATGGATTTATACTCCACTGAGGTCCCTCCCTGCACCAGACCCTGCCCTCTCCAGGGTCCACCCCCCAAATCTCCAGGACACACACACACACACCCCTCCTCAAGCTTTCTTGTCTCTGTTGGGTAAACTCCACCCTCCCGCAGCCAACCCTACCAGCTGTACGTCTTGCTGGCCTGTCATTTTTGCCATGTTTGCCTGTCTTCACAGAGTTGCTTTATTCTCCTGGCCCTGATAGACTCTCATGCCATGTCTAGCTGCCTGTTTGGTGATAAATAGGCCCTTCTGGGCTTCTGTTATAGAGTTAGAGGCTCTTTCTGAACTGCTGGAGAGGGGCTGAATCTCTTAGGGGAATACTCGTAGCTGTGTGCTTCAGGATGTGGTGTGTGTGTGGATTGGGTAATGAATATTCTCAGTGCAGAAGAAGAGACAGTGCTTGATAAGATCTGAGAACCAACCCAGGACAAAAGGGGGGAAACTCTCTGTGTCTTGGTTCCTTGTTCTATATAACAGTGCAGACATACACACACATTCTTGTGGATAATAGTGGCACTATAAAAGTGCCACTGTGGGAATTGCCTATAGGAACGAGCCATGGCACTTCACTGAAACAACTTTCAGAGGAAGTGGAAGAGGAAGAGGATGTGGAAGAGGAAGTGGAATTGAAAGAGGAAGTAGAAGAAAAAGAGGAAGTCGGAAAGGAAGAGGAAGTGGAAGAGGATGTGGAAGTGGAATTGGAAGAGGAAGCGGAAGAAAAAGAGGTGGATGAAGAGGAAGATGAAGAGGAAGTTGTGGTAGAAGAAGAAGCATGGACTCTCCCATTCAAGTTCTCAGGCTGGGCTCTACCTGAGGCCCTTGAATGGGAAATGCTGGGGACTGGACCTTCTGCAAGCCAAATGTGCACTGCACCATCAGGCCCCTCTTCTGATGGTGATGCTGGACTGGACTTTTAACTAACTGGAGAACTTCCCATGGAAACTGTGCTGGAGGACAACGGCTGGACAGGAGCAAGCCCAGCCAAGAGGCCCCTCTGGTGCTGGCAGTGCTGGGACTCAAGTCAGGATGGCAGTGGGAAGAGGTGTGTGCTTGCTCAATAGGCAAGCCTATACTCTTGGGCATCATGACTCTAGTCCAAATACTGACAACCCTTCAGGGCTGTTTTGAAGGTGCTCCTGCATGAATATCTGTGTGAGAAGGCCCTCTTTTGCTCTGTATTCAGGACTATGAACACCTGCCGTTAAAGGAAAGATTGGAGAAACCCTGAAGGATGCTTGGAAATTTGGGTTCCGTTTGGGGTATGGTTCCACCTGAAAAAAATCCCAGCATCGAGCCGCAGATTTGCATGCTGTTGGAGCAAATTCTGGGAACCTTTAAGGAATGACCCCTTCCGCTGTCTTCCAGCATTCTCAGACACAGATGAGCTGAGCCAAAAGCCTTTGCAGAGGCTCACAGCATCTCTCTTAACCACTTAATCTGCTCCTGCCCTCCAGATTTTACGCACCACAGAGGTGTTTGCATTCCTCTTCTTTGCAGATCATTACAGAAGGCTAATCCTTTTCATTCTTGGGAACAGCCAGAGGCGATATTGAGGACGGTGCAAGTATCAGCCCGTCCTCTCCCCTCTCTCGTCCTTGGGCCTGGGATGTCCCATCCTGGTCCAGCAGAAGGAGAGAGACTGGCACCGACCCTGGGAGTGGGAAGGCGGACTCTGTTCAAAGGCAGGCAACCCCTGAGGGTAGGGGAAACGGGGGCTCCACGCAAAAGGGCTTTGAAACATATGATAAAAGGATTTAATTTGCTCTACCTTCCAAGCTAATTAAAGTTGAAAAGTAGCTAATTGGTGCTTTGTACTTCTAGCCCCAGTGGTGATGAAAGGGAAAGATAATTGGAGGACAGGGTGGGTGGGGGAAGCAGGAGAGGGAAGGAGGGGGAAATCTGATCACCTGACTGAGATGGAAAGCAGGGAGGGAGTAGAGGATGAAACAAGTTACTGAGGGCCCCCCCCCCAATCCTGGCGGCCTCCGCAAAAAGCTTGCCCTCCAGACATGTGCTAACATATCATTTATAGGCCTGTTTTATACTGTGGCTCACATACTGCAGTCACTCGATTGGCTATCTAGCAGTTACTGTGCTCAGTTCAAGGTAATAGCTATTTATTTTATTACATTTCTAGACCGCCCTCCCCATCAGACAGGCTCAGGGCGGTGTAACAACCTCCAATTTTTACATAAAGTTTAAAAACAATAAAGACATTATTAAAAACATTAAAACCCTATTCCACATACAATTAAAATGTCTCAATTGGCGGATATAAATATTAAAATACAGCATTTTAGACGCAGGGCTTGGATCTTGCATCATGCCCTGCGTCACACTTAGGAGCTCCTGCATGGGTGGTGGACGGTCTTCAGTGGTATGGCCGGCGAGAGGACAGCCTAGTCCCCATCAAATGCCCAGTGGAACATCTCCGTCTTGCAGGCCCGGCAGAAAGATAACAAATCCTGCCAGGCCCTAGTTTCCTCAGACAGAGAGTTCCACCAGGTCGGAGCCAGGACCGAAAAGGCCCTGGCTCTGGTAGAGGCCAGGCGGACTTCCCTGGGGCCAGGGACCATCAGCAAGTGCTTATTAGCTGACTGAAGTGACCTCCGGGGAACATATGGGGAGAGGCGGTCCCGAAGGTATGCTGGGCCCAGTCCGCATAGGGCTTTATAGGTCAGAACTTTCAAGGCTCTTCATGGCCTTGGTCCAGTATACCTACAGGACCGCCTCCCTCCCTATGTTCCTCCACGGCCACTACACTCATCTGAACAGGGTCTCCTGCAGGTGCCGCCCTGCACATGGGCAAAATCAACAGCAGCCCTTACACAGGCATTCTCTGTGGTGGCCCCCGCCCTATGAAACAACCTGCCCGAGGAAGTCAGGAGAGTCCCCCCTCTCCCGGCCTTCTACAAACAATGCAAAGGGGCTTTTACATGGCGAGGAGGGCTGTATTGTAGGGAGGGGGCCTCAAATGAGATGCTTCCCTACCAAGTTAGGGACCACAGATTTTACCACTATGTTGCCTTACGCTCTATCTGTTGCCTTAAGTATGTGCTACCTGTGCTTCAAGTATGATCCTACTGGGTAGTTCTATGTTGTCTCATGTCAGTCCTAGAATTGCTTGTGCTCTGTTTCAGCAATTCTTCAACTCTGTATTGGATTCTTGCTAATGCTATGGCATTGTAAACCTGCATTTATTCACCCTGTGGCATTGCTGATTGAAAGGTCCTTGATACTGACTGTTCTAATCTCACACTATGTAATCCACCATGAGTCTCAGTGAGAAAGGCAGGCTATAAATGACATAAAGAAAAAGAAATACATTTGATGGGATCTAGAACTATGACCCACCAGCCATTTCTCTGTGCTTCTATGACAGAAACTAAGGCATCACACACAGAGAGCCCATCCAGACCTAGGGTTGCCAGCCTCCTGGTGGTGGCTGGAGATCTCCTGGAATTACAACTTATCTTCAGCCAACAGACATCAGTTTCCCTGGAGAAAATGTCATCTTTGGAGGGTGGAGTCTATGGAATTATACCCTGCTGAGGCCCCTCCCCTCCCCACCCTCGCCAGGCTCCACCTCAAAGATTTCTAGGAATTTCCCAACCTGGAGCTGGCAACCCTGTCCAGACCTGCTAACCTTTAGCACAGTTGTTGGATCAAGTGCCTCGCAGCCTGACCCTGAGACCAATGCAGAAAGCATTTCAAAACCTATTTACACCAGTGGCCCTTCTCAACGTGGAGGTCAGCACAGTTTGGTGTAGTGGTTAACAGCGGCAGACTCTAATCTGAAGAGCCAGGTTTGATTCCCCACTCCTCCGCTTGAAGCCAGCTTGGGTCAGTCACAGCTCTCTCAGAGCTCTCTCAGCCCCACCCACCTCACAGGGTGATTGTTGTTGTGGGGATAATAATGGCATACTTTGTAAAGTGCCCTGAGTAGGCATTAAGTTGTCCTGAAGGGTAGTATATCAATTGAATGTTGTTGTTGTTGTTGTTACTTATGCATAAAGTCAGGTTGCCTTGGGCCAGTCTTGGATTTGCTTCTCTGGGTGACCCCCCACCCCAAACCTTCTTATTACAACTGAACATTCCCATCCTCATCTCTTTGCAAAGCCACCGTTTCTCCCTTCTACGAAGGGTCGGTGCAGCTGTGTCCCGCGCCCGGCCTTCCTCAAGCGCTTCATTACAGTGCCTGAGCCCCGACGTCACCACGATGAATCAAGACTGCCGACAGTTCTCACAATGCAAGGCTCATCTCCCCCCAATCGTCTTCTCCCCCCTCCACTGGCGGTGTCACTCTCTTTCTCTCCTTAAACTACATTATCCCATAAATAATATTTCTGCTTCGAGACAGCTCACTTAACTGCCGGGCCTAAGCAGACAGCCAGAGTGATGCGATATGATTCCTTTGACTACATTAGAAATTGTGGCGGGGAAGGAGCCGACAACGGGTCAGGGCAATCGCTCTAGCTGGGGAGTTTGTACAGTGATGGATCAGCCACTAATGGCCCTCCGGATAGCAGGTAATGGGGGGGGGCACCACCAGGTCCCCTGCCAAGGTTGCAAATCAGGCCCTTTGCATGGTAGAGAGATAGCACAGGAATTAATGTGAATTTTGCTGCTTGTAAGACGTGGGGTGAGCATTGGCAAAAGGGGCAGGGGGGGAATATGAATTTCATAAGAGAGAAAAACCAGGGGTTATTCTCAGCTTTCCCCCCGCTGTCCATGAGGGATGTGATCCAATTTCATGACAACTCCAACTTGATTTGAGAGCCCAAATGTCTTCGATGGTTTCTCTGCACTTGGGACGAAGCTGTCGTCTTGACCACATTAAGGAAATTTGATTACAAATATTGCTGTGGGGGAAAAAAACGAGGCCCGTTTTTTCATCACTCTTGGAGGGAAAATGACATTTAAATGGTGTGGAAGACAACCAGAAAAAAAAGAAAAGAAAATAGCTGGAGCAAAAATGGACTTCCCAACCAGGCGCGGCAATGAAAAGTAATAAATTGCATATTATTTGTGCATCTCCAGAGTGTGCGCGTTGGGACTTTTGCAAGCCAAAAGACAGGAAAGAAGGCAAAAGGACAGAAACAGAAAATGAAGATGAAAAACCAAGCCCTGTGTCCTACTAGTCTGCTCGGCCAATTGTGGAGCCTTCCGCCAGCCGAAAGGAACTTTCCTCCAACTTGGGCTGTTCAGTGGAACCATTCAAGTTGGAACTTGGCAGAAGACTTGAGCAGAAGGGTAGGATACAGGCCCCCCATCTTTCGTCTCTCAGCTCTCCATTCTTTCTGCCTTTTTCTATTTCCTTGTTTTCCTCCTCTGTTGTTAAGAAACGGAACAGCTCCTTATTAAACCCCATGGGACAAACTGTGCAAAACCGTAACTCTGTGCGGCACCGTTTCATTTCCCACTGCACAAAATTTGCCTGGTTGCACACTAAAATAAATTCAGAGGAGGAGGAGAAGGAAGAAACACAAGCATGACTGTCGAACGAAGGCCTTTTGAAAAAGAGAATTAGATAATCCCCCCACCCGTCTTTTATTTAAAATAATTCTATGCTGCCTTTCCAAAGTGTTCCAGGCAGTTTCTTACATAGTTTTAAAAGATTGGTTACATTAAAAACTATATAGAAAAGTGTTTTTTTTAATAAAGAGGAGGATGTGAAGCCAGATAGTTAAACGGAACTTTTGTGTATAGAGTTTGCAAACTGCATATTATTTATACATTGAAAAGATGCCAATTGCCCCTTCCCAGGGGACATTTCGTAGAAAAATAGCTGGAGGAACTCATTAGCATATGCCATGCCCCTTGCCATCACTGGAAGTGTGTCATTAGCATAACTGATTTGCATATGTCACACCCCCTGACATCACCTATCCTGGCTGTTTTGGACCCAATCCTGGACATTCAGGGCCGAAATTGGGGCTAAAATGGCAAAAGGGGGCTGAAAATGATTGAAAAGGAGCCCAAAATAATCAGTATCAGGCCGCTGATGAGCAGGAGAGTGATCCACCACCCGTCAGAGGCCCAATCCAGGCCGAAATGGGCCCAAAATGGCCAAGAGTCAGGTGGGTGGGGCTACCTGACATGTGACCTCTTTAGGGAACTGCCGGAACTGCATTCCTGTGCATTCCCCCTCGAAATGAGCCCTGCCCCTTCCCCTGAATTCATATTCCAAAGCTGCTTGAGTTTCCATCTGAGGAAACTCCTTCCTCAGCTGATGTTTTTGCAATGTATTTATGTGTTATCTTTTCAAATATGGGAAGCAAGCAGGAAAAATAGGGAACCAGTATTAGCCCTAGAGCAGCTTCAGTCCCCTCCAAAGGAGTCGCTCACTCCAACAGGGCAAGGAGTGATGCTGTAATCTTAGCCCATAAGATGACTGAAAAGCTCCTGGTGCTGTTTTCCTCGCAAATATTTTCCCAGGCGTTTGAACTGCTGATACGGTCACAATTGAAAGCAAGATGCATTGCAAGTTCATCTGCTGATTTCGCATCTGCAAAGTTGCCTGCATTCAGAATTCTCCAGCTCATCAGGTAGTGGGCAGTAGCCGCTTTTTGGCACATGCTCAGAATTAGCTGGTTTCCTGGCATGGTCAAGAATGACCCAAGGTTACAGGCGGGTAAAAAACATTTTACAAAGCTGTTCAAAACTCTCCTTCACAACATCCCGCCCATCAATCTAAAACTTCAGCAAACTTTCACCCTGACACACACGGCAACGCTTTCCCCCACCTGTGAATTCTCAAACAGGCATGAGAGAGTGTGCTGTATTTATGATCCATTTCAGCACAATTTAGAACACTTGATAAAAGCAATCATTTTTTCTCAAGCCTTTTCAGGCACGTTCATAATTGGTGAAGAAATTGCAGTTCACTAATTGCACACCTCTAAGATCGCTGCTTGCTAACGGGCTCCAAAACCCTCTTTCTCAGACCTGCACTCACATATTTAGAAAGAATTTCTTTTCTTCCTGTTGGGATCAAAGTCCAAACCTGTGACATCCCTAATTGCCTCTGATAGTCTAATAACTGGCATTCATTGTTCATATCTAAGGCATAGAAAACCCAAGGGGACACAAGGTCCTAAGAGACCTAGAAAATTTTGATAAATTTTTAATTTTTAAAGTTATTAAAGTGCAAGTACAAAAAGTGTAAACAAATTCATTAAATATATCCTATACATCAAAGAATCTCTTAAACATATAATATACATCAAAGAATCTCTTAAACATATCATATACATCAAAGAATCTCTTAAACATATCATATACATCAAAGAATCTCATATACCTATTCCTTGTAATTGAAAAAATACCCCAATTTGTAAATTTCTCTAAATTGGTCAGTACCACAATTGATCCAAATTCAATCCAAACCAATGCTTGTCAAAAGGTCAGTATCAAAGTTCATAGAAAAATTCATATTATATGTCTGTTTTGTGTGTTTTTCTTTAACAGGGCTTTTTTTCTGGGAAAAGAGGTGGTGGAACTCAGGACCACACAATGACATCACTTTGGGTCAACTGGAACAAGGGGGGAGTTTTTTAAAGTTTATTTTTTATTTATTTATTATTTCTATTTATAAACCGCCCATCCGCAGGGGCTCTGGATGGTTTAAATTGCCCTCAGCAAAAATGGTCACATGGCCAGTGGCCCTGCTCCCTGATCTCCAGACAGAGGGGAGTAGGGCAATCTAAACTCCTCTCTGTCTGATCAGGGGGCGGGGCCACCAGCCATGTGACCATTTTCAAAAGGTGCCGGAACTCCGTTCCCCTGCGTTCCAGCTGAAAAAAAGCCCTGTTCTTTAAGCAGAAGCCCATCAAGAAGAGTCTATGGGGAGAAGTGCTCCAGGGAAGTTGGCAACGGGTGCACAAGCCCTTAAAAAAACCCGTTTCGCATCGCTTCTTCACAAGCCAATCCTTTTAACTGCTGGTTCAATCCAAGTCAATTCTTAACATGCAAGGAAATTGTTAGAAGGAACACCAATGCAAGAAAACCCTTGGGTTTTCTAGTTTACAAAAGACCTGCCCCTTTCCTTCTTCTTTTTTTGTGGCATATCTAAGGCATACCAAACTGGAGAGGACACTGCAGACTGACTCTGCTTCTAAAGACAAGTATTAGTGAGGGTTGCCAACTGACCAGCAAAGAGAAAAAAATCAGGCCTGGCCTGTTCTTGTGTCTTTAAAGGCAGCTTGTTGCCCAAGAGTCATTAGTGGGTGAAACTTTCCTTGGCACAGTGAAAAACATGGTTGGAGTCTGAAGATCAAGCTGTTTATATGAACACAACAACAGTGGCCAGCTCCGAAGATGGCAATTCTCCCATCAGCTCCATACTTCAGCATCCTTAGAAATGAGAGACAGTGAAAACTGAAGAGAAAAGTTCAGCTCAATAATAAAACAAATAGCAGGGACTGTCTGGAAAGACATGGTGAGAGGGAGAAAGATTTCTTTCCCTCTGTGATTCCTCCAATTAATTCTAGCCAGAAAGTAGCTACCCCTGGAACCCCTTGACCTCTCAGATAAGACATACAAGTCTCCTACAAGTCTCCTCATACAAGTTTCCTACAATCTCCCATCTCCATTTTTGTCTCTGACAAAAATATAAATTAAGCAAAGGGTTGTTGTTATTGTCAATGAGCCTGGTGTGAAAATTGTGTTCAATATATATAATGGTGGCATCTCAAGGGAGGATCGTGTCTCACTGGTACAGCACATGCTTTGGTAAGATTTAGCTTTGATCCCTAGAATGGTTGGAAGATTATAGGTGCCATCTTGGACATCTCCCAAGTAGAAAGGCTACAGAAATCATTTCTCTTCCTAAGGGTCTGTTCAGAAGCTGCTAGCCACCGAAGTAGACATGACTGAGCTGAATAGTTTTAGCTGAGTAGCTGTGTTGGTTTGCAGGAGAACAGCAACATTTGAGTCCTGTGGCACCTTAGAGACCAACACGATTTTCAGGGTGTAAGTTTCAAGAGTCAGAGCTCCCTTCTCATGTCTGAAGAAGAGAGCTCTGACTCGCAAAAGCTTACACCATGAAATGTTCGTTGGTCTCTTAAGAAGTTGGAGGGACTCTTGGTCAGTATTGTAGCCTCTGCTTTGCTCAGAGAAGGCCTCAGGATCAACCCCTGGCAGCATCTCATGTCCAAGGAAAGACCTTTCTCTCCCTAAACTCCTGGACAGCAGCTCCCACAGTGGAAAATACCCAGATGGATTCAAAGGTCCGATTCTGTATAAGGCAACTTCCTGTCTCTGTGCTTGTTTACTTCTCTGTCCAATATATGCCTCCTGATTTCATTTACTACCAATAAGGACAGGAACCGGGAGGGGGGAAGTGTTATCTACTGAGTATGTGGCATCTTTGGCCATTCTCTTAGGAGACACCCCACCTTCCCTAAAACATCTTCAGATTCTGCAATCAAAAATTCCAGTTGCCAGTCAACCAGCCACTGTAACAGGGCCTTGAAGAACAAGGTGGGATGTGAAGACATTAACAGATGAATGAGATTCCGTCTCCAGCTTTAGATGGCTTCTCTTGCTAAAGAAGCTGCCTTCAAAGGCAGAAGGGTTTTTCTTTCCAAGTCAGTTGGCAACTCGAGTTTCACCTGTCAAGAAATCAGAGCTTCAGCTGTATTCAGGGCAGTTCCTCCTGATACGGAAATGATTTCCTTTTTTAATCATCGCTCTGAAATTTCAAAGATCCAGTTCTGTTTCCTGTTATGGAAAATGATTTTTGGAGGGTTTTTTTCCCAGCTGTTACGAAATTTCAATGATGTATTTTTACGTTTTATACTTAACACCGTGGTGTTTATTTCCATGATGCTTTTAATATCCTTTTCTGTCTGCCGCTGACGTTTTAGGTTGTGTTCTATTTTTAAACCAAATTGTTCTATTCCGCTGTTGTTTGCTGCCTTAGACATCTTATTTTTTAGAGGGGGGAGGCGGTATATGAATGCTGAAAAGAAGCAGACAGACAGACAGACAGACAAATGCACAGGACCCTTTTCAGGGAGGCCCAGAGGTCTGTCCTCTGCAATTAGCTTGCTGGGAGATCTTCGGCTGGCAGAGCCTTTTCCCAGAGAACACTATTGCTCTATGTAAGCCATGCAAGTCATCAAAACGGATGGGCTGTCATGTCAGAATGGAGCACCCCCCCTCCTCGGTTGTAGCCCACAAGCTATTAAATTCTCCTGCAGAAACGCCGCTGCAGGGCTGGTGTTTCCATTTCTACTGACGGAGATCCGGATCAGATTTACTGTCGTGTCCAATAAAGCAACCGTGGCAGCATCATTCTGGTGTGGTAGCGGACAGGGAAAGTTATTCAACCACCACAGGGCAAACAGGGGAAGGGCTTGAGAAAAGAAAGACGGGGGGAGATTGTATGGCAGGCAGCTGTGGAAGATGATAAAGCTTGTGTGTGTGTGTCTGTGTGTGCACATAGATGTGTGGGTTTTTGTGTGAGGCATATTCTGTTGCAAATGTAATCGCTATTTTTACGTCATAAAAATTACACTTTTCCTATAGGTGTGGTTAAACAGGTAAGAAAGCTGCAGCCTGATCCTATGCTTAGTAGCAAACCTTGCTTTATTTTGCAGTACGTGGACTTCCCCAGTCATTCTTTCCAGTCTCTGTGCTGAGACCTGGCTACTCTAGTGCAGAAAAGAGAAGTTTGGGATATTGTCAGATGACTTCACTAGGAAATGTTCCTCTTAGTCTCTCTACACAAGACCTCTAACATGAGGACGCTCAAGTGTAGGGAGGCGCAATGTTCACCAGGAAGCTGCCCTGGCCCCAGCCTGGTGGAATGTTCTCCCGCTGGAGATCCGGGCCCTGCGGGCCCTATTACAGTTCCGCAGGGCCAATAAAATGGAGATGTTCCGCCAGGCCTTTGGTTGAGGACCAGCAGGTGTCCCCCCCACCCTTATCCTATCTAAGATCACTACCTCTTCTCTGACTGCCCTCGGCTATGTGTTTTACCCGCAGCTATGACCTATGCAGGTCTTTTATTAGTATCCAAAGTAACCTATGTATAATGGTGCCAGAGTATTGTAATATAAGTTTTTAAATCTGTTTTAAAGTTGACTATTAATTTATTGTGTTTCAATGATGATGTGAGCTGCCCTGAGCCCATTCGTGGGGAGGGCGGGATATAAGTCAAATAAAATTAAATAAATAAATAATAGTTTTAAAAGACAGAGCTGAAGTCCCTGTCAATTTCACCTCTCTACAGGAGGGTAGTTTTTAAAAAAGAGCTGGCAGAGATGTCTCTTCAGAGGGTTTGTTAATTTTGTCTTTGCCTCCTTGAAGGCTCTGTCAATTTCACCTCCCCTTTTAGGAGGTGAAGATAAAATTAATGAACCCCCCAAGGAGCAATCTCAGCTGGCTCTGTCTTTTTAAACTATCCTCCTGTCTTTTTAAACTATGCTTCCCAGCTAACATTGCGTCTCCCTACACTTGAGCATCCTCATGTAAGATGTCTTGTGTAGAAAGACATTTACTCTGGCCAGACAGATCTTCCCATCTTCCTTGCTCACATTTACAAGAATTTTGCAGAGCCAGTTAATTTCACTCTGCACAATTTGAGGATGCCTTCACAAGCACTGAGAAGCAGTGATTGATGAATTCTCTTTGGATCAGGGCTGGATCACAAACTGCAAACAACACCCTTGAATATGAGGGGTGGGGGAGTTCACTTGTGAATCAGGCGCTTGAAAATGTTTAAAATGTATATGTCTTTTCACATTGCTTTCTCACAGCCATCTGCACTCACCTAAACCACCCAACGCAAAAAAGAGTATTAACTTACAAAATAAGGTGCTTGATATTTGATCATCTTTGTGATACTGATTTGCTTGCAAATCAGGAATCAGGTACTCATTCAGGTTCCCGATCCTAGGTTCACACAGCAAAGATGGGTATGTTCAAAACATCATCCATTTATTAGCAAGAAAATATGGGGAGCAACTGGGCTGTTTTCACATTGCTTACTGGCTGCGGAACATTGTGCCAAGCTCCCGGAACGACAGCATCTTCCTGGCGTGAGTTTGTGTGAGAATGGCTAAATTGCACCAGGAAGACGCTGTCATTCCGGGAGCTTGGTACGATGTTCCGTGGCCAGTAAGCAATGTGAAAACAGCCCTGGTTTCAGGATTGGGAGCTCATGCAGTCTATGGCTCGAGCTGAGCGAACTAAGGAATTTCATCCCAAGAGACTAAACCAACACACATAAGTATCAGGGTGGGGGATGGGGGAACAGACTGTTCCATTATAATGTATGGGATAAATACACCATAGTCTTAATCTTGTGGTGGTGTGTATGAGAAGCTGTGTGGTTTGTCTGCCTTCTATTTCAGCCTGGCGCTGCAAGCCCAGTGTGTTTGTGCTAATCAACCGTTCGCAGCTGGCTCGCAAAGACTTGACACATTCTCACACGGCCACCTGAGAACTGCTGTTCAATCCAACCAGTTATGAACGTTCACCAACCGGATGAGTGCTGCCAACAGGTGAATGCTACACAGGTGTGAAAGCAGCGAAGAGACTCAACAAGTTTCTGGTTTTTAAGTGGGGCACGTTCACTCCAAGCAAGCTAGCGAATTCTGAGCACGCCTCGACGCAGGCTTCCCAGCCAGGCACCAAGCTAGATGTTGCCACTGAGATATAAAAGCCCTTGAAATATTGCTAAGTTTTACATAATGAACAAATCGTCAGCGTAATTGTACGGGGTGCTTGACTTGACAGGAAATGGACTTTGTGAACAAGGGCTGTTTCCACACTGCTTATCTTCCCTCGGAATGACCCGGAACATCGCGCAAAACCCACAGAAGATCGCGTTTTCTTGAGCAAGATTTGCGCAACGTCACGCAAATCTCGCATGAGAAAACATGATCTTCTGCATGTTCCAGGTCGTTCCAAGGGAAGGTAAGCCATGTGGAAACGGCAAAGGTAAGCCCAGCTGAAAATAAAAGCAAATCGTTTCTCTCAGAAACCAAATGCAACATTTGGGAAGGAAGATCCATTGAGCTCAGGAGGGAAACCAGGGCCGTTTTCATGTCTTACTGGCCTCCAGAACATTGCGCAAAATTCCCAGCAGACAGTGTCTTCGTGTGCGAAATCGCGCCAGGAAGACGCTGTTATCCAGGAGCTTTGCACGAAATCGTGTCTTCCTGGCGTGATTTCACACGAGAAAACACTGTTATCCGGGAGTTTTGCGCAACGTCCTGGAGGCTGGCTAGTAAGATGTGTGAAAACGGCCCAGGACGCTTGAAAGTTACGCCAATGTGTTTGAAATTATCTCTGATTTCATGCACATTTCTTTAGGCCAGAGATCACACAGATCTGAGGTTGAAGGTGTGTGGAAGGGCTAGAGGCGTGACCATGTCATTTTCCATTCCTGCAACATGTGGAGATCACAGACTCGAGGCTGAGGATGTTTATTGCTACCTTCCCATATTGTCATGGGAACAGTTTTGTCTCCTGCATTTCTAGCATGCAGTGAAAGGTTTAAGGGAGCATGGATTGCTAATGGCTGCTGCTGTTGAATGACATTGGTGAGGATTTCCTCCTTAGGAAGGGTGTGGAGAGAAAAGGCAGTGCTATGAGCAAAGGAAGACATGTTGGCTTGGGTGGAGCAGGGGACCCAAGGGTCTGCAGTTTGCTTCAGGGAAAGCCGACACCACCTAATCGACTAGCACAACCAATCTGATTGCTCTGGCTGAGAGCCAAGCTACAAGTGACACCTAACACAGGTTGGACACTTGCCAGCTTCCTTCAAGTTGTGATGGGAAATGTAGGCGTTCTGGTCTTGCAGCTTGGCTCTCCATTTCATTGAAGTTTAGAGCAGATGTCTATGGGTGAGAGAACATGTGATCAGGAGTGCAGAGGCATCGGGCTCTCACCGGGCGACCCCCTTCCCCTCCACTGGGTGTGTGTGTGGTGGTAGTGGTGGGATTTCTGTAAACTTCAATTAAATGGAGAGCCAAGCTGCAAGACCAGGACACCTACATTCCCCATCAAAACTTGAGGGAAGCTGACAAGTGTTCAACTTGTGTCAGGCATCACTTGTAGCTTGGCTCTTAGTTTGTGTTAGGGAATTTGGGGGAATCCCCTGTACACCAGTTAAAATGCATTGATCTAGGTTACTTACATTGCAATCCTAAAGAGAGTTATTCCAGTCTAAGCCCATTGAAATCAATGGGCTTAGGCTGGGGCAACTCTCCTTGGGATTGCACTGTTGATGCTTGTGAATGAATCCCTTCTGGACCCTTTTTGTTTAACTTTCTTGTTCTTGCAATTAATAATAACAATGTAAGGGCCTTGACCAGCATAGCCAGCCCTACAAGTTAGTTTTCATTACACACCAAAGGTTATTATCAGGGCTTTTTTTCTGAGAAAAGAGGTGGTGGAACACAGTGGGTTGCCCTCGGAGAAAATGGTCACATGGCCGGTGGCCCCGCCCCCTGCTCTCCAGACAGAGGGGAGTTTAGATTGCCTTCCGCGCCACTTGGTGGCGCAGAGGGCAATCTAAACTCCCCTCTGTCTGGAGAGCAGGGGGCGGGGCCACCAGCCATGCGACCATTTTCAAGAGGTGCTGGAATTCCGTTCCGCTGCGTTCCTGCTGAAAAAAAGCCCTGATTATAATTGTTTATGTCCACGATGTTTAGTCCCGGCTTTGGGCATGTGCCTTCCTATGTTACCTTATGAAACTGTTGGTGCCATGCAGAATGTTTTTATTACAGTGACCTTTCAAAATCCTAGTCACGACATGTCAATCCATCCTGTTGAGGAATTCATGTAACTTTGATTTGATTATTTGAAGAACTGATTGTTTGTTTATAGAACTGTATGAGATCCTCTGTACTGTAAACAACATTGTATTGCTGGAAAAGTATAAATGCAGATGTTGTAACTTATTGTTATAATATGCACCCTGCAGTAATAGGGTGTGCATTAGGATTATTTGAGAACTTCTCCTAGTAAATCTTTCTGCTTCGAAGATCACCAAGTCTGAAGCCTTGGTTTATTATTCAGACAAGGAGAGAGGCGGGGTGGGGGGGGGACTTTGTAACTGGCAAACAGAGGTAATAAAAGTTTCCCCCAACAGTTTGTATATTTGGAAAGAAGCAGTTATAGCTTAGGCTGCATCCTTTCACACACTGGTGATTCCTTCCTTCAGTGCAAGCAGAAAAGCAGCCCTGATAGCTTAGGATATACACCCAAAATTCTCTTTACAAGGAAGCAGAGATTGTGGAGGCTGCTTGGGAATGCCTTTTACTCATGCAAGAAGGGAGTCGTGAAACAACAGCCAGCAAACAGTGTTTCAGTTTGCAAAAGAGTTTTAAAAAATTTTCATTTGCCAATCTCAGGGATGTCTGCTGTCACTGCAGCCTTGTGAGCTATGCCCTGAGAGCTGCTGTAGCATGCTGGTTAAGCGGTCGGGTTGCGATTCAGCACTCTGCTGGTTTGACTCCCACTGTTGCCATGAGCTCAGCAGGTGGCCTTGGATAAGCCACTCCTCTCAGCCCAACTCCCCAGGTGCATTGTGGAGATAATAACACTGACTTTGTTCATGACTTTAAGTGGGGCACTAATCTGTCCAGGAGAGCTGCTGTAGCAGAGTGGTCAAGTGGTTGGACTGTGGATCAGTGGTCTGCTAGTTCGATTCCCACTACTGCCATGAACTGTGCAGGTGGCCTTGGGCGAGCCACTCTTCTCAGCCCCAACTCCCCAGCTGTGTTGTTGAGTGGGGCATTAATCTGTCTAGAAGAGGGGTATGTAAGCACAGTTGTTATTATTATGAGGTGCTGTAGCATAGAGGTTAAGTGGCTGGGCTGTGAATCAGCGCTCTGCTGGTTCTACTCCCATGACTACCATGAGCCACTCCTCTCAGCCCCAGCTCCCCAGCTGTATTGTGGGGATAATAACAGCACTGACTTTTGTTCACTGCTCTGTGGGGCACCGATCTGTCTAGAAGAGCGGTATATAAGCCCAGTTATTACTTATTGGCCCTATTTTACATACGGGAAACTGAGGCTTGGATATAATGACTCATCGGACGCCGGCAACACAGAGACTTCTTACATTAGTCATCGCGCTTCTTGACACCGCAAGCAGGAGGGTGTCCATAATATCGGTAGCAGCCTCTAGATCCGGATCCTGACATTCACCCACCATGGCGCTAATATCTCTTTGAACTCTTCTCTTGCCTTCCCCTCTCCCTTCCCCAGAGGTGAAGCAGCTTCGCTATCAGCAGTTTAACAGTCACTGGATATGGGGAAAATCATCTCCTCTGGAATGCAGCTTGACCCGGTGCCCCTTCATTGCAATTTCTCTTTGAGTGCCTTCCAGATAGCAGCAGCAGGCGGAGAGGGGACTCGGTGCTGAAAAAATCACAGTGGGAATAGAAAGGAGTCAAAGGATTAACTCCGTCTCTCCCAGAAGAAATTGAGGCTGATCCAGTTGGAAAATCACCCTCTCTGAGACGTTAGAGGACTCTCCAAGGGTTTTGGAAATCATCAACTCCAATGATGATAGCTTCATCCACTCTTGAAACGGGGTGTAAAATGGTTGTTCCAGCTGGAGGAAATGAGAGGGCCCTTCTATGCCTTAGAGTGCAAATCCCTCTGTTTTTCTAGCAACAGGTATTAGAACAAGCAAATAGCTGGAGTGGTCTACAGCTTGTTCTTAGGGGTGTCCCCCCCCCCCCCACTTCTTGCTGGCCCTGCCCCAGGGTTTTCTACAGCAGCCTGCCATGTGGAAATTCAATGGCTGAAAAAAATTCTCATGACTTTATGTGCCAGGAATAAAGCATCACCAGTTTCATTTCTGCCTGTCGGGCTACTAAAAATGCTGGCTTCTCTCTCTCCCAACTCTTGTCCCCTAATTAGAGCTCCATGTCTCACATCCATTTTATTTTATTTTATTAGATTTATATCCCGCCCTCCCTGCAAACGGGCTCAGGGTGGCTAACATCAACAAAACATCAATAAATACAGGCTTAAAAACACTTAAAACTATCAAAGTGATCACCAATCACAGTAGTTCAATTCCAGGCATTGTTAAAATGCATAGACCACTAAAAGAGGTATAAACTCAAATTCTACAAGGTCAGCTATGGAATGGCACCAAGAACGGGATGGAAAATGGGGCATGGTGGTCAGGAAGAAAGATGGAAGAGGGGACGGATGCCGCCGGTTCTCAACCAAAGGCCCGGCAGAACATCGCTGTCTTATGGGCCCCGCAGAAGTGCAACCAACCCTGCAGGGCCAGAATCTCCAACATGAAAGCCAGCGTTTCTTTGGAGAGGCACTATTTTCAATGCAATATTTCTCACTGCGTTTTATACCACCTTCCTGAAATAATTTTCTGCCGTCCATAGTTCTATTGTTTCTCTTCTCCTAAATAGCTTTTAAATTGTTATAATTTATATTTTTATGCTGATTCACGTTTTCTCTCTCAGTGTTTTTTTAAAATAATCATTGCTTCACTTCGACATCTAGCAGATCGTGGCTCAAGTTGTTTCCTTTTCCAATTCATGCATCAAAAGGCCTGAAAATCTGGCTGGAGGTACATATGGCATAACTTAGATGCAGTAAAGTACTGAACTGGTAGCATGAACTGTAGGTGTGAGATTATATTCTCTGTGTTAAACAAGTAAGAATATAAAAGCGTCACTAAGTATTTGCAGGTGGGTAACCATGTAGGTCTATAGTAGAAGATTCCGATCCAGTAGCACCTTAGAGACCATCAACAAAAAAACCCTGCAGAATAAGTTCACCAATCCACCTAGTCAAATATCCCGTTTCACATGATGGTCAACCACATATTCCAGAACAAGTACAAGCAGTATGTGGAAGGCAAGGTGAATTTTTCCCTCTAGCAAATGGTATCAGTGGTTTACTGCCAGTTTGGTGTGGGAACCAGTTCGATGTGGGAGCCAGTTTGGTGTAGTGGTAAGAGCGCAGGATTCTAATCTGGAGAGCTGGGTTTGATTCCCCACTCCTCCGCTTGAAGCCAGCTGGGTGACCTTGGGCTAGTCACAGCTCTTTCAGAGCTCTCTCAGACCCACCCACCTCACAGGGTGTCTGTGGGGATAATAATAACATACTTTGTAAACTGCTCTGAGTGGGCATTAAGTTGTACTGAAGGGCGGTATATAAATCGAATGTTGTTGTTGTTGTTGTTGTTGTTGTTATTCATTTAACTATCAGGGCTAATAACCACTGATGGGTAGAAATTAGGCAGGGGTTTGGTAGCACCTTAAAGATCACCAAAATTTGCTTTCATGAGTGAAAGCTAACTTCCTCAGATGCACAGGTCCATTTCTTGAGCGTTTCTTTAATAAATTTGTCTTGTCACCTGAGGAAAAGTGGAAGGCAGTAGGAGAAGAGGAAGACCCAAAATGTGATGGCTAGACTCAATGAAGGAAGCCACAGCCTCCAGTTTGCAAGATCTGAGCAAGGCTGTTGATGGCAGGATGTCTTGGAGGTCTTTCTTTCTTAGGGTCGCCGTAAGTTGGAAGTGATTTAATGGCAAGTAACACACATCCCCTTTAAAGCGACCCAATGCTAATACACTCTGATGGACTGAGTAGCACATGGTTATTGTGCATTGTGTGAAGTCCCCTTTTACTTTCTGTCCTGAATCTACAGATCATCAAGTTCAGTTTGTGCCTTCAAATTAGGGTGTGTGTGTGTGTCTCATGCTATATACCTGCCCCCTATCCCGTCTCCACCACCCACTGCCCTTTGGTGCAGCAGCAGGAGAAATTGAGTGTGGGGAGGGAGTGGTATCACTGCTGCATGATCAGAAGTGACATCATACATCACTGCAACATTCTACCCCTCCCTCCCCAAAAAAACTTCTATGGTTTTACCAAGTACTGGTGGCAACCCTACCTCAAATTCTAGTATTGTGGGGCGGGGAGAGAAAACAGCTCTCTATCTGCTTTCTCCATATTATACATAACATTATCTGTTATAGAACTCTCCAACCTAATTGAGCCTGTAGGAACTTCTGGCATTTTAAAAAAGGTGAGCCACAAAGAGTCAAAGCTCCCTTCTTTAGAGACTCTACAAAGCTCATATCTTGAAAATCTTGTTGGTCTCTTAGGTGCCACTGGGCTCAAATCCTGTTGTTCTACTGCAGACCACCATAGCTACCCCGCTAAAAGAATGGCACCGAGACTTATGGAGCTTCACCTTGGCATAGGAACTTTTGCTCAGCCCCTGTACCATCTACTACCTCCCCAAAACTATTTCCCTGCCCCTTTGCAATTCCAGATCACATAGGAATGCAGTCAATAGAACAGCTCCTGATACAGATTCGCAAGGAAACTCCCTGCTTAGTTTCCGTCATCATGAAAACTGCTTCTGCTCTCTTTTTCCTGGCAATTTACCACGTTCCAGTGCAGGAGACGATCCATCCTCCTACCCCACGACTGCTAAATTTACTCAGAAGTCTTTGATCTTCGCCCTCAAATCTGGCAGTCTAAGTTTATAATGTCTACTGGCCCAGCCTTATCCACGTGTTTAAGTTATATATACATTTTTTTAAAAAAAACCACCTTTGTCCATCTGGTCTAATAATCTCTCTTCTGTCTGGCAGTGGATCTCCTGGTTCTCCAAGAGAGGAAAGTTATTTCCAGAACCTACTACCTGAAATTCTTAAGTTGGAGACGCTTTGGACTTAATCAAGCCTCATCGAGATGAAAGACAAGTATGTCAGGTCTAAGGCACAGTCCTCCACAGTAGAAAAGGACCACAGCAGAGAGACAGGATCCAGCCCAGCCTGCTTTCTCTTTGCTGAACTAGATTTCTTCTCGAAGGCAGTTTTATGCAAGAAAGATTTTTTTTTAATTGGTACCCCTCGCAGCCTGGTGGTGTAATCCATTTTCAATGCAATCCTAAACAGAGTCACACCACTCTAAGCCCATTGATTTCAATGGGCTTAGAGTGGAGTAACTCTGTTTAGGATTGCACTGTTTGTCACCTCAGGCTTTTACCTTCTCACTTCTGTCACTTCCTTCATGGATAAGTAATAAGAACAACCGTCTCCTTCACTTGCCTCTTTTCAGTCCTGGTTCCTTCCCTGTGCAAGACTGAAAAGAGCAAGGAAATATCCCCTTGCTAATTTATTTCTTCACCTCCAGCTTTGCCAGGTGGTAGCCTCTCTGTGAGTCAGGGCTTTGGGGAAGCATGAAGGCTGCATCTGGCAGAAACCCAGAAGGCCTTCCAATGTGCACCAGTGTAACCCTGGGCCCCTAATCCATGTCTTACAGTCTAGACTTCTGGAGCTCTCTTGGGGGGTCTCAATAAAGTGATGTTGCTACGGTCAATCAAAAAAGTGAATTTGGAGAGATTGTGGAGGATTGCTCTTTATTAAGTTTTAAAAACAGACTTTATTCATTTAATTGACCTCTTCCTAGATTGACTGCTTCCTAGGTTACTTTGTGCTCAGATTAAAAGTGGAGGGAGGAACGAAGAAGCAAAATTGAAACAGGGATATGGAAGTCCAAACAGCAGAACAGAGAAATTCAAAATCCTATCCTATCCTAAACTATCCTACCTTCTGCCTTTAAGGAATGAAATGAAATCAATAACTACAGGAAAATCGATGCAAGGGACTTTGGAAGTACAAGAGGAGTTTGGTGTGTGCAAGATTATTTTATGGCAATTCTTTTGGGATCACAGTGGAAAATCTTGTTCTCTGAAATGGGTTCTTCTTGCTCTGGTTGAAGCTGCAGTCACCTCTACCCTGGCCACACCAACCAAATTAAATAGAAACACTACTTTTAATTTAATGCCTGGTTATGTATAAATTGCATATACAATATATAAAAACTAACAAACAAACATGGAATACTGGCAATGAAATGGGTGGAATGAAAAGGATTAAAACAACAACAACAAAAAAAGGGTGACGGCATATTTGTACACCCCTCCATCAGCTTCCATGATAGGCAGGCAGTATGGAGTCTCTGGACTGGAGACACTGGAGAGCCAGTTTGGTGTAGTGGTTAAGAGCGGTGGGACTCTGGAGAACTGGGTTTGATTCCCCACTCCTCCACTGGAAGCCAGCTGAGTGACCTTGGGTCAGTCACAGCTTCTTGGAGCAGCCCCACCCACCTCACAGGATGTTTATTGTGGGGATAATAATAACATACTTTGTATGTTATTGCATTTGACGAAGAGAGCTGTGGTTCTTGAAAGCCTATGCCTCAATAAAGTTGGTTAGTCTTAAAGGCGCTCCTGGAGTTTTTACTATTTTGCAAATATAGACTAACATGGCTAACTCATCTGATACTTTGTAAACTGCTCTGAGTGGGTGTTAAATTGCCCTGAAGGGCGGTATATAAATCAAATATTATTATTATAATGTTATTATAAGAGCGGCAGGACTCTAATCCAGAGAGCCAGGTTTGATTCCCTACTCCTCTACTTGAAGCCAATCAGTCACGTCTTCTTGGAGCTCTCAGCCCCACCCACCTCACAGGGTAATTGTTGTGAGGATAATAATAACACACTTTATAAACCACTTTAAGTGGGTGTTAAGTTGTCCTAAAGGGTGGATTTTAAATTGAATGTTGTTGTTGTTGTTACAAACTTTGTCCGAATCCTTGGAACTTGGCCTTTTGACCTGAAGAGGAGTTACGGCTTAGTAGCAGACCATCTGGTTAAATGCAGAAGGCCCTAAATTCAAACCCTAAAACTTTAAGATAGTAGGACCAAGTAGCAAGCGATGTGAAAAAGTTCTACCTGAGACCCTGGAGAGCTGCTGCCGGTCTGAGTAGACAATACTAACCTTGAGAGACCAGTGGGCTGACTCCATAGAAGGCAGGATCTCGTGTTCATGTGTCCTCATCATCAGAACAGCACCGTCTGCCTTATCACCCACCTTAGTTTAGGGTTAACAACTCCAGGTTGGGATACTCCTGGACATTTTGAGGGTGTACCTGGGAAGAGTGGAGTTTGTGGAGGAATCTCAGCAGGTATAATGCCATAGATCCGTTGTAATTCCAGGGGATCTCCAAATCTCTTCATCAGATTTTTCTACTACAGACTAACACGGCTAACTCCTCTGCATCTATGACCAAGGAGATCTCCAGACTCCATCTGGAGATTTGCAACCCTGCTTTAGTTACCAGCTGCCTATAGGGACCTGTGTTAGGAGAATGCTCCTTTCTGACCTAGATTTGGGTGCAGCCACATACCCCCAGGGCCTGGCTCTGAATCTGAGAGCTGTCACTCATGCTTTCCTCTATCTTCCATCTTCCCCTCTCTTGAGGAAATGCGCCAAAGAAACAGCTGGAGAATCCCTGGCACGGGACAGCCACCAAAAGGCTTCAAAGAAAACACTGAGCAGAACACATTCCCTGCAATCTCGGAAGGACGCCCCAGAGGGCTGCTTTGAGGGAGAGGGAGAACTTCCCAGGTAACAACTTAAAAGTGAGACCCTTGCAGAAGTTTTGAGGTCAGAGATAATTGGGCATCCACCACGCAGTGCTCTAAAACATTTGCTAAATATGTTGGACCTTGCTAGTTAAACACCCGTTAAGAAACCCCATAAGCCTCCCAACTGCAATGTATTAATAATACAATTAAAGGTTTATTGCTGAATGCAACCCCCCACCACACACACCAATTAAGCTGATCGGACGGTTGCACAACCCCAGGAAGTGACCGTTCACTTTGGTTTTATCAGCACCCAGCCAATAAGAAAAAGAAAACATGCCAAATTTCATTTGGAATTGAACGGCAATCTTTGTTTGAGGGGTTCTGTCTCTCAGCTGTCCATTCTTAGCAGAGCCTCACGCTCTGAAGCAGCTGTTGGGATCAGTATCTCGGAATGATCCCTGGAATGTTCTCCGTTCACTGCATTGTCCAGCTGAGAACAGCTGGACGGAGCACCGCTTCCCACCACAAACTTTTCCTATAGTATTTGATGTGGGCATGCCGTATAGCAGGGGCTGCCAAGAAAAGTTTGCACCTCCCTTGTGGTACGTTGCTGTTACTAACACTGAAGTACACATTTAGAAATGTCTTAAGGTGAATCCCTGTAGGACTGTCCCACTTTAGAACAAAAGAGGGGCTATAGCTCAGGGGAAGAGCACATGGTTTGCTTGTAGTAGAAGTCAGGTTGAATCCTTGGTTTCTTTTGTTAATGGATCTCGTGGAGCAGATGTTAGGAAAGATCTTTCAATGCCTGAGAAGCTGGGGTGCCGCTGCCAGTTGGCATAGACAACACTAAAGTGAGAGGGACCGTGGTTTGACTAAGTCTAAGGGGAGTTTTACATTTAAAGGGAAAGGAGGTATGTGTTTGAATGTTTTCCTTGCATCAACACCTCCCAGACTTTGGAAGTTTAGCATATAAGAGAGATGTTGGCCTAGTTTTTCTAAATGAAGTACTAGTTTTCTAGATGAGAGGGAACAGGTTTTTATAGGGAGGGACCATTCAAATAGGGGGTTCCCCACCTGCTTTATGAAGCAGGATGGAAAACATCTTACAAAAAAGGTCAGGAAAGTTTGGGCAAGTCAAAAATCTGAGTAGGGTTGCCAGACCAAGCTTGGCAACAAGTGAGAGGGTTTGGTGTGGGGGCATTGTGGGGAGCAGCGTCTCAGGGGTTTTTCTGGAAGAGATGGTGTGTAGCTCTAGGAATTGCCAGAAACTCCATGATAAAAGCATAGAGTTACTAGTGATTTGTAGAGCTACTAGCTGTCACTTCCTGGTTTCTCCTGGAAATGAAGTCATCATACCCATGATGCCACTGTTTTTATCCCCCTCCCACCACTTAGAGCAGTGATGGGCAATTGGCACTTAGGGCAGGGAATCTCCCACCACGACTGGAAGCTTGGCAGCTGTAGTTCTAAGGCAGCCACCACCACTTGAGTAATCTCTGGGTTGGTTCCAGACTAAATTGTGTTTTACTATCACTGGCAATTGGGTGCGGGTGCTGCACACTGGGACCTTTTTAATGGTAGCACTGAGATTGTGGAATGCGCTCCCCCGTGAAGTCCACAAGGACCCCTCCCCTGCTGCTTATTTTGTTTTGTTCAACCTAACTTATAACTAATGGGGGGTGGGGAGCATTTTTTGTGTGGTGGTTTACATTTTATTGTATAACCCACAGATTTTTGCAAGCCACGTTAGGGCACCATGCACCAAAAGACTGAGGACAAATGTGATAATAAATAAATTGTGCCCCACTTCTTTGGACGGAAAAAATTAAAACCTCATCTTGAAGGTAACGTCCAAATTTGTTACTTGAGGTTGGGCTACATCACTGTAAATAATAGCAAAGCTGCTTCCATTTCCCGCCATGCATTCCAGCTCTCCATCATGGCTAGAAAGCCAGAATACCTGGGGAAATCAACAGTCTTGGGATATCAGCATTAAAACAACAGTGCCATGAATTATTATTACACAAATTCTTAAAACAACAGACCCATGAATGCACTTGTCCCCACTCTCTTTGTGCTTTTAACAACTCGTTGAGTCACCATCTAAAAACAGCAGGGTGAATGGGAGAGTTTTGCCATGTCTCCAGGTCGCTGTTCAGTGCTTAATGCTCAAAATGCTTTGCAGGCAGGTCAGGTCAGCGCATTGTGGACTGGTTGATGCGCTCAGCATTGGGCAAGCCACCCTGCTCGGTTTACTGTGCACAAGTGGAACTGTGGGCCAAACTACAAGTGACGCCTGACACAGGTTGGACACTTGCCAGCTTCCCTCAAGTTTTGATGGGAAATGTAGGCAGCTTGGCGGAATGTTGGACAAGTGACAGTTGAAAAGTCCATTGGACAGCAGTTGGAGAGCCAAGCTGCAAGACCAGGATGCCTACGTTTCCATCAAGAGGGAAACTGACAAGTGTCCAACCTGTGTCATTCGTCACTTGTAGCTTGGCCCTAAGCCTGATCCATCCCACATTCTGCCATAGCCCATTAGCCTTATATCTTGACCTGCCCCAATGGAAAATGCACACGTCCTAGCTTTTCAGGGAGGTGGTGCCGTTTCCCTGCAGAAAGCCCAAAGCTTGTGAGGTCAACACCAGCTGGAGCCTCTCTGTGACGGGAGATCTGTTCAAGCTGACAGGTGTGAAGTTGGCAATTTTCTTTGCAAAAACCGGCCAGATAAACTGACTGGCGTCCATCAGGGAGATGGAGAGGGACACAAAGATAAGGAGTAGGGGGTGAAACATAAAAAAAGATGGGCAGCTGGAGCGGATCACTCACCCAGGTCTGTCAGAGACGGGCAGCAGAAAGGAGGAGGAAGGATTAACCCTACACTGTCTGGTCTACCCCAACAAGGCAAGTCATTAAGATGAGGTAGAAAAAGGAGGGGGTCTGTGAATACAGCCACCTATCAGAATGTGGCCTCTCCTTTCATAAACGAGGCCAGTTGCCCTCTTTCTCCAGAAGCAGTGCTCTCTGGACCGTTCAGCACTTTCATTGATTTGGATGGGAAGGTATTTGGGTTTAATCCATAGAGAACCTGTCTGAAAGACAGTTGTTTGGTTCATGACCCTTTGGCACGAGTTTTATCACATCATTTCTCATGGGGCTCTCTCTTTTCAGATGTTTGCTTTGTTTGTAAATATCAAATTGGGGTCTGCGCAGCCACCTGGAGAACATATGGACAAGGAGGTACTATTCCGTAGTATGATGTAACATCAAGAGATCATGAAACTTGAGTAAATAAATCCACATTTGCCAAAGCAGCCTGCTAGATAGTATTTTCAGGTGGGTAGCTGTGTTGGTTTGTAGTAGAAGAGCAAGATTTGGGTCCAGCAGCACCTTAAAGGCCCTGACGTGGATAGCCCAGGTAAACCGGATCTCACCAGATCTCAGAAGCTAAGCAGAGTCAGCCTTGGTCAGTAATTGGATGGGAGACTTCCAAGGAAGATGAGGGTTGCAGAGGCAGGCAATGGCAAACCACCTCTGTTAGTCTCTTGCCTTGAAAACCTCACCAGGGTTGCTATACATTAGTTATAACTGGACAGCACTCTCCAACACCAGCACCTTAAAGACCAAATAGATTTCTAGGGTTTGAGCTTTTGCGAGTCAAGCTCCCTTCTTCAGATACATCATGGAAATCTAGTTGGTCTTTGAGGTGCTACTGCGCCCAATCTTGCTCTTATCCTAAGTTTGAACCATTGGTCAATCGAGTTCAGTTGTGTCTCCTCTGACTGGTGGAGGCTCTTCAGTGATTCCAGTAAATGTCTTTCACATCACAGTACTGATCTGCAATAGAAGAACAAGATTTGGGTCCAGTAGCACCTTAAAGACCAACTAGATTCCCGGGGTATGAGCTTTTGAGATTCAGAGCTCCTTTCATTAGATACTTTCAGATATATTCTAAATGTATCTGAAGAAGGGAGCTCTGACTCTTGAAATCTCATACCCTAGAAATCTAGTTGGTCTTTAAAGTACTACTGGACCCGAATCTTATCAGATCACATGTAGCAATCAGTAGGACATTACTTGACAATATTGTGGCAAAGAACTGCACAATTTATTTTTGTCCAAGGTCAATGAAAATAAGTATAGAGGTGCTGAAACCCTCCTGAGGTTTTCATATATGTGCACCTGAGAGCCAGTTAAGGTAGTGGTTGGAGTAGTGGACTAGGAAACCCAAGTTCAAGTCCTCACTCTGATGAGATGCTCCATGGGTGATGCGGAGGCCGTCACTCCAGACTATGGAAGCCTGCCCTATGGATGCCTTGATGTTTCCATAAGAATGCAGAAAAATGAGATGTGATACAAGAGACAAGAATTTGGCTCTCTTAGAATTGCACCTTCCATGTCAAAAAGAAGCAAGTTACTAGTCCCTTTGGCTCCAAAAATAGGTAAAAAAATGTATGGGGAAGGCCTCTTCACATTCCAGAAACTAAGGAAATCTCGCATTGATGGGGAGGGCCCGTGTTTATTGTCCTACCTCGCCTCTTCTGACTAGCGAACTGAGAATAAATTATACAAGACAGTGCAATTTTGCTGAATAAGTTATGCAAATGAACTCAATTGACACAATGTGTACAGGCCATGGAATCCTGCTTTTCTTGGCATAAAATGTGGATTATAGCCCTGCTTATTAACCCCCTTTTGCAACAATGCTTCTTCCGCGAATACATTTGCGCCACGGAGATCACCAAACAAGGCATCCGGTCCCCCATTAGAAATAAGAAATAGGGGCAATTTCTTAGGAAAGATTTTGCTTCCCCGGCGTGAAAACTGTACTCTTTTTTTTTTCATTACCATGCAATTTGCTGTTGTTTGCACCAGATCCCTCCCCCATGTACATCTATCAATCAGCATTAAAAGTGCAATATATGCATAAACAGCAAACATGATGCATAATTGCCATAGTCACTGTATGTAAAAGTCAGTTCTGGGAATGGAGGGCTAGTATGCTCCCTTTGAGCCTCCTGCATCAGGGGAAAGCGTCTTATAGAAGGGAAAGGCAACACTGGCAGCAGTACAGATCTGTGGGATTATTATTATTATTATTATTATTATTAATAATGATAATAATAATAATGATGATGATAATAATAATAATAATAATAATATCCCACCCTCTCTGCAAGCGGGCTCAGGGCGGGTTACAACAGAAGATAAAATATACAAGACAAAATCACAATAAATTAACATAGCTTTCTAATAAAACACCTGCTCACCGTATAAAAACCATATAACATCTGACAGAGGTGGAGGTGCGGCTTAACCATGCGTGGTCGCTGATATATGGGGGGGGGGTAGATGGTCAATACCTTCGGGCAGATGGGCAACCTTAGGTCCACAGGATCCAGCCAATATGAACAAATCCATAAAAAGACCAGTGGGAAATGGGAGCTTTTTCTATTTTACACAGGGAGGTACTAAACACGTAATTCCCCCACCATCTGTCTGAAATAGTACAGACCATTCTACCTTCTTGACATACTCCCAGCCCTGCATGGGGTACCAATCCTGTAGTGACCGCCAGACCTGAGTCTCTCTCTGTCTCTGTCTCCCCCTCTTTCTCTGACACCATTCTCCAGTTTTGTCAAGCAATAGCAGCAACTAACCTGTTTGGCCTGGGTAAACACAAAAAAGATCGTAACATCCCAATCTGCCAATTTCAAAAGCCATGTAAAGGCTTTATTACATCAGTAATAGCAGGCATGCCGTTAGTCGACCCTGTTCTCTGCCAGGAGCTTTACTAAAAGCAAAGGCTGAAACAAAACCAGATGCAGGACTCCTGACAGTCACTGGCTGCTTGCATTCAGGTCAGGTACCCACTTCCTCCCCGTGGCTGCCAGGAGCCTAGCCAAGCTGCCTGCTGCCCAGGATGGAAGCTTCTAAAGGAAACCTTGACGGAAAGAAACAGAGTAGAAATTCACACTGCAGGTTCTAGAGGCCCTTAAGCTACTCAGCCTGCTTGGCTGAGGAGATGCCAGCTTTTGGAGCCTAGAAGGGAGGGCAAAGATTCTGCCAAGATTGACAGGGGCATAAATTTTCACCCCATCCCTACACAGAGGATGGTGAAGTTTGCACGGGCACGGGGACCTGGCAAAGGTAGCAGATGGGTAGCTGTATATTTCTCTAAGGGGAGGGGAGCGCCCTCAAGGCCAGGGAGAATGCAGAGCAGCCTTCTCAAGCCCTCGGTAATTGTGACCTGGAGGACCTGCTGTGCCGGACCATCTTGCTGCCCTGCTTATCTGGACTCCCCGGCTGCCATCTAGCTAAATCCCCCATTGGCTTAACTCTCGAGGAAAGGAAATCAACAGCCTCTTAAATCTGCGGCCGGTCTGTTATTTATTATCTATTATTGCTATTAAGCAGGGTTTTGCTGCTAAAAAATCTCTTACGGCATGCTATCAAACCGGAGGAGCACAGTTGTTGGGAAGAACTGCAGACACAACTTTGGAAACACCTCCCGAGTCCTCGGTGGGAATTCTGGATATGCACCTGTTCTTCTTTTGTTCCAGGGAAACTGAAGATCGGAGGAGGGCATCCCTTCCCGACTCCCCAGGACTCCCACAGAGCAGGAGAGACCGAGCGTTATGGTTTTATCCATCATCACTCAGCTGTGACAGGCAGGCCTGGGAAAAGGCAGTCAGGAATTCCCTGGGGTTGCCCTGCAAATGCCACGTGCAAGGCTCCTTCCCCTCCTCTCCCTTCCTTTCCAGTCAAGAGTCCAATCTGTACTCCATTGTTCTCTCGGCTGCACTTGGCTGGTTGCACCGAACCAGCTGTTAGGAAGCTACAGTTAAACACACAAAGCTAACTGCAAAGTTCCACTTGTCTTTCAGAAACACTTTGGCAGTTTCTTCTGAGTAGGAGCCCCATAGGGCAAGATGGGACAGTTGCTCCAAGGTTCTTGGGCATTGTCTGCTGGAGGAAACAGCTGCTGCAGATATTCAGTGATGTTCCAGCTTTACAGTGCCTAGCGCAGCAGCCTGGTAGTCCGACAGCGTCCTTGCCATGCAATGACTCTTCCCTACCATTGGGGGTGCTGTAGATCTGTTTCAGAGGGGCAGCAGCTAGTCTTACCAGGCGATCTTTGCTGCACATCATGCTACCAAGAGTTAGATTGGGCTGCAGGAGGGTAAGCTGCTGTTTACCAAACTAGTCACGTTTGTTGTCCCCTTCTGTATCTGCATCAAATGCACCATGGAAGGCTTTAGATATATTAAGATGGTTAGCCATGCTAGCAGGGCCGGCTCGAGCGTCACCGGCACCTGAAGCAGCTTAAAGGCTGCCTCTGTGTATGTGTGTGTGCACGCGTGCACCGGACTGCGTGATAACGTCACTATGTGTGACATCATCAGGCAGGGGCTGGGTGCACGCATGGGGGGGGGCCTTCCCGCCCTCCCATTCAGTTGCTCTGCGGGCCAGGCGCAGCCGGCCTCCTTGGCTGCCGGATGCGCCTAGCCCGGAGAGCAACTAAATGGGAGGCTGCCCCCTCAGCTGCCCACACTGCCGCCAGCATGCGCTCCTAGCTGGTGGTGGTGGCAGCAGCTCCGTGGCGTGCACCCCTGGCCCTGGGCCGGCACCCCTCCGGCGCCTTAGCGCCCTGAGGCAGCTGCCTCGCCGGCCTCAATAGGCGGGCCGGCCCTGCATGCTAGTCTGTCTGAAGCAGTAGAAAAGAGCAAGAGTCCAGTAGCACCTGTAAGACTAACAAGATTTGTGGTAGGGTCTGACCTGCTCACTTCTTCGTATGACTCACCAAAGCTCATACCCAAGACAAAATTGCTTAGTTTTATCGATGCTGCTAGACGCTTGCTCTTTAGATATATTAGTATATTTTGGGAAGTGAAATTTGTTCTTTACACTGTGTATAGCACACTACCTTTTGAAGGAACGTCTACAACTTTTTTAAAAAAAGCTTGCACAATAACTGTCACTGCTTGACCAGGAAACGGGGAAAAGGGAGAGAGTGGGTAGGCAGTTAACTAAGCCGCAGTTCTGAAATGATGCACTTGTTTTGAAGACACACAAAGGTGGAAGGGGAGGGGAGCGGGGCTTTTTTCCTGGGAAAAGAGGTGGTGGAACTCAGTGGGTTGCCCTCAGAGAAAATGGTCACATGGCTGGTGGCCCCGCCCCCTGATCTCCAGACAGAGGGGAGTTGAGATTGACAGCAGGGCAGACAGAGGGGAGTTTAGATTGCAGCAGGGCCACCAAACACTACCTATGCAACCGACTCCAAGCAATTTTGCTTATTGGGGCAGAATTTTTTCACCCTCCCTGGTTACTCAACAGGACCTTCAGATGCTAGGGAAAAGCAGAATGCGGGGCTTCACAATGCCGCCTGGCCAATACCCCACATTACTATTTTCTGTGGTTCCTTTTTGAAGAGTCCAATGAGAACTTTTTAGCTTCTTACGAGCTTCTTCTGACCCGTCTTCAAAATTGGCCTGGAAATGACATTAACAATCAGCTCAAGTAAAATTCAACGGCAGTTCAAATATGCCCACATGCTGCTCAGGACCCAATGCTCCTGTTGGTTGGTCTGGAAGACGGCAGCTTTTTGGTGGGGCTGTGATGCGCTGGGGTGCAAACAAGATGGCTGCCCTGTTCTGTATCGAGCCTTTGTGATCTATTCATGAATAGAGATGGGCACGATCCGCATTGCGATCGGAAAAAACCCACGATAATGGCGATCGCATGATCGTAACCTGGCGGATCGTGATCGTCCACAACCAACGATCCAGCGATCGGGAGGGGCCTGGATTGGGGCGATCGGGCTCGGATCGGGGATCCAGACACTCATGCGCCAGCAATCTATTCCCCTGGCAATGGAGCCTGGGGAATGCCTGAGCTCTGTTTGCCTTCCTTCTGTCGCCCTGGAAACCCCAATGGAAGCCCAGCTTGCCTTGATCAGCAGGGCTTCCTTCCAACCATGGAGCAGCAAAGCAGTCACCAGCTGGGAGAAGACAGCCAGGGGAGGGAGGGGGAAGGGGGTGTTCTGTAGCCATGGGCACTCCAATCTCATCCCTGAAAACCCTGATAGGCAGCTCTGACGGCCAAACACAGACGGCCAAACATAAACACAAATGCCGCTGGCATCACCCACCATTCCTGTATCGCTGGGAACAGCGGGGCGCCCCTCCGCTTTTGCCTCCACAATCCACGATCCACGGATCGGGAACAGGAACGGGAGATGATCGGTGTGGATCGTTTATTTGGGATCGTTGCCGGCCCTGATCCACAATCAGCTGGATCGTTAATTTTTTTTGGCTCGTGCCCATCTCTATTCATGAACCCTCCTTCCATTGCAAATCCTGCAAGACAATTCAGGGCTGAGCCTGTCTACCCAGATATCTCTCCACCTCCTGCCGTGATCCAGCCATTCCTGCTCAAAGGGAACCCAAAATGACAGGACCTCAGCTGGTGTTTGGAAAAATGCACCTTGGCCTCTGCCAATAGCAAGGGACTGAGTGACACATCCCTGGGTTCAGTGGTCGTGACTGCCGTGGCTAAGGGAGCCCTGAGTCACCTCTGGTTACAGATTGCAGCAGAGGAGCCCTTTAACCTGCAACCCTTTCCAACTCAGCTAATGGAAGACGCAGGGGAGAGGTGCTCTAGAACTCTTCAAGAATCCAAGGAATGGCAGCCTGCTGAAGGATCTTGAGCATTCACTTAGAAATTGAATTTCTGGTCAAACCTCTATGGGATTTGTACGTGTTGGGTATATCTCTAACTAGAGGGGAATTAAAGGAAGTAAGAGCAGACCCCAAAAACTAGGTTTCTAGATTTAGTTCTACCGGCTTTCATTTTAATAAGCAGAGAGCCACGCAGAGACACCCAGCACGGACAGACCTCAGGGGCAACTCTGACGTCAGTGTCAGATGGAAACTGGGTCAATGGACGAGTCCGGACAAAACAGCACTGCGTGCTGGCTGCTTATAAACTCAATCATGTTGTTGATTTTGTGAGGTAAGGAGGTCTTCCATGGGAGGGAGCCAATCTAACTACCCGTCTATTCCCTATGGGGGGCAGCCCCTTTCCGAGCAGATGAACTAGAAGAGAGTCAGTCTGATAAATATGGAAGACGAATGTGCAAGTCAAGTGGAAGGGGATGGGGGGGGGGAGAATTGCCCCAACGCGAAGGCAACAGAGATGGCCAAACTCTTCCCCTACACACTGGCTACATGTGAGCAAGGAAGGGAAACTTGGGTGAATACTCAAAAGCAAGGAAAGGGAGAGGGGATGGCTACTTATGAACAAGAAGAGAGAAACTGGGGTGAATGGTGAAGTTGTCTTATACTCAGGGCTTTTTTTCAGCTGGAATGCGGTGGAATGGAGTTCCGGAACCTCTTGAAAATGGTCACATGGCTGGTGGCCCCGCCCCCTGATCTCCAGACAGAGGGGAGTTGAGATTGCCCTCCACACCGCTTGGCGGCGTGGAGGGCCATCTAGACTCCCCTCTGTCTGGAGATCAGGGGGCGGGGCCACCAGCCATGTGACCATTTTCTCCGAGGGCAACCCACTGAGTTCCGCCACCTCTTTCCCCAGAAAAAAAGCCCTGCTTATACTGCATGAGACCCTTAGCCCATTAAGATCAACTCAGACTGGCAGCAGCTCTGCTGAGTCTCATGTTGAAGATTTTCATATCACCTACTGCTTAGTCATTTTAACTGGAGGTGCTGGTGTTTGAACCTGGGACGTTCTGCATGCTGAGCAGATGCTCTTCCACTGGTGGCAGTCACGGTTTCAGAGGGAGCTGCAGGTATCAGAAGGAATATCCTTGCAATTCAGAGAGAAACAGTTGTGGGAATCACAGAGTGAGACAAGTTTCTGCCAGTTCCAACCCACCCGCAAATTCTCCAAATTATATATATTTTATGATTTAGATTACGTAAAGAATTTGGCATGCAGTAGGGAGTTAGTTGGCGGGCTCCAAAGGGGAAAGAGAGACAGCTGTTTCCATTTTCTTGTTTTAAAATTCTTTATTTATAAAAAAGTACATTTCTCTCCACAGTTGAACCACTATTTCTTTTCTCTTTTTTCCATTTTATACAAGTAAAACAAGGAGAAGCAATCACTTCCTCCCAAAGAAAAGTTCCCAATTTGCCCTAAAAAAAAAAGTTATTACAAAGAATGGAAACCGACAACAAAATAACCCTCCAAGAAACAAACAAACAAAAAGTCATAAAAGCATTTCAATCCATGACATTATTCATAATATTCTTTTCTCTCTCTCTCTTTTTACAAAAAGCACTTACAACACAGATTACAAAAAAGTAGATTTTTTGAATTTTCTTTTTATTCATTTTATGCCACAATGATAATTACAGCAAGGATGGGGTGGGGGAGAAAGGGATACAGTCACAGGAGTGGAGGAAACACTTTGGCAAAATAACCAAAAAAAAAAAAAGGAAAATAAACTAATAATCCATGTCACCATCTGTTGTGGAATCCCCCTTCTCCCAATATCTATTTACACCTGCCGATTAGCTCACCCTAGATAGCCACTACATATACATTCGCTTCCAAGATAAGAGCTCACGGGATGCTCCAGAAGAAAGAAGAACTTCTCCCCTCCCTTTTATTTAGCACCATGTACCAAGATCATACCCTTTGTACTTTTGGTTAATCCACCCAGAATATGAAACTCCCCTGAGTCCCAATACAGAGAGATAGGAACGCTGGGGTTCGAACCAGCGTTCTTTCGGCGTGGCCGATTCTTCGGCCAAGCCACACAAGCAGCTGCTCAGGGAAGGATGATGAAGAAGGCACCAGTGCCCTGCAGGGGGATGGGGGATGGCATCCTTCTGGCCACTGACGGTGTGAGAGGTGACTGGAATCCATTCTGGGCCCAGCTTGATAGTGGCAAAGCTGGCAAAGGGTGTACCTCACTTGGGGTGACAAAATACTTTGAAAGACTAGGGGACTCAGTACTAGTGTGCGCTCAGAATGCAGTGCCCCCTCCAGGTACTGAAGGGGATAGGGCTGTGTAACATCAGCCCCTGAGATTGGCAGGCTGTATGAAGTCTCTGGATTGGCCAGGGCTGGCTTAAATAATAGGAGTCTGGTCTCCTTGCTTTGCCTGGTCACCCTTTGCCTGCTGTGCTTCACGGCCGTCTCAGGCTGTTGGTCTCAAGAATCCTGAGTGGGATACAATTGTGGCATGGCCCTCACAGTTGCAGACACCAGTGAGGATTTAGACTCCCCGTCTTTTCCATGCTAAAATCTGCAGGGAACCTGGCCCGGCTCCTGTGACACAATCTTTTGCTAATCAGAATAATTCTTCTGTTCTGAATGGTTTGCAAAATCCCTTCCACTGAGTTTCTCTTTGTGATTCTACCCAAACAATGGGCAAGTTTCCTTGCATTAAAAAAAAAAATCGGAATGGTTCTTTGATCCCCCGGTGAGTATCTGATTCATGGGCTTTTGTATCCCACCCCAATATTCGACACTCCTCTCCTAGAGGAAAGCCTTTGGGTTGCTTTTTCTTTCCCTGGTTGAAAAAATAAAAGATTTTACGAGGATGAAAGGGAAGAAAAATCAGTTCTGTAATTAAATAAGGGAAATGAAACCACAGTGGTAAATTGTGATGGGTAATCCCAGAGCTAAATCCCATCTGGAAAACACCTGCCATGTTTGGATTCATTCAGATTAAATTTGGTTTCCAATATCGGACCTTTCCACTGGCTCCGTGCCGAGGAATGGGGAGCTGGGAGGGAAAGCTTCCTACCAACCTACATCTTTGATGCTGATCGTACATCAGTTGAATAGGGTTTGTCTTTCTAGTCTTCCTGCCCAGAGTCGAGGGGGCCAAGCCAGCAAGAAAATGTGGAGGGTTGGTTTACCACTGGCTATTCACCAGAATATTTCAGTAGAAACTCCATGTCCAGAGGCAGTGTACCTCTGAATACACAATGCTGGGAGCAACAGGAGAGGGTTTTGCCTTCTCCGCAAGGTTGCCTTCTTCGCAAGGTTGTCTCCTACTGGAAACAAGATATTGGACTAGATAGATTCTTGGTCTGATCAAGCAGGCTGTGTGTTCTTAGCCATCCTATAGTTTTTCAGCAAACACACACTGGACAGGATCTCCACCCCCCCCCACCTCTCCAAGATCTGAAAACAATTTTTTTTAAGGAGAGGTAAGGTTGGCATGAAAAAACACTGGCACCAGGGGCATACACAATCATTGTTTGTTCTCTCTGGTCAAACAGGCTCGGCAGGTTTCCAAAGGCATGCAAAGCCCTGCAAACCTGTATGATCAGAAAATACAAACACACCATGACAACAATGTTTTTTTCTGGGGTGGGGGGGCGGGTAGTATCCTCAACTCTTTGAAAAAGCTGCAGCATATCTGTAGCCAATTGTAATGCCTAGTTAAGAATATGCCAACGTTACCATGAACCGCAAACAAGCCATCACCCCATCTGAAACAGGAATTAACAACTCAAGAAGGCTGAATCTGGCCTTCTCACATGTATAAATGGGTTTGCTGGTCGGTGTACGGAAGGAATCGAAGCTTTGATGTGGCGATTTGCTATCGGTTCATTTGGGAAAAGCGGGGGAGGCATCTCTGTCCCCTCCTAACAAAATGGGTTTCCCATAAATCAACACCGCTACACTTCTGTCAATTAAACTGGCTGGCCCTGAACTGGTAAGACATTTTCTGAGCTGATCAAACCACATGATTTGGAAATGCGGGATGAGCCCTTGGGGTTAGGATATATCTACACTTGGAATCTGTTTTGAACTGGTTTCAGATTCTCCCAAACAGTCCAGAGGGCGCTGAGCATTCAGCCCAGAGGTCCCTAGTTCCCTTCTCCACCCCAACGCTCCAGAATTATAGTTCCTGAGCAAACAAGAATAACCATTCAACCTGTTGAATTCTGTAATGTGGATATTCTTCCTCTGTCTGTCTGTCGGTAATAAAGGCAGAGTGCTTTATTTATAAAACGGGCAGTGCTGGAAACTTCGATTGCCTCCAGAGCAGTGCCTTCTGTTTCTTGAATTCTTACTGCAAAGGAGGGGGTTCTTTTGTCAGCCCTGGAGTGAAGACATCCAGGAATTGGGGGCGCAACTAAGAATGAGAGTCTAACAAGATACAGCTGGAGCTTAGTAAGGGAATCTGGTCAGTCCTGAAAAGCTGGGGTGGGGGGCAGCCAGAAATGCACAGAAAGACTCAGTGCAGCAGTTTGGAGGTTTGTGAGGCATCCAGAGAGATCTACAGACAAGGACAGATATCCCAGGCCTCCTGTTCACTCCTCTTTTGGGGCCTCTAGGACTACCCTATCTCCTCCTCCATGCCTTTGAAAAACAAGCTCTTTTTGAGTTCCTGCTGAATTTTGGCATGTATGGAATAGAGGCAGGAGAAGCGCCCTGGCTGGAATGCTGAAAGGAGCCCAACGAATTTCCCACAACACTGAAAAAATGTCTTGGGGAGTCGTTGGATGCCCTGAGACAAGTGACAGAGGGCAAGCTCAAGTTCAAGGTCTGTAGGAGTTTTATGGGAAGGAGAAATAAATTGGTGCTATTTCTTGGCAGGGCATTTTGGTACCTTCTGCAAAACCAGCACGTGTTTCAGTGCAGCTTTGGGGCACTGCACCCGGGCCATGGGAATTTCAGGGGCTGATCTAAAACCTATGACAGCAGCCGAGGATGCTTCTATTGTATCCAAGCCATTCATGGACAAAAGCCTTGATCCATATTAGGGAGGGTGTTTTTTTTGCAGGCATCTTATTTCACACTATAGATTAACTGTGAATCGTTTAGCCTCGCTAATTAGGGTCCCGTGAGGGTCTTGCATCTCATTCAGGGCTGCTTAATGCATAATGAATTTCCTGCACAGATTATAAACGCTGCGTCAGAGACTGCGGCCCTCCTCCACGTGCAGCAGCCCGGGCCTTGAATGCACGAGTCTCCCTCAACTCTGGTCAGAGCGCAGGCAGGCAGCTCCGATCAGTGGCGAGTTAATAATAACAATAATAATAACATTGGATTTAAATACTGCCCTTCAGGACAACTTAAGACCCACTCAGAGCGGTCTACAGAGTATGTTATTATTATGTTATTATGATGATGTTACATCCAGAGGAGTTAGCCGTGTTAGTCTGTAGTTGCAAAATAGTAAAAGAGTCCAGTAGCACCTTTAAGACTAACCAATTTTATTGTAGCATACGCTTTCGAGAACCACAGCTCTCTTGGTTCTCTGCATCTGACGAAGAGAGCTGTGGTTCTCGAAAGCTTAGGCTACAATAAAGTTGGTTAGTCTTAAAGATGCTACTGGACTCTTTTACTATTATGATATTGTTTCCTACCTGGAACGGACATCTATCACAAACCTGGAGGCCAGACAGAAGAGGGGTGGGTGGCAGAAGCCAGGGCTGTTTCCATGTTGGATTAACAAAGACAGGAGGAAACTCTAGGCTGCAATGTGGCATCCTTTTAGGTGTATTTATCTATATACAGCATTGATTCTGGGGTTTGAAATGCTAAACAATGTGCTTTGTGGGACAGGAGTGACCCTCACCCCTTCCCGACTGCTTTTCACAGAAGGCATCTCTACACTGTTAAGCAGATGAATTGGCATTCCCAGAACCCAGGGAGAATGTTGGGAGTTGTAGCTTGCTTGGAGCACTGAGGACTCTTTGTAAAGAACTCTCTCATCTTTCTCACAGAACAACAACAGAGCTCTCTTTGGAGAGAGGGAATGTTGACGGCTGTCAAGTATAGATTCTCCCCCAGAGAGAAGTTTAGCAGATGCCAATTTTCCCTCGAATGTATCCTTTGCCACTCCCCGCCCCCCCCCCCGCCCCATGTTGCTAGGTGATTTACAGAAGCCTTCTTTCGTTGGGGCTCATTTTTCAAAGCCTTTCCCATTTTCTCTTGTAGGCTTTTCCAAGTGCCTAGGCCCCTTTGTACATTCTCTACGGCCATGGATTCGTTACACCTATGTAGATTTGCTACCTGGCACAATGCTGGAATCCTGGGTATGCCAGCATCAGAAACCAAGCTCCCAGCTCTCGTGATTGCTTGCAGAGAGTGCTTAATGCCTTCCTCCTTTTCTCACCCCTTGTTGCAAAACGCACATCCTTCCCCAAATCCATCCCTGACAGAAACGGAATAAAACGATGCAAACCGCAGCATTTTGATGCAAATGAAAGGGTAGTTTATTATTATGTTTGTGGAATCTGGGTGACCCTAATGCCGAATTCTGGAATTCATTGTGCCCAGAATACAAAATTCCTCTTTCTAGCTCTCTATTTCTTCCAGATGTGCTTTAGAAAGTGGGACTCCTTGCCACTATGCTGTCCTGAAAAATGCGACACGCACTAGATGCACCTATGTTTGCAGTTCAAAATGCACTTTGCAGTTCTGCTGCTCACACTAGAATTGTGACTTGAACTGTCCTAAGGGGCTTGTGACTGCAAGCATCACGTATTCATTGCTATGCAAAATAATTCAGGGGATTTGCTGGTGGCCGTATTTATGCCCAGCCCAGACTTCCGAGTTTCTGTGTTTCCTTGTAGATTGGAGAGATCTCATCAGAGAGACCTTAGAGAGTTAACAGTCCCTCTCACAACTACAGTTTGAAATGTCGGAAGCTGCTTCATACAGAATCCCTTGGTCCATTTAGTTCAATACTTGCCCTGTCCACAAGTTAGACTGCGCCCATATATATGCACTGAGTAATTCTCATGTGACATTCAGTGCATGGACACTGGGAATTGAGTCCAGTGGCATCTTAGAAAGAGACTAACACGATTTTCAGAGTGTAAGCTTTTGAGAGTCACAGCTCCCCACCTAAAACTAGCGCATGAACATGGGAGCGAAACGGCACATTTATCCAGGTTCTGACCCCTGGTTTCATTTGTAAAGTGAACGTGCATCGGCTCTTTCTTACAAACAGGTGTAAGCATGTACACACAGGTTGCATTCATTGGAGCACATGAACAGGGCTACTGCCTACGGGCAGGGGCTTTGCTACCAAAGATCCTTTTTACAAGAGATGCTGTGGTTTGAACCTGTGAACTTGAGCATGCGCAGTATATGTTTGATCCTTGAACTCCGTCCCCTCCTCCAACCAAATAAATTAAGGTATCCCCCCCCCCACTTCCTGGCAGAGATTATAGCCAGGTTCAAACTGGTAGCCACTGCAGTAGAGAGCAGTAAGAAGCTGGCCAGGCCTCTTTATTCCCAGGGTACTGAGCGTGCTAGACAGAAAGAAATCCTTGACTGTGTTTTAAACCTGCTGTGTCAATCTGCCCAAGGAAACTGGACAGTCACAATCGTGCACTGAATTTTGGAAGAAGGTCTGCAAGGCCGGGCACAGGGGAGGCGGAGCCAGCAAGGCTTCTACCCAAGAAAACAGACATTTGCTTTGGCTTCACAGCAGAACCCCAAAGTTCACCCAGAGGTGCAAAAGAGAAGGGGGTCCTACATGGAGTTGTCAGGATGGCGCTTGCGTCAGGGAAGCCCAGGTGAACAGTGAGGATTCTGGAAGCAGCATGTGGTGGAGGAGAAGCCTCTTTCACGCTTCTCTTAGGCAACCTATGGTTTGGTTCACACATGCATGCCCATCGTTTGACTTCACCAGCAAACGAGCGAACTGACTCCATTGCGAAGCACTGCTTTTGACATGACCATGGTGCATCGGTGTCTGCCATTCAGTCCTTTGGTGCATCTAGCCCATCTGCTGGGCTTGGTGGCAGCTCTGCAGGGGGCTAGGTGAAGTCTTTCCCATCCCCTCTCCAAGACCTTTTTAGGCAGCAATGCTTGGGACCAGAGCAGGGGCCTTCTGTGTGAACAGCTTGCGCTCTACTGCTGAGCTAAGCCCCCCCCCCCTCTGCCTTCCCTCCAGTTTTCAAGTAATGAATGCATATGTGCAAAAAGAACAAGCCCAAGCCTCGGCCAGATCTGTGGAAAGATAACTGGAGTCAGCTGGAGGGGAGGGCAAGAGTTAGCACATGGAGCCACGGGCTCCGAACCTGCCCTGGCTGCAGACATCTTGGGGCCCAGAACATGTCTGGCTCTCCAAGGGAGAAAGGTGCCCTTGCTTGTTTCTCTAGAAACAGGGAAAGCAAACACTGAAGGAGCGCAAAGGGATCCAAAACATACCAAGAGCACCATCAGCCGGCATGCTCGTCATAGTGGACCTGTCCCACTCCCATTTTAAAATACTTTACTTAAAAAAAAACCTCCATAGAACCACAGGAAGAAAATTGCTACGTGTGCCCTCCCTGGGGTGTCATGCACTGTTCCTCTGAAAAGGAAGTCCTTGTGATGCTTTTTGATTTTCTTTTTTTTAAAAAAGGCAAGGGGACATTTCCTCCCCTTCCCACAGGTGCATTGTGGGAAATAGCAAGAGATACTCAAAGGATGCTATAGATACAGATACAGAGCACAGCTGAGAGTGGCCAGTCCATTTCTCTCCCTCCGTGCCTTTGTGCTTTCTGTCTCCAAAGTTCATTGGTATACCTTTGGCTCCCCCCATCCTGCACGACTTTAAGACAAC
This sequence comes from Eublepharis macularius, assembly GCF_028583425.1. NCBI lineage: Eukaryota > Metazoa > Chordata > Lepidosauria > Squamata > Eublepharidae > Eublepharis > Eublepharis macularius. The sequence continues at coordinate 6,542,930 of NC_072803.1, forward strand.
ATACAAAATCCAGTGTTTGGGGGGGGGCAAGGGGAGGGGAAACCCAAAGGTCGACACAGAGACACCTTAAGACACAAACAGAAGGTTGGGGGGGGCGGTGGTCTTCTATACAAGGAGGGCAGTAGTCATTAAAGCAAAGAGTATTAACACCAAAGCCACTGATCATTACAAACAACACTTTAGGGGACAAAAATCCGTAGAAGAACTTAAGAGGGGAAAAAAGGAACCCTTCCCCACCCTTCCCCCTCCCCACAAAAAAAACAGTAAGTCAAGCGACCAGCCCCCCCTCACCTTGCCTGTTTCTGGTTGCCCCGGAACCAGCGGCAGTTCTTTTAAAAGCGTCTCTGTCACGCTGCCCCCCATCGGGCTGGTGCGCGTGTCGGTGTGCGTGCATGGGCTTGTTTGTGTGTGTGAAAACATGTGGGGGCCACATGTGGCAGCCCTGCAACTTGGAGGCAACACGCGGCAGGTGAGAGGGGGGCAAAAAAACAGGACGGGGGGTGGAAACAAGCTACACATACCACTCTTTTTTGGAAATAAAAGATCCGTCATTCTGAGAGACCATATTCTCGGCTATGTCCAGTTGCTCAGGGTCGTACTGGAAACCAAGTGTCCTTTCATCATAGGCCTCGGGGTGGGCCTCACCCTCATCCACCGTGAAGTAAGGCCGCTTGGAGTCATCGTCGTACTTGCTGGGGCCGACCACCAGCTTCCGATCGCCGCCGGCGCCGTCCTCCTCCTCCTCCTCGTAGCTGTGGCCCCCAAGTGGGCCACCCTTCTTCTCGTCGTCCGAGTCGTCGGGATACTGAAGGTTCTGAGCCATGGGTGGGTGATGCTGAGGGATGCCTGCTTTGCTGTACCCGTTGCCATAGACGTGCTTCTTGGTGCTGTAGTCGCCCTTGAAGGTGTGACGCCGGTGCCGGAGCACTACAAAGACCACCACGGCAACCACCACGACCAACGAGACTCCGCCCACCACGCCCCCAATCACGGCTGTGGGGATGTTCGACTGCGCCACAGATGTGCCAGGTGGAGACGGGGTGTAGGGGAATTCTGGGTAGGAAAAGACAGATGGAAGGGGGAACAAGCATCAATCTGTGAGGAACTGCGACATCATGCTTTAAAATCAAAAAAATTGGGGGGAGATGAGGAGAAGGAAAAAGGGAGGGAAAAGTCAGGGGAGGGAGGGAAAGTGCCTACCTACAGAAGCCTCGAGAATGGGTTAGTGCTTGGCTGTATGCCTCAGACAAGCTTCGCCCGGTCCTACCCTAGTGCGCTGTTAACTCTTAACCCGCACAAGCAAGCAGCGTCATGCATAAGCCCAAATGCACCACAACATCCCATTTTTACACTTCTAGCCACATCACAGGCTGGCCAACAGCATGCATTCTTTTGGGACATCTCCAGATCCCGAGGTCTAACGCTGGACCGGACCTCTCCCTCCTGTTCTCAGAATTGCCTCGCCCAATCTTCGATGCTGGATTTTCTCCACACATCCGCCCGTATTTGCCCAACAAATGACATCTGATTTCCAAATTTGGTATTTTACAGTATTTCAGAGTGATGCGGCCTTCAGTATTTGAGAAAAAGTGCAGAAGTCACTGCAACGAGACTAAAAGGCACACAATTTGCGAGGCCAAATCTTGCTGTCGAAAAACGAATTCGCTTTTTAGATTTGAAATTTTGCTGGCATGGCACCAGGCGAATCGTGAAATTCTGAAGAGGGTGAATATGAATTTTCAAAATATTTATTTCAACCCTATTGAAGCCTAAATTTGAATCTGCCCCAAACGCTACTACTTGGCCAGTAGCAATCTGGGTGGGGCAGGTGCTTCATTCCGAGGGATATCTAACAGATGGTACAACCGTGGTTCCATTTCACCAACATATGGGTGATTCAAATGGATGCCTGATCACAACGATTTTCCCTTGGGTAAAGGGGTTGGAGACCCTGACTTGGATTGCCCAGGTGAGCTTGATCTCATCAGATCTCAGAAGTTAAGCAGGGTCAGCCTTGGTTAGTAATTGGATAGGAGACCTCCAATGAAGACCAGGGTTGCAGAGGTAGGCAATGGCAAACCACCTCTGTTAGTCTCTTGCCATGAAACCCCTGCCAGGGTTTGCCATAAGTCAACTGTGACTTGAGGGCACTCTCCACCAATAAAGGGGTGGGGGAGCATGTGCCTTGGGCATCTTTGTGGAATCCCCATCTGAGACATGATGGGACCCATCTGGCAAAAGGGAGGGTACCAGGCCACCCCTCCACTGGGCCATCCCTGTCCCCTGCCATTCTTTGTATGCATAAAATGTGCCAGATGTATTCCAAAGTGTCCTAAATGATATAAAAGCAATTAATTCAATTAGCACTAAGGCAATCAAGAAATGTCGCCAAGATGCCTATGTTTAACAAAGCTAAATGCTTAATACTTGTATTGCTTCTGTACATGGAGGTCTCATTCACAGTTCTTGTGGCGTTTGACAAACCCATCCACAAACCTGTCTTAAGTTTTTACTAAAGCCATCTAAGCTGCCTCCCGTCCCTGCATCTTGTGGCAGGGAGTTCCATAAGTGAATTAGTGGCTGAATGAAGAAGCATTTCCCTGGGTCAATTCTGAACCTTTGTTGGGCGAACCATCGCTCCAGCACGTTGAGAGAAGAATTACTGGCTCGCTCCAGCAGTGAATTTTATTTTATCAAGCTACGTCCTGTCTCCTCTTCTCTGTTTCATATTGAAGCACCCAATTCTCATCTCTCCCTCTCTCTGCACAGAGGTCAGAGAGAGTATTAGTTTTCCTTACACCAAATGGAAAAATGAGCTTCCACCTGAAACAGGAGTGGGAGGATAAACCAAGGTCACCCAGGGAGTCAGGACAAGGAGGAAGGGGCCTGGGCACAGGGCCAAACATATAACCATTACAGTAAAGTTACCCCAAGCAAACAGTGGGAGAGAAAGAGAAGGGAAGATAAAGAGGAAAATGGAGACAGCACCAGCGAAAGTATCTTTTCTTCTCTGGCCTCCGGACTTCAGAATACACTCCAAGGTTTGACCCCTCCTCCCTCAAATGCATAACTTCTCTGAAATCTCTGCCCCCACTTCTCAACATCAAATTGTATCAAGCAGATATGATGATGTTTACTGTTTACCTTACTTCCTACCCCCGTTTCCCCCATCATTATATGAAAAAACTAATAATAATAATAAAACAAAATTGTATCAATGACATCAGAACACTGGGAGTCAATTCTTCCTGTAAGCCAGTTACGCTTTCTGACCTGGAAATCTTACTCACTTATATTGCCTAGCAGGATGCAATTGGGGTGTGTGTGGTGGGAGGGGGGGGACATCAAGACCTTCTGCATATGCTCAGAGGCACTCTATTCTCAACTGCTCCGGGGCTTCTCCTTGACACCGAGGACAGATTTTGGCACTAAACCTGGGGCTCAGAAAATGTTTGCGCCTGTACAACAATCAGCCAAATCTCATAGACCAAGAGAATGCTCACATAGCATGGGGGAAATGGGGGGGGGGTACAATGTGCCCAACACACACAAGCTATCATGTAAGTGTTAAGCTAATGTTTGATTGCAGCTAAAATGAGGACGTTGCATGGGGAAATTCTCTTTGGACAAAGGGATTTGCATACCTGGGTCATAACTGAGTCAGCTCGCTGTCCCCCCCCCCCCCCCCCGCCCATTGACAGTGACTGACAAAAACAGCCATGCCTCGGGGCTCCTTAAAGAAAAACAGATTAATTTGGGTGGAAGACATCACTGTATGTGAGTAAAGCACCATCAAGTCACAGCTGACCTATGGACTGCCTATTGGGTCTTCAAGGCAAGAGATGAATGGAAGTGGCTTGCCATTGTCTGCCTCTATGTAGTAACCTTCAACTTCTTTGGAGGCCTCCCATCCAAGCATCAGGGAATAGATCAGACTATATACCGTGCTCAGTTCAAGGAATTGGTTATCACATACAAAGCTCTTCATGGCCTTGGCCCGGCATACTTGTGGGACCGCCTCCCTCCCTATGTTCCTCCATGGCAGCTTTGCTTATCCAAACAGGGTCTCCTGCAGGTGCCACCCTGCACATGGGCAAAGTCAACAGCAGCCCGTAAAAGGGCTTTCTCTGTGGTGGCCCCTACCCTGTGGAACGGCCTGCCTGAGGAGGTCAGGAGAGCCCCCACCCTCCTAGCTTTCCACAAATGGTGCAAAACCAAATTATTCAAAAAAGCATTTGTATTGTAGGGAGAGGATCTCAGAAGCTTCACTAATGAGTTAAGGACCATAGACTTCACCACTCTTTTGCCTTACGTCGTACCTGTTGTCTTAAATATGTGCTCCTATGAGCTACTTGGGCTTCACGTGGTCTAACGTCAGCCCTAGAATTGCTTATGTTCTGTTTCAACATTTCTTCAACTCTGTATGGGATTCTTACTAATGCTATGTCTTTGTAAAATTGTGATTATTTACCCTATGGCATTATTTATGGAAATGTCCTTGAAATTGACTGTACTAATCGCACTCTGTGTAATCCGCCTTGAGTCTCAGTGAGAAAGGTGGACTATAAATGAAATAAATCAATAGGACACTAGGGTTTGCCAACAAACCACCAAGCTGTGCAAAACCAGAGAAGAGTTAAGTACCTGCTAACTTCCAGTACACATATGGAATGTGGTAAGCTCAAGAATCTGTGTCTCAGTAGCAGAGCACTTGCTTTTGACTCCAGAAGGTTCAAGCATCTCTCTGGAACAGGTCCTGAGAAAACCCCCTCTCTGCCCAAGAGCCCCTGCCAGTCGGAGTGGACCATGCTAAGCTATAGGGACCAATGATCCAACTTGATATATGACAGCTTCCTATGTGCCTGGGTGCTCTGTGGTGGAGCACCTGCTATGCACACAGGAAGACTCATGTTCAATCTCTGGTACATCCAGACAATAAGCGAAGGGAAAGAGATTTCTTTCTCTCCCCAGAGCACCAGTCTAAGCTAGCAGTACTGGGATAGATGCCCAAATATGTGGACACGGGGGTTGAAATATGTGGACAAGGGGGTTGAAATTTACATTAAGCGCTAGTATTAAGGAGCATTTCTGTGAGATGATGTATCGTTGGTATATGACCCCTGAAAAATTGGCTAGAATGTACAAGGTTGCCTCAAATGTATGTTGGAAATGTACTAAACAAGATGGGATGTTTTATCATATGTGGTGGACATGTAAGAAAGCAAAGAGTTTCTGGTTGCGGATACAATCATCAATTCAGAAGACTTTGAAGCTTAAAATCCAGTTGAAACCAGAGACTTTTTTGTTGGGAATGATGGACAGCCAGTTGGAAAGAAGTTTTGGAACTTTGTTTCTATATTTGATTACAGCAGCAAGAGTACTCTACGCACAAAAATGGAAAACGCCAACATTGCCTACAGTGGAGGAATGGTGGATAAAAGTTTTGGAGTTTGTGTCAATTGCAAAACTTACTTCACTGTTTAGAGAAAAGACATTAGATACATTTGTGGCTGAATGGAAACCGTTTATAGACTTTTTACATAAAATAGATGATAATGACTTGATGATATCGGGATTTATGGATTAAGAAACATGAACAATAGAAAAAAGAGGGCTCTTATGTTTAACACAGAATAAGTGAGACTTTGAAAACAATATATATTTGTTGCGGAGAAAATCAGAACTCAATGTGTAGTTTAGTTTTAGTCTTTTCCTTTCCATCTCTTTTTAAACCGTATTTTCCCTTTATTATTATTATTAATTTGTCTAGTTTGTTATTGTATGTTTACATGTATTGTTAGTGTGTCATTAGAATGTTGTGTTTTTTATTTTTTAGGTTTATTGTTTATTGTGTATACCTTTTATGCTTACTGTTTACCGTTTAAATAAAGAAGAAACATGAGCAGTACTGGGGTAGATGCCCCAAAGCTTTCGGTGCAATCCTAAGAAGAGTTACTCCAGTCTAACCCCACTGAAATCAATGGGCTTAGACGGGAGTAACTCTTATCAGGGTTGCAATGTTTGTCTCACTATCACAGTCAGTGTCATACATTTAAGCTCAATGGCCCACACAAGAGTAAATGAAAGCTGATTCCACACACGTTGGATAATGCACTATCAATGCACTTTAGCTATCGTTTGGAAATGGATTTTTTGTTTCACACTCGAAAAATTCAGTTCCAAATGATCTCTAAAGAGAATTGGAAGTGCCTTATCCAACGTGTGAGGAATCAGCTAATGTCTCTTTCTCTCTTCCAGGTGGGTGAGATTCCATGGAGGTGAGCATCCCTGATTTGGGTGGGTGCTCAGACCCCCCCCCCCATGAACAACAATCCAACAGCAAGAGCCTGTGTGTTTCTACACAGCCCCTTGACACCGGCGTGCTTGCCTCATGACACCTGGTTGCTGTGACATTTATTTCAACAGATCTTTCTTTGTGCCGCTGCTACCGCCAGGTCAGATGCAAGCGGGATTTAAAAACACACACACACTTTTTGTGTGTGTTTGGGGGGGGGGAGGATGGAGAGCTTGACATCCTTTTCTTTAAAATAAAACCCTCTCCCTTCGACACAACCCTCGGTTCTTCAAGTTTCTACTTTTTTTTCACCAGCCCTGCTCCTGACACGCATTCATGTACAAGTGAATTATTTCCCACCACAGGGACAGCCTTGCTCACAGCTGCTGTTAAAGGCATGGGAGCAGCAGCTAGTCAAATATTTGACACGTGCACCATCACTGTGAGCAGAACCACAAGTGACAAAAGGCACAGATTGGACACTTGTCAGCTTCCCTCAAGTTTTGATGGGAAATGCAGGCAGCTTGGTGGAATGTTGGACAAGTGACAGTTGAAAAGTCCATTGGACAGCAGTCAGAGAGCCAAGCTGCAAGACCAGGACGCCTACATTTCCCATCAAAACTTGAGGGAAGCTGACTAGTGTCCAATCTGTGCCTTTTGTCACTTGTGGTTCTGCTCTGAGTTGAACACGGGATGCCAGGAAAACTGGTTCAAACTGGGTATGTCAAGATGATCTAGTCAGACTGAAAACTATCAGTGAAAGAGATGAGACGGCACTTTCAGCCAGAAGGGAGGGACAGTAAAAAAAAAAGGAACATTCTCGACACCCCCACTTGGTGGCGGTACAGACCAGCTCTGCATTCAGGTCTTGGCAGAGAGGAGGAGACCTGGAAACGTTTCGAGATTATTGGCAGCCGTCTGGCCTCTCCAATGTCCTTTGCGAACACGGACTCTCGTTATCAAAAAGAGATGGTTAACCCCCGGTCTGCTTCTCGGGGCAGGGGTCCCAAAAGCAGAATCCCCAAATGTTGCAGTTCCCTTTGAAGACCCTCAGGCTGCGTTCAGTCTCTCCCTTCATCCCATCTGATCCTGCAAAAGCATCTTTACTGGAGCGGTCTGTATGTGCTTTAGAATGCCACATTCTCTGATCCCGGATTCTCAGGGGGCTGTTGGTTCAGAGCAGGTCCGTAGTGAGAATTCAGACTCACAGCTCTTAAGTTCTTCACTCCCATTCCTCCTAATGATCATATCCTGAAAGACCCCCCACCCCCACCCCTGGCTTGATGCTGTGTCACACAAGGTTGTGGTATCCTTGGAAGTGAGGACACCCTTCTATTTTCCTCTGATCTCTAATTCATATAAACCACAGACCAGGGGTGTGTGTGGGGGGGGGGGGGACACATGGATTTGCTGCTGCTTCAGCCTGCAGGCAAGTGCATCACAGCAGAGATCAGGGTTCTACTCTCATCTTCTCCTTGATAAGCTAACTTTATAGGTGCGGGGGCTTTTCCCATGGGGAAACATTTGACCGTGGAGGTCCCCTTTCATGGAAGTATAACAACAACAACAACAACAACAACAACATTTAATTTACATGCCGCCCTTCAGGATAACTTAACATCCACTCTGAATGGTTTACAAAGTATGCTATCATTATCCCCACAACAAACACCCTGTGAGGTGGGTGGGGCTGAGAGAGCTCTGAAAGAGCTGTGACTGACCCAAGGTCACCCAGCTGGCTTCAAGTGGAGGAGTGGGGAATCAAACCTGGCTCTCCAGATTAGAGTCCTGCTGCTCTTAACCATTACACCAAACCGGCTTCAGGAAGAGTTTTACCGTCTCATCTACTGTCAGGGTGAACTGAGGCTGACATTGTAGGGTGATTCCATACATGTTGCTCTTGAGAGTCACAGTACAACAAGCCTATTCCTCATAGACTAGCTGAGATTGTGCTTGACTCCATGTGCTTGCGGTTTGCAAGGAACTGAATGGAGAGCCCCAACACCTACAAACACACTTTACTGTAGCGCCCCCCCCGTTTCCCTTTCACACTCATCATGCCCCTCTCCCATCTAGTAAGTGGGCTCTGACCCTGCCTTGCCTCTGTCTTGCCCACTAAGCAGCACAAGCAGAATTCAAACCTTGGCTCAGCATCCTCTTTCTACCCATCTCTGATGGTCCAAGATTCACCTCCAATGCTCATCAATTACTTAACATCTCCAAATATCCACATGGCCCTTCCAAATTACTCAGCAACAGTCATTTAGACACAGACTCTCTGACTGTTTTTGCTGACCTGAGCTGACCCGGAGTGCACCAGGGGTGGGGGGACACCACATATTTGAAAGTCCCCCCCCATTTCCTCCATATCCCCAGAATACAACAAACTAGCCTGTCAAGGTGAAGGCTAGGTGACGGGTGCTTTCAAACAAGCAATTCTCAACAAACATTGCAAGATGGTCCACTGATTCGCTCTGAATCCTTTCTGACGGTTAGCACTGGCTCTGAATTGCAAGCCCAGGGATGAAACAGGCATCACAAAATGACCACAACAATGCTGATTTGGCCTAGAAAGATGACACTGTCAACAGAAGGGCAGTACCTGCCTCGGCAGACCTCCTCAAAAGTCCAGGGGCATTGCAAAGCCAGAAAGGGAGGCAAAGCAGGCAATGGATGGAGGTGAACGTGGACGCAAGCCACTGGGATTGCAGATTCCAACTGTCATGCAGTCCCCCATTTGTTGCCATGGAACCTGTTCAGGGATCCATACTTGAGATCAGCAGGTGGAACCCTCCTTCAAAAACCCACATCATCAGAGATGTGGCTGATGAGGACCTACAAGGGGAGGGGGCATCCCATCACCTGTCCCCCTAAGCTGCGCCCCCCCCTTCACCAGTACCATTCTTACAGGCCTTTGGGGAGCACATTTCTTTATCCTGGAAGACCTCTGCATGAAGTCCATGGCTGTACAGGGATGCTCTTGTTTTCCCTGGGATCTCAGCGGGGGCAGTTTTACGATGTTTTATCGGATCGCATTTTACAGCTTCAGCAATGCTCTGCTGTGTTGAGTCTCTCTAAAGGCAGAATGGGGGCATGTGCATGAACTAAATGAAAAGAAAATGCTAATGTGTGTCAGAGAGAGAGCAAGAGAGCAAGAGAGACTGTCCATCTCCTTACCCTCCAAAGTCTTTGTACCAGCCCTAGACATCCTGGGGCCACCTCCATGAGCAGAAAAACTGTGCTAGTGGGGGATAGCATGTGAGAAACCCATTAGGAAGCGAACAATCTGGAGGGGATTAAAACTCTGCTGTGAAATGAAGAGGACAGAAGGTGCAGGGATGGCTGGAGGAGGGTGGAAGACAGGGGGTCTGATTTTTTTTAAAAAAGAGAACTTCATGCTTTTTACTGCAGCTTCTAAACCCCCTCTATCTCCACCCCCAATAAAAACAGGCAGCGCCAGCATGAAAAGCTGCTACCTTGGATTCCTCTCCCCCACCCCGGTAGCTTCTTAGCTTCAACAGCTGTTGCATTCAAGCAAAGCTTCCTGTCCCGGTGCCAACAACTCCGTCCCCCGGGACAGCAGCTGGGAGCGGAGAAAAGAGGGATCGCCCTGGACCAGAGCCGAGCCTGCAGCGTTTCTTTGATCCCGCCAGAGGGGAGACAATGGGGGCCTTCTTTAGCGAGGGGCTCGGAGTTCCAGCAGACCCTGCATGGGAGCTGGGGGTCCCCTCGGCTGGGCAAGGATCCGTTCCAATGGCGGCTAGACCTCAGCAGGTTCCACCTGCCACTGCAGGCAGCTGGAGAGTACACACCAGTGAAGGATGCAGAGAGAGAGACAGAGAGACAGAGAGACAGAGAGAAAGTTTCTGGCTCTTCCCACGAGGCTCGAAATGAGTTGCAACATCCCAGTGCCAAAGACCAAATTGTGCTGTATGTGCAGTGCAACACTGGGCAGCTCTCAATGGTGTGCAAAAGGAGGCTTTGGGGAGGAGAAACATCAAGTGAGTTTCTAGTCCTTGTAGCTGACAGCCTTGGTTTGGCACACACAGAATCCTGCTTTTCATCTTAGGATTTCATAGACAAGGCACAGGTATTGCATGTACTGTGGACACAGCTGCACCCCGATCTTTTAAAAGCACTAATCCATGAAGGGAAATCGGAGTCTTAGCCTGAAGACTCAGGTGCCATTCTTCCCTGACCCCCAAAATTAGATTGCTAGTTCTAGTATGGTGCAGACAGAACCATTTGGAGCAGTATTTGCTGAAAGGTTGAAAAACCAGTACCAGGAGAAAACTATGTGGGAAGAGAATGAGTGGTTGAGGGGTGATGAAGAGACATCTATTTCTCAGCCCAGCAAATGGTCCCTCAGTTCTGAAATCGCACAGTACACAACTTCTGTGGTAACTCAGCACCCAGTGCTCAAGGGAATTCAATTTTCCAAACCGCTCTATAGCTGGCCCCAGCAACCGAAAACCAATTCTCTTGTTTGTACATGTGGATACATTTTGAGATGTAAGGGACTTTACATCTGTTGTGCCTGGGCTTTCAAATGACAGAGAACAGCTCCAGGCTACCAAGGGTTGCCAGATCCCTCTATCTTCCCGGTGGGAGGGTTGTGACCTGGCACTTACCTTTCGCTGGCCAGCTTTGAATCCTCGCACGCGCACTGGCAAGTGTGCGGTGTTGTCACTTCTTTAAGTGACGTCATCGTGCCAGCTGCGGGAATGCTCCTGTGCTCTGCACGGTTCATATTCGGCTGGTTTGGGGGCTAAATTGGCCCTAATGGAGTGCGGGGATGCTCCCACGGCCAGCATGACGTGTGGGAGCGCACGCGCCCAGTGTGTGCTCCTGAGGTGCTTACTGGTGGTGGGCAAGCTATGCGAGTTTGCCCCCTTCTGCCAATCACTGGGCAATCAGTGGATGAGGAGGCAAATCCCCACCCCCGGTGGGCACCTGTGAACCCTAACTACCTCTTTTCTATTCCAGATACAATGAAGTTGTGAGAATGCAGAAATTAGCTCGAAGTTCTCATTTCTCCCACTGCTACGGCCCATCGGCACCAACAGCTGCAAGGCACAAATCCTGGAGATGGGTTTGAGGAGCTGAACTAGCCACCGCCTCCCAGGTCTGCTAAAGACAGGATTCTGCATCAGCTGGACGGAAGTGAGGTTTGGCAGGATGCTGGACTGGACCAGTGGCTTCCAAAGACCCAGCTTGTCCCTTCATCTTGCAACGAAGGCCTCTCTAGAAGGAAGCTGCGTTTCCCCCTTTGCAGCGCGGATTTGTGCCGGAGGGGGAAGGCAAAAGAGTGCTGGTGTGCAAGATGTGCCTGCTTGTGCTGGAAACCACTGGAAACTAACCCAGAGGTTCAGCAGCTGCCGCTGGCATTTCAGACCTTGACGGGTATTGGGACAGATGCCAGATGGGTCTTAAGAGTTAATCTTTCTGCTAGGTCAGCTATTGCTTGTCAGTCAATAGCTTGGGGGGGAGGAGATGGGGGGGGACCCTGCTTCCAGAAGCCTGTGTTAGAAAGGGACATTGAGAAAACTGCACCGAACATAAAACCAGGCAAATATTGCCCTTGAACTGGGAGGTGTGGTTCTTCCACCTGCAATTTTCTTATTTCATCATCTTGTCTAGAAATGTGCTCCTTTCCTCCATCCCAAAGGCTTGGGAACAAACAAGCAAGACCATTTACATTTTAAAATGGCGTTGCAGTTGGAGGGCATTCACACGGCACCCTCTCCCTCCCGGGCTGCAGCCTCTGAATCCAAGAATCCTTCTGCCACTTATTTGGGGGAATCTCTCTCTCTTTTTTCTTGCTTAACCCCTCCCCCAAAACCATTCTGGTTAAAGCAGTTGATTATTCATCAGCTAGTCTGGTTGATCAACTGTCTGCATTTTAACCAACATTCCATGCTTTGATTACAGCCAAGTTCAACTTCTGCCATACGCACTACGTGGTGTTGCTTGCAGTGGAGGGTGCAGGAATCATTTTTTACTTGTTTCTAAGAGCTAAACTACAAGAGATGAATTACATGAGGATGCCCACATGAAGGGGGTCGCAATGTTAGCCAGGAAGCTGAGCTTTAAAAGTGATCAGAAGGCGTGGTCAATTCCCCCTCTCTAGAGAGCCAGCAAAGATGGCTCCCCAGAGGGTTTGCTAATTTCCTCTTTGCCTCCCGAAGGCACAGTTTCACTCCCTTCTAGGAGGCGAAGAGGAAATAAACAAACCCTCTTGAGGAGTGATCTTTGCTGGCTCTGTAGAGAGGAGAAATTGGCAAAGCCTTCTGATAGGTCTTTTAAAACTTGGCTTCCTGGCTAACATTGTGAATCCCTTCATGTGAGCATCCTCGTGTAATTCATCATCATTGAGACTCCCTTCATGTGCAAGTTAGGGTTGCCAGGTCCACGTTGGGAAATTCCAGGAGATTTGGGGGGGCGGAGCATGAAGAAGGTGGGTTTGGGGAAGGCAGGGGCCTCAGTGGGGTATAATGCCATAGAGTTCACCCTTCAGAGCAGCCATTTTCTCCAGGGGAACTAATCTCTGCTGCCTGGAGATCAGTTGTAATTCCGGGAGATCTCCAGCTATCACCTGGAGGCTGGCAACCCTAGTGCACATCCTTGTTCAATTCATTTCTTGTAGCTTAGCTCTAAGAGCTCTCTGCTACTGCCCTTGTGCTTCTGGACACAATTCAAAGTGTTGGGGATTCCCTCTTATATAGCTCCAGAGTCTGGGGATGGGTTGCCCAAAGGACCACCATCTCTCACCTATACCACTTATCATCACGTTATGAGCCTGGCCCTAGTGAGGCCTAGGAGCTCTGGGGAAGCCTACACTAAAGTGACTGCACAGCCTGCATTTCCCAGGTTCTCTTTGGCCCCTGTGATTGGGTAAGAGGGGATTCTGAGGGAAAAATTACACCAATAGGAAAGTAGGAGGCTGGTGCCTGAAAGAAGGGATAAAAGGCCTCACCACAGTGGGAGGGGGTTCATTCCTAGGGAGCAGAGCTGAGGAGAGGCTGCTGCAGATGGAGGGATCCCTCATCCAGAAGGGGTGAGTGAGTTGGAAGCCAGTCGCCAGGAGACAGTTAAAAACAATCCAGTTAGACACATTAGGGTGTTATAGTTTTGTTTGTTCACCAGCCTTTACTACTCTCTTTACTTTACAAAGTTTTGAACACCAGTTGCTAATAAGCCTTTTTAATAAAGTTCTTTATTATTCTGCCTGGGTCCTGACAGCTCATTCGGTCACATAATAAATCAATCCTACTGGGAAAAAGTAAACGGAAGGGGTCTGTTGGGTGCTCTGGGCCCTTTGGAGGAAACTTGTACCAGAGTGGTGGCAGCCTATAGAGAGCTTCTCTGGGCCTCAGCCAGCTGTGACATATCAGAAGCCTGATTCTGTCCCCCCCCCCCCCATCATTGCCCCAATGGGCATGTCCCAGAGACAAAATCGTCGTGCACTCGTTCTGGAATCTCCGAGCCACTGAAGCTCACCTAGCGACAGACTTCTAATCTTTTCGTTACTAGGCAAAAATGTCTACATTCTTCAGACTTTTATGACCCCTTCACTTTTCCTGTGGTGTTTTTAGCTGTCCTCGTTTTATGCTTGGTCTCTTTTTATGCCACTGAGGGTTTTTTTAGAAGCTTTTATGCGGCGCTGGTTTTAGGATGCTTTTAAGATCACCACCCTAATTTTCATCCAGCGTCATTCTAATTGCCGCTATCTTTTATCCCACTGATGCTGCTTTTAAAATATATATTTTAATATAATTTTAAATAATGTTTTACTAGGCTGTAGCCGGCCATTTTGCCAGCCAATGGTGGCACATGCCTCCAGCGCAAGGAATCTGTCCCGTGATGCCAAAGTCGGCTTGTACGGAAGCAATGTACCGCCATTATCCAGGCAGAGCGGCAAGATGCAATGGGACCCTTTGGTTTTATCATGCTTAAAGCGGCAGATATTGATGTGGAAAGCTGAGGCAGGAACACTGACCATAAAATATTTAAAATAAAATAATAAACACACAAATATATAAAACCCATCTTCTCATGATCAAAGCCTCAGACTAGAAGGTTATGGATTGCAATGCAGGATGGTTGGATAAGCAAAAGTCATCCTTTATTAGAATTCTTTTTCATTGCTTGATAAACCAGAGCCAAAACCACATTTGGCTTAGCCAGAAGTGTACCTCTGTTTCTTTCAATTGGCATCTACTGATCGATCAACTAAACCTTCCGCACAATGTGGCTGACCATTAAAAACAGTTAATCCATAGCAGGCTGCCCTTGAACACATACAGGTGCATTTAAAAGTGCCTGGAAGAGTATGAAGATTGCCGATCATGTTTTAAACAACCAGATTGAGGGTTGTGCAGCAATGTGATAATTCAGGCCAAGTGCCTGAACACATGACTGCTGTTGACAAAATGTGCCGGACTTGAATGGCAGAGCTCCAGCTGAATCTGCATATGTGTAACCATGCATGAAGCTGCCCTGCGCATGCATGCGCTTCTGTGGCGCCACATGCTTTCTGAAGCGTGCTATCCTGCAGGGCAAGACACGTGTCCCAAGGAGGGCCCTCAGACACACATGAGATTGTCCTCAGAATCTCCTTTTGAGGTCCCACAAACCAGCTGTAATGAAGGGACATGTCCTGCTGCATGGATTCGCCTCAGTTGACAAATGTCCTGCAACGCAAGGGAAGCTATTACATGAACAGATTGGAGGAATAAAATATTAAACTTCCACTTATCCATCTTTTTAAAGTGCTGTAACTCTAACGGCAGCTTTCAGCCTTTGCTCAGAGCAAATCAGCGTGGAGACCGAGTCAGCCATGCATGCGCCGTCTCAGGGCAGTGAGATAATCTGTGAGGTGGAAGAGTATTGAGGAAAACAGCGGATGGGGATTCACACACACACAGGCACGTGGGATGGTGAGGTTCTCAGAAGACTCTCTCTGGCCTGAGGCAGTGTACAAATGATACTTTTGTTGTTTTTGGAACTTGGAAGGTACTATAAGGGAAAAACAAGTTTCCTGTGAAGTATATATTCAGGATTCCTTGAATTTCCATGGATTTGAGCCTCTCGTGTGTATATTTGAGAGTCCAGTAGCACCTTTAAGACTATCTGACGATGCATCTGATGAAGAGATCTGTGGTTCTCAAAAGCTTATGCTACAGTAAAGTTGGTTAGTCTTAATGGTGCTACTGGACTCTCTTCTATTTTGCCACTACAGACTAACACAGCTAACTCCTCTGGATCATGTGTATATTTGAATGTGGTGTAGTAGTTCAAATGTCAGACTAGGATCTGGGAAACTCAGGTATGAATCCCAGTCACAGATACTCAGCCTCACCCACCTCACAGAGTTGTTGTGATGGTAAAATGGAGGAGAGGAGAATAATGTTAGCCACTTTGGGTTTCCTCTGGAAAGAAAGATGGGGTAAGTAAATAACTATTTCCAGTTGCCGTTAAATATCTTAAATACACATCAAGTTTCAGAATATTATCACTGGAGTCAGGGTGGGTGGGGAGAATTTTTACTTGACATACAGGCTGTTGCACATCCAGGACGCATCTATGATTCATATCTGCATTACATTGTTTAGAGAGACGTCTCTGTTTCTCAAAGGACAAAAACGATGCGCCAGGAAGGCAACTATGGAAAACAGCATTCCTGCAATGCGCAACAATTCAGATCTGCAAAGGGCGGGGGGGGGGGGAGGGAATCGCATCTCTGCTCTGCCAGACAAGTGTCCTAAATGTGACACCGGTGTGTGAGTAGACAGTACTATGGGCATAAAACCACATTTCTAATACTAAATTGTTTTTGAAGCATTTCAAAAACCTGCAAAGCCTGTTTGATTAGAGCAAAGCAGAAGCAAAATGGGCTTGTGGTTCTTTCCCACAAACATCCTTGAATCACAGGGTCTGAATCATTGCACTCCACGCTCCGCCTCTGCCCAGGCTGGCTGCTCAGAGAGCTGCGCTGCATTTGCTCTGAGCCACTCTTGGGGAAGATTTTGTACTCTGCCAACGATGCCTAAATTGCCTGCAAGACCCAAACAAATACACCTGTAATAGCCTGGCGATGCTGGCTGAGCCCGCTCCATTGCTAAGCCTAATCGGCCCTCGGGGAGCGCCGGATAAACATATTCCGAGACCATGAATGATTAACAAGGATTTTACTTTGTGCATCCTGGCCTAACGAGGCAGTTGCTAATCCCTCCCAACTGGGCATCTCCTGGCGAATGCCCTGCTCCTCAGTCTCCTTGCTCCTCTCCCCCCCCTGCTCCTCCACTTCCCCTTTGCTCCCTGCTCCCCCCCCTTAAGGCATCGTGACCCTTTCCGGTGCTCTCTTTTGCTTTATATTTCACCACCATTTCCCCCCTGATTCGGACAGTCAACCGATCGAAGGGTTTTCAAATTGATTCATCATCTGCCTCTTAAACTGACAAATCCATTAACGAGCCGATTAAATGGAAAAAATAGATCTGCGTATCACTAAGACTCCAAAACGTAGGTGCTTTGCTGGGGATCGTATACAATTAAAGTTGCAGACCTAAGTGTCAATGCAAAGGAGGGGAATTTCTTAGATCTTACCCACTCCTTTTCTGTATTCTGTATTAAAAGGACATATCAGAATGGGGGAAAAAAACCAATCTAACCCGAAAGATAAATGCATCCTCTTAATTTCGAGCTGTCTGATTTAAATCTGCCCTCATGAATAGCTCTACCAATTAAAGTGATTACAGGCAACAGTCCTTAACACTAAGACCCAATTGCAGGGTCAGACCAGAAGAAAAGTCGGAGCAACCCACCTGGATACGAACAGATGCCCCCATTATTACTGCCCTAATTCTTGTACACCATCTGTTAGAATCTCTGTCTTTCTGCCACTGTCATCGCTTTTCCCAGAACATGGCCTTCGGAGGCAGACTGTTTCTGAACATGGAGGTTCCATTTAGTTATCACAGTTACACATGAGTAGCCATGTTGGTCTGCAGTAGATGAGCAAGGTTTGAGCCCAGTAGCTCCTTAAAGACCAACAAAAGTTTGTGGGATATATAAGCTTCTGGGAGTCGAGCACCCTTCACCAGATATGAGTAGGAATGGAAATCTCTGACTCTTTTTATCCCAGTCAGAAGGTGGATGTTGCAAAGAAGTATGTGGAGGTACAATGTGAAATGTTATTAGCTTGATTAGAACAACAGAGGAAATGCAGAAAATTAACATCTGTAGCCAGAGAGGAATCCTGTCTCTATTCAATTCTGGGGGTTCCATTGTTCTGAATCTGTGAATTAACTCAGTTTCAGCAATCTCATGTTGTAATCCTCCCTTGAAGTTTGAGGACTGCCATTATTAGGTCAGCAGTGGAAAATCCTGGAAGATTAAAATGTTCGCCCACTGGTTTTTGAGTGCTGTGATTTTTAATGTCAGATTTCTGTCCATGGCGATCATGCCTGCTTGGCTGAGAATGGACCTGTGTTCCCCTCTGACCTTGTCTAGCCCTGTTAGAGCCAGTGCAGTCTGGTGATTAAAATGTTGAACTGAGTTCTGGGAGATTCAGGTTCAACTTCCCACTCTACCACCAAAACTTGTCGGGCGATATCGTGCCATACACTCTCAGTCCAACCTACCTCACAGAGGGGTTGTTGTGACGCTGACATGGGAAATGCATGCCACCGTGAGTTCCTTAGAGGAAGGGGGTGGGATAAAAATGTACTAGATGGATAGATTTTAATTAAAGAGGTGATCGTAACAATGTGCAGCAGTGAATCCAGCGAGTTAATCTTACGTGGCAGTGTAACGTAGTCCTTGCCTCAACCTATTGCCAAACAGCTTGGGTCACTCCAGGCTTAAAGTATTAGGAGAAAGGCAGAAAAATGTTCTTCTCTCCATAACCTGAATCGTTCTGCAAAACAATCTCATGTTCTCCCTCACTTGTCCTTTTTAATATGCTCCCCCCCTCCTGAAAAACCTACTGCGCTGAAGTCACATTATTTGCTAGAAGGATTTGTCCAAGATTTAATCCCTTCCAGATCTGAGACTAGAACCCAGATGCCCTGGACCCTGGCCCGCCTTGCCTCCACGTCTTCTCCTGCTGATTGGAGCTTCCCAGAACATGTCCCAGAGGACTCCGCAGACAGCTGAGCACTTCATTAACCCTCAGCGGGAGATGCAAAGTGCCATCCTCTCTCCACCCACTTCATCTTTCCAATTCAAATAAGCCCCACAGGAGCTCTGCATCAGGGATCAGCTGCCAAGCGATATCCCCCCCCCAAAGGCCCCCAAGAGACCGCCTCTGCAAATCGATGTGTCCGACTTGAACAGCGGACAAACTGGTAGCTTCTTGAGGGGTGGGCTTCTCTCTGCCTAGTTGCAGAATGTCCCGAAGTTGATCAGAATTGGGGGCCACCTGAAAGTTCTGGATCCAGCTAGAGAGGCTGCAGTTCAGAGGTAGAGCATTATGCTTTGCATGAAAACAGTCACTGCTTCAACCCCTGATATATTCAGTTAACTGCTCTTATATACCACTTTTCTAGACAGATTAGTGCCCCATTCAGAGAAGTGAACAAAGTCAGTGCTCTCATTATTCACACAATACAGCTGGGGAGCTGGGCTGAGTGGCTTCCCCAAGGCCACCTGCTGGGCTCATGGCCGTAGAGGGATTCGAACCAGCAGAGTTCTGATTTACAGCACAACCACTTACCTGACACCATCTGATGGGCTCATGGCAGTGGAGGGATTCGAACAAGCAGAGTTCTGATTTACAGCCCAACCACTTACTCAAGGCCATCTGACGGGCTCACGGCAGTGGAGGGATTCGAACCAGCAGAGTTCTGATTTACAGCCCAACCACTTACCCGACGCCATCTGATGGGCTCACGGCAGTAGAGGGATCTGAACCAGTAGAGTGCTGATTCGCAGCTTAACCACTTAGTCACCGTGCTACAGCAGTTAAGAGGATCTCAGCAAGCAAATGTGGGGGAAGGACCTTCCTCTTCCTGAGAATCCTGGACAGCCCCTGCCAGTCAGAGGAGCTCATGGGATTTAGTGGTTATGGTGTGGGAGGAGCATCTGGGAGGTCTCCGTTCACATCACCACTCTGACATGAAGGCTTCCTTGGCCTGCTTGCCCGATATGCATGTATGTATATAAACAATCTGGGCCAGACACATGTGGCTTATTAGAGAAGCCTGAATTTCTGGCGATAAGGAATCCTCTTTCCCCTTCTTTTGCACCAAACATAAGACAAAATGGATGCTTCTCGATGGCACCAGAGAGAGATGTTCCTCCTCCTCTCCCAGCAGGGAGCCGGTCTTTTAAGACACCGATGTCTTAACTACAGCCATTAGCTTATTATTACTCTGGTGCAACATCCCTTCCTCTACCCTGCTGTGACAAATTCTGATGCCATTTCCCTCTGCTCCTATTAAATCAACATCTCGGAACTGGCACAACACAGTGGGTAAGGGGAATGTGCAGCGTTTCAAGGGGTCTCAGGTCCAAATCTCACTTTGCTACTAGGTGCCTCTATGCAAGCCCCTCACTCTTGGCTTCCCTGCCCCCCCCCACCATTCTGCACTGTGGACATAAAACCCCCAGCCTGCCTTCCTGCACTGATGTCAAACATTAAAACAAAATCATTAGTAGCACAGCACAGCGGCTAAGAGGATGAACTATGATTCAAGAGGTACCGGCTTCGAATTCTGAAAGCCATGACACACTCAGCTCCCCCCCTCCAAATACAGGCATAATAATACTGGCCCACCTTAACAGGGTTTTTTATAAGCATTGCAAGACTGAAAACGCTATAGAAAGGTTAAGTATCATTACTCGGGCCAGAACACATTGGGTTGGATCCAGCCGGCTTTTTTCACTCAATCGTGACTCAAAGGAGTTAGCCATGTTAGTCTGTAGTTGCAAAATAATAAAAGAGTCCAGTAGCATCTTTAAGACTAACCAACTTTATTGTAGCATAAGCTTTCGAGAACCACAGCTCTCTTTGTCAGAAGCATTCTGACGAAGAGAGCTTTTATCTGACAAAGAGAGCTGTGGATCTCGAAAGCTTATGCTACAGTAAAGTTGGTTAGTCTTAAAGGTGCTACTGGACTCTTTTACTATTTTTTAATCTTGACTAATTCACTTCCTTACTGCAGCCTCGCCCAACATGGCTTTGGTAAGTGCAGGTGCCATGAGCCTCTACCTATCTTTCTGGGACTTCCCTCTTTCCTTTTTCACCAGCCGAAAAGCTGCTTGGATCCAAACCAAGGTTTCCCTCCTGGAGAGGCTCCCTTCCTGAAGCCCCCACCATCTTCGGTCATCATTTCCTTCTACAGCTTTTGCAAAAGCGGTACATCATCACTAAACTCTTCCCTGGCTGTTGTGTGACCAGCTTCAGAGAGAGGCATGGAATGAGAGAGAAAGGCAGTTGGCTTAGCTGCTCCAGACCCCCACCCCCCAAATATCAAAAATAGACCAGCCCAAAGGCATCAAAAATGGCCAGTGGCACTTTTGGTGCAAGCACGTCACTTCTCTCCTTGCCTTCAGCATCCCCTGCCCCAACTCTCTCCAAACACAGGACAGCTTTATATGTTTTTGAACTAGATGCAGAAAGGAAAACAAGGGGAAGCAGAATGGAGCAGTATTTCAGAAAGCGCAAGAGAGGAGAAGCCCCCCGTGAAACAGAACAGAGCCTCCCCCCCCAACACGCTGGTTTCACCCCATGAAGAAGGAAAGGTCTTGGGGGACAGCAGCAGTTGGGCACCACTTCTCTAAGCTCCCACCCCACCTTCGGCAATCGCTCGTATCGTATTTCAATTCCTACCTGTGACATTGACTTCCACCTGGCCAGAGCGTGTGCCTATTGTGTTGGTGGCCTCGCAGACGTACGTTCCTGCCAGGCTGTAGGTGACGGGCCCTTTGAAGAACAGCGTGCTGTTTTGGACCTCCACATTTTCAGGGAGCGATCCGTTCAATCTGCCACCAGAGGGGGAAAAAAAAGTGGTTAAGCGAGAGTTGTTTTCTGAGGCTGGCCAGTTATATCTTAAGCAACCAGCAGTTCCTTTGGTGCCACCCCTTCTGCCAGAGAAGAGAATTAAGGATTTCTCATCCCAGCCTTCACTCCCTTTGAGCCCCAACATATGAGCATATGTTGACTTATGATGACCTTTGGTGGGGTTTTCGTGGCAAGAGACTAACAGCGGTGGTTTGCCATTGCCTGAGTCTGCAACCCTGGTTTTTGGTGGAGGTCTCACATCCAATTACTAATCAAAGCTGACCCTGCTTAACTTCTGAGATCTGACAAGATCAGGCTCCCCTGTGCTATCCAGGTCAGGGAAGGAGTCTTTTAGGGTTCCCAAGTCTTGCTTGGGAAATACCTGGAGATTTTGGGAGGGGGGGTGGAGCTTGGGAGGGCCCCCTTCTTTCCTCAAACAACAGGCACATCCTTATGGCTTGAAAGGTAGGGGGAAAAGTCTCAAGGAGAATTCTGCACTCTGAAAGTTGGAATTACGCAATCTGTGTTTATGTAAATGAAGGTATTTGCATAACACTGTGGTTTGCATAATTTATTCGGGTAAATCCTGGCCAAGAGCTAAGCAGATTGCTAAAATATTCCCAGCTGCGTAACACCTAGCTGAGCTTCTGGCTCCCTCATGTCTGCTAGCGCCTGGGTGTGGCCAGAGGTGGAAGCCAAAGGGCAAGAGCCAAGGGATCTTGGCTCGCAGCCTACAGCCCTTGTGCAAGCCATTCCAGGGGATGGAGAACCTGCTCAGGATATGGCCATGTATTTTTTTTCCGTTTTCTTTCCTTGTTTATTTAAATTGCATTTTGTTTGTTTAAATTGCTGTATATTTAAATTATATTTTGATGTTTTGTAAGCTCAGGAAGAATAGCGGGAGTAATAAATTGCCTAAACAAACAAACAAGAAATAAATCTCACTACAGAGAAACTGAAGCTCCCTAACCATGGCAAATCCTGTCTAGTTCTTCCCATTTCACTTTCCTGGCTATTGAGATGTAACTAGGTATGGCTCACACTCTTTCTCTTCCACTTTAGGAGATTAAAAAATTAGTTTTCTTAAAATTAAGAGGTTTACGGGATGCTGCACTGATGTGGGCTCTCCAGGAAAAAAAACCTGCTAATTTTTCTGGGGAAAAGTATGCCATACTTTGATGTGATTTTGCATGCTTACTTTCACTTAAATTTAGCCATCAAAATTAAAAGCGCCTCATGTTAATTTTACGTTTTAGTGGCAACAAATACTTGTATGGAAATATTTCATCTGGATGTAAATAAAGCATTATTAGATACTAGTAAAATCCTTGCAAGAATTTAAGGATAATTTAGCATGCGCTTCCCTTACATTTTAAAGTTAAGGGGGGGGGGAAACTAGAGGCCCTGGAATCTGTTGTCATGGTCATGTTAGCAGACCCCCGTAATGTGTGGTGGACCTGGCTGACCAATCATCTATTTCAACATAATTTAACTCTAGTCCAGAGAGGTTATTGGGACCAATCAACATTTGCCTGAAAGTTCCATATTAGATTGTCGGTTACAAACCGACGTTCCTTCCATCCAGTAAGAAGTTTATTCTCTCGCTGGGTGGAAGGGATGTTGTAACCAACAATCTAATTTGGATTTTGATTTGACCGGCACAGCCTATGAGGTTAATTCATAACTTGATTTTTATCTGCATTATTATATGCCGTTGTGGCTTTATAAATCAACACACCAAACATGTACACCATTCACACAATTCACACACACGAAAAGCATTCATTGCCACTCTGAAACTGTAAAGCCTGCCAAATGCTGTGTTGCCAGTGACATCCGTTCATTGTTGCTAATTTCATGAAACAATGACTCTTGAGAAAGGGAGAATTCCCCACAGAAAAATAAAGCACTGGGAAATTTCTTGCAGAAAATTTTCTGCCCCACACATCTCTGGCCGCAGCTGGTGCCAATTTCTACTCGATATCGTCACTGATAGAAGGCTCTTAATTTGCATTATGAATGTGCAATGTATTTGCCTAAACCATCAGTTCCAATGCTGTGTTGTAACAGATCAAGAGGCAAAGATAAGGGATATCCTGGAATAAAAGGGCAGCCGCTCATCGATGAAGCAGACTCAAAGTCTGTCGGAAACTTACGGACAAGAAAACAAGAAATCCTCAACACCCAGGAAGAGAATAGTTCCAGAGGAGTTAGCTGTCTTAGTCTGTAGTCAGGGCCGGCACCAGGATTTCTGGCACCTGAGGCATGGGGGCAGGGCAGCTTCAGGACTGCTCCTGCCCCCTCACAGATGCGCACACCTGGACTGTGGGGTGGCAGGAAGCTGGGTGGGAGGGCTGAGAGGCTGCCGGCCCAGCTAGGTATGGCGGGTGTCTGGGGAGGCACGTGTGCGTCCTCCCAGCCCTCCTGCTCCGTTGCTGCGTGCACTTCAGTAGATGACTGCCACACCAGGCCCGTGACTGTTGCTCCCAGCCAGGGGTGTGTATTGGCGGCAGCGGCAGCAGCGCGGGAGAGCTGGGAGCCTGCAGTAGCTGCAGGCCAGGCGTGGCAGGTGGCCGGGGCGGCGTGTGGGCAGCTTCCCATCCCTCCCGGTCAGCCTCCTGCACGCTGCTGTCACCAGCTCTGTGGTGGGTGCCCCTGCCCCCGGCGCCCCCTCCAGCACCTCAGCGCTGGAAGTGATCGCCGGGGTTGCCTCAATGGAGGCACCAGCCCTGTCTGTAGTTGCAAAATAGTAAAGAGTCCAGTAGCACCTTTAAGACTAACCAATTTTATTGTAGCATAAGCTTTCGAGAATCACGTTCTCTTCGTCAGATGCCTGATCAGGCATCTGACAAAGAGAACTGTGGTTCTCGAAAGCTTATGCTATAGTAAAGTTGGTTAGTCTTAAAGGTGCTACTGGACTCTTTACTATTTCTGGGAAAGAATGGCATAGCTCACTAATTCTTAGTCACTACTACAAGGTAGTCCAATTATTTAAGCTGAAACACATGAATATATATAAACACGATGGCACCTCCAGTACAAGGGATCTTTGGCAGCAAGACTGGAGACCTTTTCTCTGCCTGAGATCTTGCAATCTGCTGCCAGTCAAAGGAGACGCTGCTAGTCTAATGGATCGATGTTATGACTCAGTATAGGGCACCTTCGTAATTAAAATGTACAAAGCCATTTTCTACTTCCTTGAGAAAATGCACTCTCTGTAAGTCATTAATGGTAAATAACGGGAAATAATTCGCATTTCAGTTATGCCCATGAATAAGTGCATAAAAAAGTCTTTCTTTTGGCAACAGCTTAAAGATAATAGAAATCTTTGCAACTCAAGCCAAGCCACATCAATCCCCTCAATCAAGTGAATGCATTACTGAAGAAGAAAAGGGGAAATGTCCATGTATCACACTGGGCCATGGAAGGGAGGGTGTAACACCTAGTTCTGAAGCATAGAGATCATATCCACCACCATCCTTGCAAAAAAAGTCAACAAAAATCCACAGGAAAATAGAACAAATTTTGCAAAGCATGGGCACCTGGAAGAAAATCCTCACTCACCAGTTAAAAAGCCTGCACAATATCTTGCAATTATTATTACTGGAAACCTGAGAAAGTCTCAGCCAGGCCTCCTCCTTGGCTACTAAAGACCTGGTGGCATCTCCTAGTTCCAATCCACCATCACCAACTCTGCCTTGCCAGGCTCTTCCAGTTCTGGCTGCCCCTTCTAACATCCAGACACCACAGGCAATCCTCAGGTTGGTTTATGTACGGCAACCATTTCTGCACAAGCTGCAGGGCTTTTTTTCAGCTGGAATGCAGTGGAACGGAGTTCCGGAACCTCTTGAAAATGGTCACGCGGGACAAGAGGAACTATCACCTAACTACGATTGGTTCCAGTATAGACAGATTAGAGACTTATATAATTCGGACTCTGTAAAGGGAGGTATACGAATAGAGAATTCGGAACTAGAGCAGACCCTTCTTAAAGAAGATAAGAAAAGAATATCCAAGGTATACCAAGTACTGTTGAAGTGGTATACCGAGGATGAGATAGTTAAAACACAAATGGTGAAATGGGCTATAAACTTTAATAAAGAAATAACAATGGAGGCATGGGAATACTTGTGGAAAACTACAATGAAGACAACGACATGTATTAATATCAAAGAGAACATTTATAAAATGATCTATCGTTGGTACATGACACCAAAGAAGATTGCGCTAGGGAATTTGAATACTTCTAATAAATGCTGGAAATGTAAGAAGCATGAGGGCTCCCTCTATCATATGTGGTGGTCGTGTGAGGTAGCCAGGCAGTGCTGGGGGGAAATAATAAGAGAAATGAGTGAAATTTTACAATTTCAAATTAATAAGAACCCAGAACTCCTGCTACTGAACTTGGGAATGGAGGGAATTCCAGCCCAACACAGGACGTTGATATTTTATATGACAGCAGCAGCTAGACTATTGTATGCGCAAAAATGGAAAGTACAAGAAGTGCCAACTATTGAAGATTGGACTTACAAATTGCTGTATATGGCTGAAATGGACAAGATGACAAGAAAATTGAGAGATCTGGACTCAGGGCAGTTCAACACAGACTGGGAGAAGCTGAAACAATACCTGGAGAAGAAATGGGAGGTGGGAGGAAAACTGTGGCAGTTTGAGAACTACTGAAGTATTGAAGTAGAGGGGGGAGACTTTACCGGGGGGAGAAGAGATAAATGTGAATTAATAAGCAGTCAGATTAATAGATTGACATATATACAGATATATATAGGTTAACAAACAGAACATAGAGAAAATAATTAATTATAAGGACTAAATATAAGGAGCGATTAACTAACAATATTTTCTTTTTTTTCTGACAAGTTTTGTACCAAACTGAATGTCTGAAGATATAGATGGGTCAAATTGATTGACTACGTGAGGAGAGATATATAGAACTATTATAAAAAGATAGAATGAGTAATATATATAGAGAATAAGTCAAATTGTTTGATATAAACGAATGTATGATCTATATGGTTTATGATATATAGAAATACCTGAAATTGAAAAATTGGGATAAATTGTTTATCTAAGATGGAAACAAAGGCTTACAGTTTGGGCATATAATGTTAAAAATAGTTAAGGATGTACTGCTTAGAATAATGGAGAATATATATTTGTTTTAGATAGAGGAAGCTAATAAAAGTAAGGGAAAGGGGACAAAGGGTTGGAAAGCTGTTGGAAGTCAACAAAAAGGGGGGGGAAAGGGAGGGGGTTAGAGATGAAAAAATTGGGGAAAATTGAATGTAAATGTGGAAATAATGGAGTCTAACCCAATAAAAATTTTTCAAAAAAAAAAAAAAAAAGAAAATGGTCACGCGGCCGGTGGCCCCGCCCCCTGATCTCCAGACAGAGGGGAGTTGAGATTGCCCTCCGCGCCATGGTGCAATCTAAACTCCCCTCTGTCTGGAGATCCGGGGGCGGGGCCACCGGCCATGCGCTCATTTTCGCCGAGGGCGATTCAAACTTTTAAAAACCTCCTTTGTTCCAGCTGACCCAAAGTGACGTCATTGTGCAGTTCTGAGTTCCACCACTGAGTTCCACCACCTCTTTTCATAGAAAAAAAAGCCCCGACAAGCCGTAATTCCTGAGCAGAACCACGAGAAACGGGAGTCATTCAGCTGCTCCCATGGAACGATCCACGCACTTCACTCACACCACATTCAAGGGCACCTTTCCTGGCTCTCCCCCTCCCCCCACGGCCACTGCCCACTTGCCCTTGTACCAGATTGAACGGAGGTGAGAAATCATGCTACCAAGGGCTGGATTGGGCCTAGCAGTAAAATATGTGTTTTTTTGACATCTGGCAAAATTTTCCAGTGTCTGTACCAAGCCAGTGGGGTGAGAAGAGCAGAGACGTTCTGCTATCGTCTTTGTGAGGAAGGAGCAGAACGCTCCCTTCTTTCTGACCCAAGTCCTTGCTAATGGTTCTCCCTGAGCTGTGGTCCAGGTGAAACTGCTTGTCTAGGGTAGGGAGGCTGCCTTTCCTCCCACCTTCCCTTTTCTCTCTGCCCTTTCTTTACTCTCCCTCTCCTTCACCCTCCTCTACCTCCCTCCGCCTTTGCTGCTCAATCAAACCATCATAGACAAAGACCTCGATTCACCTGTGAATCTTGCAGGGAAAGAAGTCTGCAGAATTCAGAGGCCAGTATATTTTCTCTTCTGCCTGTTTCTTGTGGCTCCAGCCAAAGCGTCTTCCCTCCTCTTTAATGAGTTTGTCCCAGTTAACAGCCACAGGGCAAGTTTATGCAAGGACAGGGCTTACGGGAGGCGGGGGGGGGAAGACACGTGGGGGGGGGATGTGAACCTCCTTTGCTGCTTACAGAAGAGATCCAAAAGAGCCTGCAGTCCGTGCACAGGCTCCCAGATCCCTGGCGGGAAAGTGGGTGCTACTTCCCACGAAGCTGCTGAAATGGGTGTTCTGTGGTGGCTGAATGTAGAGTCAAATGAGTTCATCACACAGGGCTGTAAATATGAGGCTATGCTCAAGGGCATGGAAGGAGCATGACACACTGAGGCCAGCAGCGCCAGCACTGTGCAAATTGAGGCCTGGATCAGCTCCTGCCTTCATGAGCACCTACTCAGAATGTAGATCCAGAGGAATTAGCCATGTTAGTCTGTAGCAGCAAAATAGTAGAGTCCAGTAGCACCTTTAAGACTAACCAACTTTATAGTAGCATAAGCATTCGAGAGCCACAGCTCTCTTCGTCAGATGCATCTGACGGAGTTGGTTAGTCTTAAAGGTGCTACTGGACTCGTTACTATTTTACTTGGAATGTAAATTTTGGAGGGACGGTGTTTGGAAGGAAAGGCAGGGAGCCCCAGCCTGCAAGTGGCAGCATGATAGCAAGGAAAAAAAGAACTCTGTGCAAGCTCAGAGGAGTTCTTGTTCCTTCACCTTCTTCAAGAATGAACCCCAGTACTGGCTCAGAGAAAAGTGTTCCCTCCCTCACAAAACCCAATATATAGGACTTTTTTTTCAAAATTATGATTAATCCAAATGTCACAAAATAGCAAGCTTCTGAGTTCCCCAGGACTCTTCAACAGGCAGGACGTTCAATAAAAACAGGGGAAAATGCAAGAGAAAAGGTATTTCCAGATATAGCAGAGCTCCTAGCTTGCCATCTGAAGAGTCTAGGAACGAAATGCTGGATGCGCTGTGGACATAATTTGATGGGGAGGTACTGGGTGCAAAACAGGTTCCAAGATGCACAGCAGAGGATTCCAAGAAAGAAATGAAAGAAAAAAAATGCTGCTCTCTGAACAAGATTCAGTCTCTGTTCGGTGCTCACAGACAGGTCTTTGCTAGAGACTTGCAAGAAATCCTAAAATCACGAAGCAGAAATTGACAAGAGCTGGAGTACTCTCACTTCTGTTTCACAAATGCAGGCTAAGAGGCTCTCTCTCTCTCTCTCTTCGTATATAAAGACACTTGTACAGTCACTCACAGGGATATCAAAACAGCTCAGAGACTTCCACACGGCTTAGAAAGAAAAATCCGAGCGCACAGCTATCAAATCAGATATCCTCTTAAAGAGAAAAAACAACAACATCTGTACATTTCTTTCTTGAAACGGCAGACTTAAGGTATATTTTAAAACGGTTAAGGGGTTTCCATGCCATACCGAATCTTGAAATGTGGTTCTTCCTTGGCCTGGGTTGTCCTGTTGACTTGGACAGTCCGAAAGAAAGACATCTGACAAACCATCCGCACGTTCTTGGCTGGAGGGAAGTTTTAGATCACAGACCAGAAGGGGAACAACTCTCTATGTTGGTTGACACCCAGATAATTATGCCAGACAGTCCTCTGCAACTTCTTTGGAACAATGTCATCATTTACCTTGATGCCTAAACTGGAATTCATTGTGACTATTCAACAGAAAACGAAATGCAATCTTTACATCCCCACTCTGTCCTGTCTTCTCTTTCAGGAGAGCAGAAATGGAGCAGTTTGAGCTGCAGGTAGAATTTCCAGCGCCGGAAGGATAACAAGGGAACAAAAAAACCTCTCCACTTTTTCTTCTGAAAACCAAACAGTTTTGATCTGGAACAAGGATATGAGGCAGAAAAGCACCAGCAACATCATTGTTAGACCGACTTCCCCACTGGCAAAGCTTGGATGAATCAAAAGTTATCTGATCATTTTTAAGGCCGTGTGAATTTAAAAATAAGCAGGGTAATAGACCAACCCTCGGTTCCATCTGTATTTATCCTTTTCTCCCCAGTGGCCTCGGCTTATGCCTTGATGTGTTTCAATGTACTTAGCAAGAAGCTGGAATCCTCGGAGGGTGGAATCACTTCCAGTGAAGGATGGAAATGAGATTCTCTAGAGAGAAGGCAGGTGCATCATCTTCCAGTGAAAACAGAGTCTGAAATTGCTGTCCGTGGACCACCAGTCATCCACAGAGTAGTAGGACAAAAGGAAACAAAGGAAATTCCTGCAGCTCACACATTCACACAACAGCCCCAAATCCTCCTTGCTTGGGAAGTCAGGTGATACCAACAAGGCCAGGTGGCTGTTAGGGGCTGATCCAAAGATACCCCAGGCTGCCCTCCCTCCATCTGCCAGGCTCTCACCCAAAATGCTTGCCCACCTCCAGGGCCACAGCATCTCACAATCATGAAGGTGCATACTACCTGTCACAAAGGAGACAGTTTTTTGGCTCCTTCTCGCTCTGTCTACCCTGAAAATGCTACTATAAAGGTCTGATATGCATAAGCATCATATAGTTAACTGTCATCTGGGCTGAACAGCTTCAGGAGATCACGTAAGGGAATATTCCTCCATAATGACAAAGAAAACCCCCTGCACATAAAAAACCGCCAGTTTGGTGTAGTGGCTAAGAGCGCAGGACTCTAATCTGGAGACCCAGGTTTGATTCCCCATTCCTCCGCTTGAAGCCAGCTGGGTGACCTTGGGTCAGTCACAGCTCTCTCAGCCCCACCCACCTCACAGGGTGATTGTTGTGAGGATAATAATAACATACTTTGTAAACCACTCTGAGTGGGCGTTAAGTTGTCCTGAAGGGTGGTATATAAATCGAATGTTGTTGTTGCTATTATTATATGCTAGAACCTTGTCCCTAACTTCTAGTTTTCGACTGGCATAGAATCTCCTTTTTTATGCAAGAATATCCTATTCAGTGAGTCTCAGCTTGCAGTCCAAAGCGGTACAGTCCTGGCCCACCTCACCTGCTATTTCCGAAAACTGGGCCACGTGCTCGCTCCCAAGTTCTGCGTGGGTCGTCCCAGGTGATCCAGAGACTAAGTCACTGGCTGCTGATCAGATCTGTCTGCCTGGAAGCACGCAAGCACACACACACACATGCAAACACACACACACACTTTGCAGCCTCAGGAGGCCAACCAGGGATGTTCACTGGAGTGGAAAACAATGTTCTCAACACAGAATCCAGTTGCTAAATGAAAAAGCAGAAGCACTTTTTTTTTAAAGGAAAAAGAAAGTGTACAATGCTGCCTCATACCGAGGCAAGTTACTGGTTCCTCCAGCACCAGTGGCAGGCTACTGGTGGCTCCACTGGTCCCTCTGACTGGCATGGGCTGTCCAGTCACATAGGAAGAGACTGGACATCTGCTGTCTGAGTTCCAGGGAGTGAATTAACACATTAAGCTGCTTTATAACATCATCATAATAACTGTGCTTATGTACCGCTCTTCTAGACAGATTAGTGCCCCACCCAGAGCGGTGAACAAGTTAGTGTTATTATTATCCCCACTCCAGCTGGGGCTGAGAGGAGTGGCTCACGCAAGGCCACCTACTGAGCTCATGGCAGGAGTGGGATTCGAACCAGCAGAGTGCTGATTCGCAGCAGAACCACTTAACCACTGTGCTCTATCAAGCTTAGTGCTGTTTGATCTGCCTGCCAGTGGCTCTCAGGCAGAGAGAAGCCTTTTCTAAGATCTTTTAACCCAAAGATTGAACTTGAAAACTTCAGCCTACAAGGCTTGGTTCAGTCCCATGACTTGGACCAGCCCCAAGTCATGCAAGGTTTGCGTCCATTGTGCGGCACTGCCAGTAAGTGGAGCCTTCCCCCGGCCTTCTCTGCTCTTGTCCCAGGATGAGTTTTCAACCAGGACTGCAGGCCACTTGCAGCTCAAAGCAACGTTGCCTCGCGCAGGTACTTACAGCCTCCACTGGTACTGGGTGGCTGGAGGGTTGGCATCCGAGATGCACGTCAGCTTGACATCCTTCCGGTTGAGGTACCAGTTGCCATCAAAGCCATCAATCTTTACTTCGGGCTCATCTGTAAGAGGGAAGGCAGGATGGGAGAGTCAGGAAGGCAGGTGGGATAGCAGAGGAGAAAGAAAGGCCAAAACGGAGTATGGGGAGAAAAAGGAAGGACAGAAATGGAGACGGCGATCAGCCAAAGAGAGTGCAGAAGGAAGGGATCGAAAGTGTGGAAGAACGCACAGAAGTGGATTGAGAAGAAAACAGTGGGCTGTTACGATTCACACCGAACTGCCCTGGTTTCTAAGAAAAGCCCTGCGAGGATCGTACCAATGGTTCAGCCATGTTGGCATCCTTGTTTTCTGCAGTGGCCAACCAGCTGCTCTGGAAGGCCCACAAGCATGGCATAGGGGGGCAAAGCCTTCCCTCCACAGACAGGCAATGTGGTCTGATGGTTAGAATGCAGGACTGGGATCTGGGAGAACCAGGCTTGAATTCCCACTCTGCCACAGATGCTTGCTGGGTGACCTTGGGACGGTCGGTCTCCCTTTCAGCCTAACCGAGAATCTATGATTCTGTGATTCTAACCTACCTTCCAGGGTTGTTGTGAGGATAAAACAGAGGAGAGGAGAAGGATGTAATGTTGGGAATTAGCAAGTGTTCTCCATTCAGTCATGAAAGTGTTAAACTGTTACTTACTTAATTAGTAAACTTATTTGAAGGTAACCATTTAGCTATGGGGTTAAGTTTCCCGCCATAGAAAGGGGAGTCTTTACGCTTCATGAAGTAGATGTGGGATTCTCTGTTGGGCAATTAGCTAGAAAAATATTCTGAAGTTTTATTGCTTTTTATTTTAGTCTCTCAGTTCACAAGCCAGTCCCAGATGTAGCTATGTTCAGTTACAGTCTCTCTCTAAGTCTCTTTAACCAGCAAGATATAGCTAGATAGCTATTCGTTATTTTCTACCAATGTAACCTTTCCCTCCCTTGTTATATAGTGAAGTATTTTATAGAGCTGAACACTTGCATCTGACGAAGAGAGCTGTGGCTCTTGAAAGCTTATGCTACAATAAAGTTGGTTAGTCTTAAAGGTGCTACTGGACTCTTTACTATTTTGCAACTACAGACTAACACAGCTAACTCCTAACTCCATCTATAAACATGAGAGTGTGTATTTATTATGTCCATTGCACATATTCTGTACTCTGCTAACTAATAACCAACTTTTTTGCCACTTTGGGACTCTGATGGGGAGAAAGGCAAGGTCAAATAACTTCCCTGGAAGGTCTACCCCCTTAGCAACTGGCATTCAGAACCAGAGTGACTCTGAACATGGGGCTTTCATTTAGTCATGGGACTAGTGGCCATCAATGGACATCCTCTATGAATCTGTCTAACCTCTTTTTAAAGCCACCTATGCTTGTGCCCCTTATTAAGTCCTGTGGCAGTGGGTTCCACAAGTTAATTACGCACTGTGTGAAGTGACACTTTATTTCTGGTACTTGTCTGTAAAGGGGAGTGGCTGGTGCAACGGCACTAATCTTAGATTTGTAGCAGACGGTTGTGGTAAATGAATGGCAAGAGAAAAAACACTCTTCACATGCTAGAGGCTGCCCCTGTCTTCAGTTATCCCTGGGGGGAAACCCCCAGCATTGAAAACATGCTCTTGTGCAGAACTCTGGCTTTACCTGGGGAGGGACAGAAGTCTTGGCCCTAACTCTGGAAGCAATAAGAACATGAGAGAACCACAGCTCTCTTCGTCAGATCTGATGAAGAGAGCTGTGGTTCTCAAAAGTTTATGCTACAATAAAGTTGGTTATTCTTAAAGGTGCTACTGGACTCTTTACTATTTTGCAGCTACAAACTAACACGGCTAACTCCTCTGGATCATTGAGTAAAAGATGTTTTTCCATCCATCTGTCCTGAAACTACTGCCCATCAATTTCCTTCAGTGTTTCTGAGATCTGGTAGTGCTGGAGGAGAGAAAGTTCTCTTCTTCCACTTTCTCCATTCTGTGCATCCTTTTATACATCTGTAGAGTGCCCAAGGCCCATCCTCTTACTTAATAGGTACCCTGGCCACTTAGTCAACATATACTAGAATGCTGCTAATAGACGAAAACCCATTGGTTACAGCGCGTGGTGCGAAGTTTATAGAATCTGTCAGCTAATGACGGTGTACTAATTTTATCGGAAGAAATGTTCGAATTGCATTTTTAACTTTTGTATCATATGTATCGAGGAGTCCTGTGGTGCAGAGTGGTAAGTGGCAGTACTGCAGTCCAAGCTCTGCTCACGACCTGAGTTTGATTCTGGCAGAAGCTGGGTTCAGGTAGCCAACTCCAGGTTGACTCCATCCTTCCGAGGTCAGTAAAATGAGTACCCACCCAGATTCCTTGGGGTAAACTGTAGATGACTGGGGAAGGCAATGGCAAATCACCCTGTAACAAGTCTGCCAGGAAAATGTTGTGATGTGATTCCCCCCCATGGTCAGTAATGATTCGGTGCTTGCACAGGGGGACAACCTTTACCTATTATATGTATTAATGTGGGAGCTAAAACCTATAGTTCTAGAAGCTCCGAGTACATGAATGCTGTTGCATTTTATGCTGATCAAGGACCGTTTATAATAAAGATTTGGAGTGCCCAGGGTCTTCCCCACAGCTGCCCCATCCCTCCCACTTACACTGTACATTGAGGGTCATGCTCTCTGTGAACCGGTCCAGCTGGTAGTTGACCACACACGTCAGCGGCTGCCGATGGGCCTCCCGGCTTGGCAGCAGGCGGTACCGGCTGATCACCGTGATGGTGCCGTTGTTGTTTCGGATCTCCTGGAACTCGGCCTCGCCTTTCAGCTTAGTCTCCCAAGTCACAGTGCTGGGGGGCTTCCCATTAGAGGACGTGCAAGTGGCCACCAAGATCTTCTCCGTCATGCCAGCCCTGGCGATAAGGGGGCTCGTGGTGCCCTCCATCCGGTTGGTAGGCTTGGCTATGAAAATGGTCACAAGAGAAGGGAAAAGGTTTTTAAAAATAAGAAGCTCACCGGTTTTAATGTCAAATGCCACAAGCCCTCCTCTTGGATCCAGATCCTTAGAGGGTTTGCAAGCCAAAAGGCTTTCTTGATTCCCACTAAAATAAAACTTGGGCTGAAGACATGAAGCTGCCTTATACTTATATCAGTCCATCAAGGTCAGTACTGTCTACTGAGATGGCTCTCCCAGGCCTCGAGAAAGGTCTTTTGTATCACCATCTGCCTGGTCCTTTCAACAGAAGATGCTGGGGACTGAACCTGGGACATTCTGCATGCCGAGCAGATGCTCTGCCTCACTAATAATGCAACAAGGGTCGTTCAACCTACAGCATTTTGCAAACTCAGAATGAGAGATGGGGCCCTCCCCAGAATCTGGATTCACGAGCCTTCCATTTAAAAACCAAACACGTTGTTGGCTCAGATATATTTGTGGGGAATATGCGAGCAGCGCTGCAACGATGCGTAGGAGGCAGAAGCTCTGTGGCCAGCTTATTCGTTCCCTTCCCTTCCTTCATTGACTCCAATCATGTTCTCTTTCACTCATGGGCCCCATACCTTTTCATCAGCCACCATACAGCCAGCAATCAACAAAGCATGCTTGGCTTCCTACCCCTTTTTATAAAATCTTCTACCAGAAAAGCTAGGCTGAGATGCAGGCTACAACCTTCTGTAGGCTCAAGGACTTCCACCCAGAGATCATGATTTTCTGCCTCTGTTCTCTCCCATCAGCACCAAATGCCTCCCAAATCTGTCCCTGGGGGCCCCCTCTCCAAAGAAACAGGATCTCAGGGGGAATTTCAGCATGATTTGAGTCCACCATGATTTGATTTCCAGGGTATGAGCTTTCGAGAGTCACAGCTCCCTTCATCAGATACCTCTCTTCTTCAGCGAAGGGCACTCTGACTCGAAAGCTCATACCCTGGAAATCTTGTTGGTCTCTAAGTTGCCCCTGAACTCAAGTCCTGCGTTTCTACTACATGGCTACCTACCTAAAACTATTTGTATTAGCAGTTTCAAGTGGGCAGCCATGTTGGTCTGCAGTAAAAGAATAGGGGTTTGGTCTTGTAGCATCTATGAAACTGTGGCGAATTGGGGCCTCCCTCCCTCCCTCCCTCCCTCCCTCCATTTCTTTCTTTCTTTCTTTCTTTCTTTCTTTCTTTCTTTCTTTCTTTCTTTCTTTCTTTCTTTCTTTCTTTCTTTCTTTCTTTCTTTCTTTCTTTCTTTCTTTCTTTCTTTCTTTCTTTCTTTCTTTCTTTCTTTCTTTCTCTTTCTTTCTTCCTTCCTTCCCTTCCTTCCTTCCTTCCTTCCTTCCTTCCTTCCTTCCTTCCTTCCCTCCCTCCCTCCCTCCCTCCCTCCCTTCCAACTGGTAGACCCTTCTCTGCCTACCCCTCCCTTGCCTAGCCCAGCACCTGAAGGGGCCATCTCACTTTTCTGTTTCCGAGTAGTTGCTGCCACCACTGTCCCTGTATTTGGTTCCAGTTAGGCGGGACAGCCTCCTCACCTCCCTCCTCCGCTAAGCAGTTCCAAGCAATTGGGGAACTATGTGGCTCTTCCTTCCTTCGTTAATTTCAAAAAAAAAAATTATTTAACTTTTAACTCTACACAGGCAAGTATAAAGTTAACGGAAGGCATAACACAACATAAAACGGACCCCCTCTACTCTCTCTCCCTCTCCTTCTCTATACTCATGCCCTAACGTTGTTGTGTAGGGCAGGCACGATAGTTTGGTATCCCCACAGAGAGGTAAGATGAGGCAACCCCCTCAGGCCGCAGGCCCTGCTTTGGTACCTGGGGTTACACTAGACCTACATCTCCTTCCCTTCCACCAACCGACTCCCTCTCTAAATCAAATTCTATTCTGGATCTGGCCACTCCCCCCTGCAGCCCATAGAAAGATAAATGCAAAAACAAAAGGGCGTTTCACCACAGAAACCGACAAGATTTTCAGGGTATGAGCTTTTGAGAGTCACAGCTCCTTTCTTCAGACACGAGAAGGAAAGGGGTAGGGGGAATTTCAGGCTGCCATAGGAAGGAGGAGATGGAAAAATTGTCCTCCAGGGCAGAAGTCCTTGCACCTGCGGAAAAGTTAGTCTGGATCCAACTCATTGAGAAGAGGAGGGGTCAGGAGGCAGTCCCTGAGTTTGGATCCACGTCCTCCCCAAACTGCCAGTCACAGAGAAAGCCGAAGTGATGCATCACTTCTGAAGCTTTGCCACGCCCCCCTGGGAAATAGGTCAGCGCTTCCAACTTTATGTGATGACACAGCAGCCAAAGGCAGGCCCAACACTGAGGAGCACATGGCGCCGATTCGCACAGCGCACACTCAACTTTGCACAGAATGCAGAACCTGCACTTGGTTACTAGTACACAAACAGCCCTCAATTTAATTCCGGGAGCTCCAGCAGGCACTGAAAAAAGGGTTTTTTAAAAAAAAAATTGTTGATAGGC
Source organism: Eublepharis macularius (assembly GCF_028583425.1). Lineage (NCBI taxonomy): Eukaryota > Metazoa > Chordata > Lepidosauria > Squamata > Eublepharidae > Eublepharis > Eublepharis macularius. The sequence continues at coordinate 6,579,955 of NC_072803.1, forward strand.
TTAGTGGATTGAATGGGTTTTCCACTGAGCAGCAGAAGGTCCCCAAATTACTCCGGGTACAAATGATAAACACCTTGCACGTGTTCAGAAGCCACCTCCTGATTTCGTTTCAACAGTTCTAGGTGGCTTCTCCAGCGGAACAGGCTCAAGGCTGTCTGCAACATTCGCTGAATGACATTTGCACGTTTTGACTGGTGCTGGGAACCTGCTGGATCAGGCCTTCCCAGTGTCCCTGCTACAAGAAACACCTGCGACTCTTTCACAGCTCCTGCTCACTTCCATGGGATCTGTGCAAGAGAACCTCCCAGCGTATTGCATCCCAAGGGTAATGCAGATGGAAGGACCCAAATCATTTGTTTTGCTGACAAAACAAACAAACCAAAAAACTAACTTGTAGAAGAATGCCAAATGTAGGATGGGATATTGAAAACAAGACCTCAGGGCTGGGTTGATAATAATAATGATAGGGGTTTTTTTTCAGCTGGAACGCGGTGGAACGGAGTTCCGGCACCTCACATGGCTGGTGGCCCCGCCCCTTGATCTCCAGACAGAGGGGAGTTTAGATTGCCCTGCCGAGGGCGATTTAAACTTTAAAAAACTCCCCCCTTGTTCCAGCTGACTCAAAGTGATGTCATTGTGTAGTCCTGGGAGTGTGTGGTACCAGGGGAACTCTCTCTTGCTAAGAGTTGCCCCTCTTTTCCCAGAAAAAAAGCCCTGATGATAATAATAATGATGATGATGATAACAACATTCAATTTATATACCGCCCTTCAGGATGACAACACCCACTCAGAGCAGTTTACAAAATATGTCATTATTATCCCCACAACAATAATCAGCCTGTGATGTGGGTGGGGCTGAGAGAGCTCTGAAAGAGCTGTGACTGACCCAAGGTCACCCAGCTGGCTTCAAGTGGAGGAGTGGGGAATCAAACCCGGCTCTCCAGATTAGACTCCCGTGCTCTTAACCACTACACCAAACTGAATGCCAGGAAGTATATCCCAAAGGTTTGGGCTGCAACCTGGTTCCCTGTTTGTGAACAGAGGGGTACATGGCCATGCAAGGGGAGGAGTCCTTGTCCCTACCCTTCCACTGTCACTCAGCAGTGATGGCCAGAAGAACCTACAAAAGCTACCTTCAGTTCATCCAGCTCAATAATGGCTACTCTAACTGGGGGTAGGCAGGAAAAAAGGTGTTTTCTGAGATATCCTTTAACTAGGCCATAGTTTAGTTCTGAAGCATCGAAGTAGAAAGTCTCAGGTCCAATCTTCAGCATCTCCAGTTAAAAGGACTGAGTAGGAGGTGATGGGAAAGAGCTCTGCCAGTAACCCTTGAGAGCTTCGGCCAGTCAGAGCAACCAGCACTGAGCTAGATGTGCCAGTGGTTTGACTTAGTATAAGGCAGATTTGTGGGTGTATACGTGCATAAATGCTGTGACCTGGATAGCCCAGGTGAGCCTGATCTCGGCCGTTTTCACACATCATTATCATCGCGCAACATTGCGCAACACTCACGGAATGGTAGTGTCTTCATGGCACGTTTTCTGGTGTCAACTTGTCATGATTCCGTTTTCGTGGCACGATGACGTCAGAAATTGCGCCACGAATACGCTAGCATTCCATGAGTGTTGCGCAATGCTGCGTGATGTTAACAAGATGTGAAAACGGTCAGATCTCAGAAGCTCAGCGGGGTCAGCTTTGGTTAGTAATTGGATAGGAGGCCTCCAATGAAGACCAGGATTGCAGAGGCAGGCACTGGCAAACCACCTCTGTTAGTCTCTTGCCAGGAAAACCCCACCAGGGGTTGCCATAAGTCAGCTATAACTTGAAGGCACTCTCCACCACCACATGCATACATGGGTTGAATGCTGAGCATGCTGAATGTAAAGCATGCAGGCTGCTAGTGTGCCACAGGCCTTCTCAACTGAGAGGGAGAGAAAGCAGAGAGGACAGCTCAACCCGTCCCCAGCATGGTTGGCACAAGAATCCACCTCCCATCACCCACTCCTCCTCTTGCATTGGCCAGGCCCCTGGCTCCAACATGTCCAAATGGAAAGAGCAAGGATCTCACGTGGCTTTACCCAGCCCTTTCTTACTTGCCAAGCATGAAGGACGCCTCCACCCAAGAGGAGAGGAAGGAAACCCTTCCCAAGACAGGAGGTCTCAGCAGTCGCCCGAACCCACTTACCCAACACAGTGAGGTTGAGCTGATTCTCCCGGTTGCCGCTGGGGAAAGTTGCAAACTCGCAGATGTAGACCCCTTCATCATCGAGCTCGAGGCCCAGCAGCCGGATGGTCCCATCCTTGGTGGACGGGCTCTGGAACAGCACCCGCTCCTTGTACGGGGCCAGGATGGAGACGCCCATGTTGGGGTTGAAGATGGCCACATTCTGCTTGGAGCCGTTGGTGGCCTTCTGCCACGTGACTTGCGTAATCTTCACATTGGGGTAGGGGTTGGTGAAGCTGCAGTGCAGGATCACATCGGTCCCGATGAACCCTGAGACTGTATCATTGACGAGCACCGTCTGAGCCCACAGGCCTGCAAGAAGAGCGGAAGGGGGGAGAGAACTGAGCAACAGGAGAGAAACCTTCTTGCTGGAATCCCAACATGCTGCGTGTCCAATTAATTTCCCCTGCTTGCAGCTGGGCAGCAGCAGGTTCCCACAAGCCAAGCTCATCACAGCCCCGCAGATACACATACTGGTGGTGAAGGTTACGAAAGGTGGATTCCCTCTCCCCACTTTTGGGGAGAAAAGTTGGAACCAAAACCAGCCTCACAGAGAGGTCCACTGAGTTGTTCTCCCCCAAACGCCTTTGGTAGAGCCATTTTTTCAAAATTCATGGCTCTAAAGGAGGGGGGAGGGATCCTGCAGGCCATTTTTGTCTGCCTTTGGCGACCCGGCGAGCAACAATTTGCTGGCCTGACCGAAAATGCACTTGTAGGCTGGTTCACATGTGCCTGCTTATCACTTGATGACTATAGCAGGGCCCCAATGTGACCCACGCGTGCAAACAAGCCAAAACACAGTGATTCTGCACACGTTGGATAATGCACTTCCAATCCTCTTTAGAGATCATTTGGAATTGATTTTTTTGTGTGCGGAACAAGAAATCCACCTCAAACGATTGATAAAGTGCATTGGAAGTGCGTTATCCAACGTGTGTGGAATCAGCCACTGATGGAGAGGACCTTCAGACACTTGGCAGTGAAGTCCCAACAAATGCTCCACTACCAGCCATTGACATTAGAGTAAACCAGTGCTGAGAAAACCCAGTGATGTGCACGCATCTCTCCTGTGACTCACAGACCTAGAGAGCTGGGTGTGCATCACATTGGATTTTAACATTATGGAACAAGAAAGCGAGAGGTAAGGGGTTGTTTTTATTTACTGGACTACCCTTCTTTTTTGTTTTAATTAATTTTTTTATAACTATAAACTATTAAACTATATACAATCAAGAATTTGCAGTCATACAAGAAGTTAATGTTAAAATCCATTAATAAATACATACATCAAAATTAATAAACACATAACATGTCATAGTAAGTAACAATTGAATGCATATTAGAGCAATTTAGAGGGTTATATCTGAGCATGTATCTGAACAAATAAATGGAGAAAGTACTTGTAAATTCTAACGTAGATTGCATATGTATGAAAGAGTTTAAGACCAGGTAAGGAACTATGCTTCTACCGCTAGATTTCTCATTGCTTGGTTACTCTTGGGATTGGTCCATACACGAAAGTTCCTAGTTTGATTTCTCACTACAACTTACTCATTGGGATATGTCTGAAGGTCTCTATCTGAATCTCTCCCCAGACTTTGGAATTCAGAATTATTTCTTTTCTGAAGCAGACGCAAAGTATTCAGCATTCTCCACTGTTCTGTTTTGTTTTTTGTTTGTTTGTTTCCATTTCCAAATATCGTTCAGATCACTACCCATGAAAGATGCTGGAGCCTTCAGTGCTTTTATCCCCCACCCCCCCGGTACACTTCTCCATTACTGCTGTACTTGTGTGCAGTAATAATGTACCGGGGGGGGGGAATTGCTCAATGTGATCATATGTATAAGACTATCAAGGTTCCTTTTGTGTGGTGTTCTAAAAAATACACTACAAAAAAGCAGTCTTGATGCAATGGAACATACGGTTGCATCAACGCTCTTTTTTGTGCAATTTTCTTTAGCAATGTGTTAGAGCATATTTGTGAGTCAATAAAACACCACACAAAAGGAATCATCGCAATCAAGCAATCATATCCAAGATTTCTTTTTCTGCAGTGTTTCTCCCAATGAAGCTAGAATTTAGGAGAAAGAGAATGCTGGGCACAGCAACGTTATGGAACAAGAATGAGAGAGGTAAGGGGTTGCTCTTATACTGACAGATTGCAGCTGAGGGGGAGAGCAGAATCCCCTGGAATATGATCAGAAACAAGGTGGGGTAGCTCATTTGAACAACCAAGTCACTGCTTGATGCTGTAATCATTAAGTGATGGTGAACATGAATGGGTAAACTGACTGAGCCAGAGAATTAGAAGAGAACCATCACGCTGTGGCGACACACCCCAGAGCACAGATTATGTCATAGGGGAACAAGGCAGGCATGCTTTTTTGCTTGAAATACAAGACACCAAGGAATGGGGCTCCCTCTCTAGTCACACGAAGGGAAAGGGTACAGAGTATTCACCTGTGCTACTCTCACATTATGTGATCTGCGTGAATTTTGCATTATCAGTACCCAAAAGCACACACACACACACCCCTGGGAAGGCACAGCTCTCGGAGTCTCTCTACACAAGATGCCACGGCGTGTGTTTGTCAAATGTAGGGAGACACAATGTTAGCCGGGAAGGGTAGCTTAAGAAGACAGAGCCAGTGGAGATCGTTCCTCAGAGAGTTTGTTAATTTAATCTTCGCCTCCCCGAAGGCTCTGTCAATTTCACTTCTCCATGCTAAAACTGTCTGGGATTGCAACCAGAGGGCTGTCAGGAATGGAAATGGGCTGGAGCTGCCTTCCAGAGCCAGGCTTGGACCTAGAGAGGTTCTAATGGTCTGAAGTTTCCCTTCTGGCATTTCACAGCCCCTTCACTCAGCTCCAGTGTATAGCAAAGCCTTTGCCCTGCCGCCGGCTCTGTCTTTTTAAACTACCTTTCCCAGCTACCATTGCATCTCCTGACACCTATACTTCACATGTCAGGTATCTCATGTAGAGAGACTCTCAGTGTACTGGTTTCTAGTGCCCTTACCTTCCCCAGAAATAGCTGCAGCAAGAGAAAAATATTTGTTCAAAACATTCATAGGCAGATTTTTCACAAGCCACCACTCAAATCCTCCCTCCTCCTGATATAATTAATGCCCTCTTCAGAGGCTTTGCAGTGGGCACCCAACTATCCAAGGCAGGGCACGGGGCAGCAGAGGACAGTTTTTCCAGTGGCAGATCCAAGATCCTGGGAGGCCTGCCCAAGGGAGGGAGAATTACGTCTGCTGCCGAGAACTCTTACACAAAGGGTGGGATGAATTAATGCATGAATGAATAAATAAATAGCAGTTGGAAAATTTCAACCCCACCCCAAGTTTCCAGTCCCTATGGCTGCAGAGATACATTTGGCTAATCTTAGAATCCAAAAGAGTTGCCAAGTGAGATTTCCTGTAGGCAGAAGGGTTTGATACCCCCACAGGACTCTTTGCTCTTTCCTATGATGAGAAAGTGCAGAATCGACTATGCAGAAAAGCAAGGAGGGAGGGAAAGGATGCAGAAGAAACCGTAAGTCTTGCAAAAGTGTTTAACGTGCAGAATCTATACCAGGTGCAGAATTGAGCTGTTCGTGGTGCAGAATCTGAATTCAGCTAGCACTATGTAATCAACCCTGAATTTAATTCTTGGAGCCCCAGCCAGTTCTAAAACTGGGGCTTTTTGTTGTCGGGCTCCGTGGATTAAAGGGGCTCTATGCTGAGCAGAAGATGTTCCAAAATTATTGTCATTATAGCATCTCAGGTGATGCCTTTCTTTTCTGCCAAGGGGGATAATTCTTTCACAAGATAATCAACATTTCAATTCTGCCTTTAAAAAAAAGCTACTGCTGCGTCTCTCCCCTAATCTGCGTGTTTAGAGATAACACTCCAATAATTATACAGCTGGTATTTATATTTAAAACAGGGGGAGGGAGGGAAGGGAAGGCAAAGCAGAGAACTGGAAAAGCGGGTCCTCCCAGAAACAAGAAGTGCGGGGAGATGCAGAAGGACAGACAGAATAAGGAAAGGAGGTACCGAGCAAAGAAAGAACAAAGGCCGATGGGAAGGAGGCAGGCAGGCAGGGAAGCTGCAGATCACAAGGGAGCTCAGCGTTGAAAAGTTGTCATTGTGAAATGCAGGGGTGCAAGGACAACAGCTCTTGGATCTGCGTGGAGGGCAAGCCCCCTTCCCTCTTCCTCTCGCTCTGTTCTGCCATCCAATCTCATGCTTTCCCAAGTTTCTACATTCCAGGGATCCTTTCCACCTCTGCGTCTGTCGACGGATGCCCAGAAGTTCATCTGAACTGGCACTCAATCTGGTGATGCCCCTGGGTTTCTGCCCCCCCCGCCCCTCCCCGAGGGCCATGCATATTCATCTCAGCGCCTCGAGCAAATGCACATGCAGTTGCCAGAACGTGTTCACAGTACACACAACAAATTTGCAGAGAGAGGGAGTGCGATCACGGATTGTGAAGACGATGCTCAGCCACCAGTCCAGCAAAGACTGTGTGAGGACAAAGCAATTTCCTCACCCTGTGCCAGCACAGGACTTTTCATTTTTTCAATTTGCTTTGCAATCTAGACTGGATGCTCAAGGCTGCGAAGAGACAATGCATCGGACAAGAAAGTAACAAAACACAGGCAAGACCGCCCGAGACCGTCGTGAAAAAAATAAAGTACTAACAGGGAAACAGGTGGGAAAAAAGGAAGTAACATACATAATATAAAAACAAAAACAAAAGGGGCACTGGTTGCCACTTGGGCCAACAGCGTGTTGGGACAAGAGCCCCTGGACCAAAAAAACAAACAGGAAAGGAGCCAACAGGACCTCCTTGGGCAAAGAAACCAAGCGGACTTCAGAACATGCCCAATTCTTGAGGACTGGAAGCAGAACGTGAGTCTTAACCCCACTGAAATGGCTAGTGTTTGAGCAAATATGAAGTTATCCACCAGGAGTGGCCCACCTATAGATGCAAGTTAACGTTTGACACTGTGGCTATCAAGTGACAAGCATGACCTGGGATGTTTCTGAGAGAGGCAACGGTCTCCTAAAAGACCATGAGACTCAACTCCAGGACAAGCAAGTGTATTAAAACGTCGCCTAGAAGAGCCCAAGAACGGCTTTAGAGAATCCAACCTTATGCAGTCTGGTACGTTGTCTCCAGCCATGGCAATCCAAGAGAAAGAAGAGGAGCTGCAGCTCCTGCCAGCCAGTTTATGTGCCAGCGTACGTTAAATATGAAGAACATACAAAAAGAGTCAGACAAACGGCCCGTTCAGCTACGCATTATCTCTGATTACCATCAGCTCTTCAAGATTTCTGGAAATAGTCTTATCCAGTTTTAACAGGAGATGCCAGAGACTGAACTTGGCATCTTCCACATGCAAAGGGGGCACTTCACCACCGAGATATAGCCCCACAGCCAAGCTGATGGGAAATACTACGGCGTCAACGATGGCTACTACTATTACTACTACTAGGAATTAATATAGTACTTCCGAATATTGCAAGCTTATACATCATCTTGTAATCTTCCAAAATCCCTGAACTGAATTTCACAGATCCATTTTACTGGTGGCCGACACAAAGCGCTCTTCTGAAGAAAGCCCCCATGCTAGTAGAATGGATCCATGGGATCCAACACTCCCCCCATAATTAAACAGTGCTTATATACTGCTTTTCTAGAAAGATTAGTGCCTCACTCAGAGCAGTAAACAAAGTCAGTGTTATTATTATCCCCACAATCCAGCTGGGGAGCTGGGCTGGGACGAGAAGCTTCCACAAAGCCAGCTGCAGACCTTGTGGCAGTAGTGGGATTTGAACCAGCAGAGTGCCAGTTTGCAACCCAACCACTTAATGCCCCACCAAGAGGGAACAGTCAGTGTTGTTATTATCCCCACAATGCAGCTGGGGAGCTGGGCTGAGAGGAGTGGCTTACCCGAGGCCACTTGCAGAGGTTATGGCAGCAGTGGGAGTCGAACCAGCAGAGTGCTGATTTGCAACCCAAACACTTGACCACTATGGTACAGCAGTAGCCCTTGTAAGGTAGGCTAGAATAATGACCCTATATTGAAGTTGGATGGCTGTGGCTGGGAAGGAGGAGCTTATCTAAGGTCCTCCAATGAGGTGATAATTAAAGTCACTGCTCCTTCTTTTAGCCACTACACTACATCAGCCATTCTAGTTAACATACTGAGCAGTGGATATATACATGCAAACACCGTATATGCACAGGGAAGGACATACCTCTCCAAGCAAATGCATCCACACACTCAACTACTTTAAACCCCAGCTATGATCCCCCCTCTTGCTCTGTTTCCAGAGGTACCATTTGCAGTTGCCGCAATCGCCACCCCTCACCTTTGCATGCCAGAGCCCAAATGCAAGCTCAGCAAAACTTTTACAAGATGCAGATGGCACCTGGTACGAAAAATTCAGCCTGAACACCTGCCTGCTTGCTGAGCTGGCAGCCTCCAGCTCGGTCATAGTGCATGCATCCCTGCAGCTGCGCAACAAACGTCTGGCACCGGGATGCAGACACAGAGCTCCTCTGTCCTTGTGAAAGTGGTGAGAGGGAGGGGACGCGTGGGTATGGGCCGATCCTGGCACCGGAGGGAATTAAGGGCTCCCAAGATTGGGTCATTTTGGCATGGAGACTGAAAATGATCCCCCACGACTCCTCCTCTCCGTGAGACACACGGGCCGCCCACATCCTCTCATTTCAACCGCTCAGAGCCGTTTTGACAGATAGCCCAAGACGCATTTTCCAGGTAGAGTTTCAAACAGGATAATCACGACAATGTCTCATTATAAAGCAGTTGCATTCAGCCATCATTCAAAGTAACCCACGGCTGGTGGCTTTTCATGCAGGAAAAAAAATAATAAAAATCTATGCCAAAATCTAAATTCCACACCAAGGAAGCTGGATTCTATGACTCATGCATTAGGGAAACGTACATATTTTTTGCTGATTTTCATAATTTATTCTGGTTTTGCGGGGGCAGGGAATGGCAATGGTCATTAGACGCTTGCCTCCTCCAGTTGCTGGAAATCTTATTCAGTTACCCCTCTGGCTTCAGAGATCTCCTTGTACTGTCAAGGATGTTGCTGACATAATTCAAAAGGGAAACTTGTGCTTTTACAATAGCTGACTTCTGTATCCTGTAGCACATTCTACACATTTTCTGTGCTGCCAAGAGATGCTTGCCTACCAGAATTTTAGCACATTTTATTCTCCCCCCACCAAGATGCTCAGAAGGACCTAACTGGTTTTCTCTCCTCGAGTTTACCCTCACAACAACCCTGCGAGCTGGGCTAGGGTGAGAGTGACTGGCCTCTAAGGTCACCAGTGAGCTTTATTTTAAAATTTTTTTTATAAACTTCATTTGAAAGTGCATGAAGGATCTTGAACAGAATAACAGATTTAAGCTACAACAAAAAGATAAGCAAGATATATAATGACACAGCTAACATTCATATTACTCCTCTCCCTCACCTCAATTACTTATGCCCAGGGCTTTTTTTCAGCTGGAACGGAGTTCCGGCACTTCTTGAAAATGCTCACATGGTGTGGCGGGGAGGGTGATCTAAACTCCCCTCTGTCTGGAGATTGGGGGCGGGGCCACTGACCATGTGACCATTTTCGCCGAGGGCAATTTAAACTTTAAAAAACTCCCCCCTTGTTCCAGCTGACCCAAAGTGACGTCCTTGTGCGGCCCTGAGTTCCACCACCTTTTTCCCCCCCAAAAAGCCCAGCTTATGCCCAAAGTTTTATACTCAGCATTCTATATTCAATCATGTACATCACATTTTATATTCAACATTCTTAAAATCTTAGTTTTATAACTGATCTATATCCATGTTAACTATTCTTAATATTTCCTAACTTCCAGCTACGTATTCCAAGAAATCTCTCCATTTTTACGGGAATTCCTGTGTTGATCTGTTATGCATATAAGACGCTAATTTAGCCATAGAGGCATATTCATACAATTTATCCATCCATTCAATCACATCTGAATAGGGTTGCCAGCCTCCAGGTATTGGCTGGAGATCTCCTGGAATTACAACTGGTCTCCAGGCCACAGAGATCAGTTCACCTGGAGAAAATGGCTACTTTTGGGGGTGGACTCTATGGAATTATGCCATGCCAAGGTCCTTTCCCTCCCCAAACCACACTTTCTCCAGGTTTCTCCAGGTCTCACCCCCCAGATCTCCAGGAATTTCCCATCTTGGAGCTGGCAACCCTACATCTGGATAAGATTCTGTCTTCCATTTTGTTGTGTATGCAGCTCTCACAGCTGTTACCATATACTTAAAAAGTTCACCATGTGCTCTAGTAATATTACTCAGTAAGATATTTAATAACATATTTTTCGGATGCAACTCAAAACGCAACTTTAATATCTTTTGCATCTCTTCATGTATTTTTTATCAATATCTTTTTGCCCTCTTACATGTCCACCACATATGATAACCAGTGAGCTTTATGGCAGAGTGGAGATTTGAACCCAGGCCTCTCAAACCTATCCAGCATGCTAACCACTACACCTCAGCAGCTGTCAGAAACCAGGCCACTTGCTGAATGGGAATTTGTGGCCAGGAAGCAGAAGTTTGGTGCCTCTGACCTGTCCCCATGATTAACAAACCCAGAAACAAATTGTGCAAAACAATTTTCAAAACTGGCCGATTTACTGAATTTATACTGACTGCAGAATTTGGATGGCTGGGGGGTGGAACAGACTTCACACAGAGCTGGGCACGGGAATTTTTAGCAGCAGAGCAAGCCCTTGCAAAAAGCTTAGCTGCAGCACTGCAGTGGGATTCCCCGAGAGCCAACCCGGCAAATGCCTCCAGCGTGCTGCTCTTCCACCCCGTCTGCCCTGGCATGCAGCAAGCTCCGTCTCCAGCACTGCCCACACCTGCCAAAGGTGAGTGAGCATTTGCCAAGCATCCCGGCTCTGAAGTGTTTATGGCTCCCAGAGCGTGTGGGGGCTTGCTGACGAGCAGAAGCCGTCACGTAGCAGAGGGCCTGGGAACAGCCTCTTTACGCTTCCCATTTCCGCACTCTCTCTCCCAGGCTTTGGGGAGATGGTGTTCAGCTGTGCTGGATCCGCCCGTCTCTTGACGCCTTGCCAGGAAGGCAAGCAAACTCTCAACCACTTGCTCAAACGGACTATGGAGAGGTTCTCGACTCACGTAGGCCGGGCAGCTTGAAGGGTCAGAGCCAGGTCCACCTAAGCCAAGCCTCACAAATGCATTCAAGGATGTTTTCTAGCCCACATATCTAATATTAGTCCTTTGCAAAACTTTGGCAGGCTGAAAGCACAAAAAGATTGTTTGCCTGTGACGGCCACACTTCACCACAGATGGCCATGCCGCCGGCTCTCTAAAAGCCTGCCTCAAACCCCACAATATTCTCGGCGGTTCCAAGTGGCAGACTATCTAGAAAAACAATATTTATTTTATTTATTTATTACATTTCTAGACCTCCCTCCCTGTTGGACGGGCTCAGGGCAGTGTAACAACATACAATTTATAACATACAGTTTAAAACAATAAAAACATTATAAATAAACATTTAAAACATTATTCCGTGTGCAATAAAATTTCTCAAATGGCGGGTATAAATATTAAAATCCAGTATTTTAGAAGCAGGGCTTGGCTCTTACATCATGCCCTGCGTCACACTTTATGAGCTCCTGCATGGGTGGTGGACGGTCTTCAGTGGTATGGCCGGAGAGAGGACAGCCTAGCCTTTTGGGGGTGGACTCTCTGGAATTATGCCATGCCAAGGTCCTTTCCCTCCCCAAACCCCTCTTTCTCCAGGTTTCTCCAGGTTTCACCCCCTAGATCTCCAGGGATTTCCCAACTTGGAGCTGGCAACCCTAAACTGGACCCGGTACTCAACTGGTAACCAGTGCAGTTGACGGAGGATGGGTGTTGTATGTGCCACGACTGGAGCTCTGGCGACCACTCGTGCAGCACATGATCAACTCACACACATACCTACATAATCAGATTGGGTGCAGAGGTCAGTGGATTGGCTGTGAGCGATGACTGCCAAGTTTGGATTTCAGACATTCAGCAAGGAGCAAGAGGGCAGAGAAAGAGAGACAAATAGCAGAGAGAGCTACCCACTGGTGAATAGGCAGCCTGGCTGGTGGCTGCAGCTCTCTACGTTCTACCACTGGCACACTGCGCTTGGCCATGAGGGTCCCATGGCAGCTTGGTGGCACACTGCAGATGTGCAAGAAGCCTTACCCAAAAGCAGACTGAACAGCGGAGCAGAAATAACCCCTTGATCTGAATAACCCTATCGTGTATGAGTTCAGTAGCACCTATAAGACTAACAAAATCTGTGGTAGGGTATGAGCTTTTGTGAGTCACTGCTCACTTCTTCAGATACGGCTGTATCTGAAGAAGTGAGCTGTGACTCACAAAAGCTCATACTCTACAAAAATTTTGTTAGTGTCATAAGGGCTACTAGACTACTGCTTTTTTTCTACTGCTACAGACAGACTAACATGGCTACCCATCTTGATCTATCCTTATGGTGCATGCATGGCAGATGTGCACCTGCTAAAAATACTAGTGAGGGGGCACATAAACAGCAGATAAAACCTCAATGATTATTTCTTACTAGAGAATCTCTATCCTGCTTTCCTACTCGAAAAGGCAGAAGGCAACAAAGGGAATCAAATAATGCATCTAAAGTTATTTTAGCAGAAATCAAGGAAGTTTTAAGCTTATAAACCAGGTTAACTATTTCAGTTAAAATGTTTCAGAAAGATGCTTTGGTAAAGGGATAGAGACTGCGTAGGGTTGCCAGGTCCAGGTTGGGAAATTCCTGGAGATTTGGGGGGCAGAGCCTGAAGAGGGTGGGGTTTGGGGAGGGGTCTCAGTGGGGTATAATTCCATACAGTTTATCCTTCAAAGCAGCCATTTTCTCCAGGGGAACTGATCTATGTTGCCTGGAGATCAGTTGTAATTCCAGGAGATCTCCAGCCACCACCTGGAAGCTGGCAAGCCTAGGTCTGTGTATATTAGTATGTACTACTTTACTGTGTACGGTATGTACTGTCTGTTGAAGTATGACCCTAATACGTTGTTTCTGGATATTAATGCTATGCTTTGTTTCAGCTCAAGTTTTCAAATTTCTGCAAACTAAATCTTGTTGCAGTGAGACTCAAATAATACACAAATAAATAAACAAATACATAAATAAATTTAAAAAATCTGCCAAGGACTCCAGATTAGCTTCTGCAAGGCTGTTTGGTTGAGCTGCTGTGTAGAAGGTTGCCTGTACGTTTTTCTTTTGCCTACTTAAAAATGCCTCTAGCCTATTTATGTTTCTTTTTGGAAATGAAAACTCAAGGAAGGGCCTCCTGTATTCCTGAAGGGGGCAGGAGGCGATTTCAGCTCTGGCCCCTCCTCCTCGGCTCCCCAAAGAAGCCTGAAGAGCAGCTGATCCAGTGAGCCCCTCCCAAGGCAGTCAATGGGCACAGCAGCCTTCCAGTGGAAGAAAGGGCCCTGAAAACAGTTCATCTCTGGCCGGCTGGCTTGCAACAGGCGAAGTCAAGCCCTCGCATGCCCCCTCTTTCCAAACAGCACATTCCACAGCAAGGGAGTCCGCGGGGTAAAAAGAACAGAAGAATGCAACCACCACCCCGGAAATCAAACTTCCACCCAAAGCATGCAAAATACGTGGGGCTCCGGACAGGATAAGGGGGCAACTCGCACTGCAAGGTCTGGAGCAAGCTGGGAAGAATGTAACCCACAGCAAGTATTCCAGCCCCCTACCCTCAAACAGAGAAAGAGGAGCCCAGAAGCAGTAGCGAGGAAGGCGTGCCAAACTCAGCTCCTAACTCAAAACCACAAGGGGGATGAGCTGTCTCAGGACCATGGCCTGGTTTTCTCTCTTACACACAGACGCACACACAAAGACATGCACACCCAGACACACAGACAGATAATACCTTGATGGTTGATTCTTATGTGCATAGACTTTGCTCAATGACGGGCAAATAAATACACCACTGGCCCCACTGAAAAGGGTTGCATTAGGAGGTGACGGGACAAGGAAAGGACTGTTTCGTAGAGTGCGAGGGTCCATTCCCCCATCATTTGATGCGACTGCCAATGCAGCAGTCACCATGCTCACGCCAAACAGCACTGCTTATGGTTGCATTCCTCTGGCCCACTGCGCGCTCACGAAGCCACATGAATAAACCCTGAAACTGGTGCTAAGGATAAGGAAAAGGAACTTTGAGCGAAATGCTCTATCTGCCTCTGGAAGCCCTCCCCTGCCATGAGAGCATTTGAACGATCGCTTGAAACGGAGGACCGAAGGATCCAGCGGACAGTCAGTTCTGTTTTCCAGCATCCTCTGCCCGCTGCTCTCCTCCTTCCCCCAGCGGGGGTCAATCAGCCAGCCAAGCACTCCACAAAATTAGCCCTGCACATCAGAGCACGCCAGGGTGAGCTCTCCTCTCTAGAGCGTTCGGGGCCAAAAAGCAGGATGAGTGGTGGAGACGCTCTGGTGCCAAGCCGTCATTAGCGGAGACCTTGGCCCTCCTTCCTCCGGCTTTGCATTTGAAGTGGTTTGCCTGGAATGCCTGTGCCAGAGCAACTGGCTGGATAATGCAACTGTAGCACTCACATAGGTATGTCTGGAAGAATGCACACCATCCTCATACCCACTGGAGTGTCTATTACAGGGGTGAGGATGGGAGGAGGTGCATGGGGCACTTTTGGAATAGGAGCCTTAAAGAACAGCATTCTGCCTCCCCCCCCCCAAACAAAACTCTATTGGTATCCTGAACCTGAGTAAAAAAATCAGTGCAGTTTGGGGCATGCCTCTCTGTTTTGCACAAGCCCTGTTCCAATGTAAGTTCCCTTCGAAAACTTTCCTGAGCTGTCAGAAGCCGCCAGGCCTAGAAACTGGAAGATGACGATTTTGCTTGGCCTCTCAGGACTCGGAGCACAGACCAAGAGGTTTCCAGGGCTCTGACTTCCTCCTAGGCTCCAGGGTGACTCGATCTGCCCACACAGCTCACTCCTTGCCTTCCCTTCACCACAGAGGTCTCTATAAATTGAGAGCCAAGCTACAAGTGACGCCTGACACAGGTTGGATACTTGTCAGCGTCCCTCAAGTTTTGATGGGAAATGTAGGCGTCCTGGTCTTGCAGCTTGGCTCTCCATTTAATTGAAGTTTACAGAAACCCAGCGGAGGGGAAGGGGGTGCCCGGCGAGAGCCTGACGCCTGCACTCCCCTCCCAACCACATGTTCTCCCTTCCATAGACTGCCAATCTGTAAACTTCAGAGCCAAGCTGCAAGACCAGGACACCTACATTTCCCATCAAAACTTGAGGGAAGCTGGAAAGTGCAAGAAATACCAACTACAGAAAATTGGATTTACAAATTGTTGTACATGGCAGAAATTGACAAAATGACAAGAAAACTGAAACTCTTGATCCAGGAGAATACATTGCAGATTGGAGGAAATTGAAACAATACTTAGAAAAAAAATGGGATGTGAAAGGAGGACTGTGGCAGTTTGAGAACTATTAATTTGTGACTTTACAAACAGAATGGGGAAGTAACTTTACCTGTAATGAAAAAGTTAGCTATTGATTAATCTAAGCTAGTATTACTATTAAGGAGATTTTATTTAAAATATACAGTTTAAATAGTGATGTAGACAATAGATATATTAGTGGATTTGATAAAGTACATATAAAAGAATTTGAAAATGCTTAGAGTAAGAGACATAATACACATATGATTTAGAAGAATTTAGTGGAAAGTAAGTTAAGTAATAGGATAAGTTAAGGGTTGAAAAGCTGCTGGAAGTCTATAAGGAGGGGGGAGGGAAAGGGTGGGGGTTGATATAATATAGGTAAGATGGGGAATATGTGTATTAATTTTGTACTCACCAATAAAAATTTCTTTAATAAAAAAAAAACTTGAGGGAAGCTGACAAGCGTCCGAACTGTGTCAGGCCTCACTTGTAGCTTGGCTCTCAGTCAGTCTGAGGCTTTGCATGGGCAAAAGGTAGCTTTGACCCTGGGGCTCCCCCAGGCTGCCATCCTGGCCCGTTCTTGTATACTGGCCTGACTATTCTCTTTGGGCTCTGGTTTGAGGAAACTATGTGTCTCCGCTGGCCGTTACCAGCTCTCTAGGCTGCGTGTAGACCAGCTTTCTGGTTAGAATTCAGAAATGTCTCTCAAGAACTATTAATAATGATGATAATAGTAGTAGTAGTAGTAGTAATAACAATAACAGTAACTACACTTATATACCACTCTTCCAGAAAGGTTAGTGCCCACTCAGAGCGGTGAACAAAGCATTGTTATTATCCCTACAATACAGCTGGGGAGCTGGGCCTAGGGGAGTGGCTTAACCAAGGCCAGCTGCAGAGCTTGTGGCAGTAGCGGGATTCAAACCAGCAGAGGGCTGACTTGCAACTCAACCACTTATTGTCTTACCACGAGGGAACAGAGTCAGTGTTGTTATCCCCACAATGTATCTGGGGAGCTGGGGCTGAGCGGAGTGGCTTAACCAAGGCCAGTTGCAGAGCTTGTGGCAGTAGCAGGATTCAAACCAACAGAGGGCTGATTTGCAACCCAACCACTTAGTGCCCCATCAAGAGGGAACAAGTCAGTATTATTATCCCCCCAATGCATCTGGGGAGCTGGGGCTGAGCGGAGTGGCTTAACCAAGGCTGCTTTCTGAGCTCACAGCAGTAGTGGTATTCAAACCAGCAGAAGGCAGACTTGCAATCCAACCACTATGCTCCAGGGACACATGGGAACAGGGGCAGATGAAGCGTATGGGCTGGAGAGAACAACTGGACACCAGAACAGAGAAGAGTGCACACGGAAGCGCCATATCATGACCACTGGGACATTTGTTGCACTCACTGGCAGCACGATATCAACAGGGCTCCCCACAATTATGCGTTCCAGAACCTCCTTAAAAGCAAGCGTGGGAAGGGAAGAATGCCAAGTTGCATTCCAATTCTGCAAAGAACTGTATGTGCAGAGTTTCAGAAGACAAAACAACCTTGGGGATGTTCCGAAGATCATCCAGCCAGTCCTTGACTTTCTTGAGATAAGAAACTCAGAGGAGCAAATTCCTATTCACTCGATGAGTTTCCTTCCCTATCCTTAAATAGCCGTGGCACAGGACTCCCACCATCAGCCTCCAACCATATGCAGCATGAAACCACAGCAGGGGTTCCATGCATGGAGCAGGCAGCAGGCACAGATCAGAACAGGAAGTCTCGGGACTTAGATACGGGAGAGAGCCAGGCCAGCACTGGCCATGGTTCCGAGGCAGGGCACGTACTCGGCATGCAGAAGGTCACAGGTTCAAAGATCTCATGCAGCTGGTGTTGGGAAAGGAGTCCCACCAAGCCCGAGACCCTAGAGACCTGCTGCTACTCAGGCACTGCTGTTCTAGATGGCCCAATGGCCTGATGATATAGAGCAGGTTCTTGATAGTCTTCTCCAGGGCTCACTGATGCCATCTTGGTCAAGTAGACACACAACCGCTTTAAGAGCTACACACGTACCATAATATGCACTGTGCCCTAACCTTATACTCTGAAGCCACGTGATGCCACGTGACGTTTGACGCCTTGCGTCAAACCAGAGCATGGGTCCATCTAGTTTAGCCAAGCTCTGTCCTCCTGCCACCACGTAACTCCATCCCTCAGCCACGGGAAACCACAACAAGGAACACACAAGGCTGTCTTATTGGCCCACTGAGCTCAGTGCTGTCCCTACTCTGGCTGGTAGCAGCTCTTGAAGGTCTTGGAGAGGTCAAGGACTTTCTCAACAGCTGAGAGCCAAGCTACAAGTGACGCCTGACACAGGTTGAACACTTGTCAGCTTCCCTCAAGTTTTGATGGGAAATGTAGGCTTCCTGGTCTTACAGCTTGGCTCTCCATTTAATTTAAGTTTACAGACCCCCCCCCCACTCACACCCAGCGGAGGGGAAGGGGGGCACCCGGTGAGAGCCCGACGTCTGCACTCTCCTCCCAACTGCATGTTCTCCCTCCCATAGACTGCCGGTCTGTAAACTTCAATGAAATGGAGAGCCAAGCTGCAAGACCAGGACGCCTACATTTCCCATCAAAAATTGAGAGAAGCTGACAAGTGTCCAACCTGTGTCAGGTGTAGCTTGGCTCTGAGTTACAGATGTCAGGGACTGAACCTAGGACCCCCTGCAAGCAAAGCATATACTCTTTTATTGAGACACAGCCCTTCCCAATGGTTCCTCTAGCTCAGTATCATTTCTTCTGAACGGCAGCAGCTATACAAGGTCTCAGGCAAGAAAAATACTTTTCTAATACCTTCAATGGAACATGCCAAGGATTGAACCAGAGACTTTGTGTATGCAAGGCACAGTCTCTGCCACAGCACATAAATGCTGCATTTTCCTATTTCAGTTTTAATGGAGGGAGAATTGCTTGAACCAGCTTTCATGGGCACGGCCTGGATTCTGAGACTTCTGTAGTCCCGTTTCTCTTTCCAGTCCGAACCAGAAGTCAAACCTGAAATGCCCAACTTCCAAATGCAAAAAAAACTCTGGAAAAGATTATGACAAATACAGCTAACTTTATGCCACCCACACTTCAGTGACTTGATTAACTTGGGATATGATCTCAAGAACCTTGTCAAAAATGGGCTTTGTTTTCCTACAACAACACAATTCATAGAGGTAAGTATTGTAACTTCTTTCTTTTTTTTAAAAAAAAAGGAACTGCAAGTCCCACGCCTCCATATTTGCCACTGAGAGATGCAAACACAAGACGAAATTAGTCCTAAATCACAAAATGTGCTATTAAATAAACATTTCAGGATTGTTAATTAACACTCCGCCTTTTTAAAAGACCCTTATATTTCATTATTATATCAATACCTCATTAGTCCTCCAAGAAATGCCAAGCGTCTTCCATTCAGTCTCTACGTGGTGTCCCAGAGGGATGAACAAACACGGCCCATTTTGTTTCTTCCTACATTCATTACATTTATGTCAACACTTTTGGGTCTCTGGTTTTACTGCAGTTTGTGGCTCTGTACTGTCGATGCCCACTATACAGTTCTTATACGCAGTTTTTACGTAGTTTGTGCACCATTTATATGTATACTGCTGATTAACTGAAGCAAAAATAATGTTGAAAAATGCATACATTTTATGGGGAAAGAATTGGTGCAAGAAAAAAACTGGTGGCATAAAATAAAGATTCACGAGTTCAGTTTGCGCAAAGGAAAGCAACATGGAAATGGAAATTTGGGGCTTGAATCAGCAGTGAAGAGACATTGTTCAAGGCAATACCGTTTTAATGTCAGATGCCGAACCATAACAAGGTCACTAAGATTGCTGTATGAGCCCCAGGGATTTATCTGATATTGAACAAATCTGGCCCACCTCACAGGGTTGTTGTTAGGATTACAGGAAGGCGATGTGTAAGATGTGCTTTGAACCCTGCAAATGGTGTACAAATGCAATTATGGAAACTTGCTCCGTCACCAAGTTGCTCAGAGGATTAGCCAGGGCAGCAAGCCAGGCAGATCCCATGTCTGCAGTAAGTTTATTCAGCTACTGACTACTGCAGGGTAACCAAAGGCACGCAACATTGGCCAGCTGCTGTTGATTGGTTAACTACAGCCTGAGATTTCCATCATCTTGTTTCTACAGGAAGGCTTTGGAGATGACTCCTTAAAGGACAGCAGGTGCAGTCTATCTGAGTGCAGTCTAACTTGGAATTTCAAGCAGCAGAATCCTTCAAAGGCAGTCACTGTTCTCAATGCCTCCCACTGGGCGTGTCCAAGGACAACTCAAGGGCAGAGAATTGGAAGCATAGAGTACGCATAGAAATGTCCAATCATAACGCTGGTCAGTCTTGTAAAGCAGTTTCCTCCCAAATAAGCGTGCTCAGAGGGAATCTCTGTTGGGGAGGCGCATGCTGCTTCTCGGCCGCCCTGCACCTTTAGTGCCTGAAATGCTGCTTCTGGCAACTGCTAGACCAAGGAGATGCAAATCACTCACTTTCCAGAGCCGGTGCTCGAAACAGGTGCCTCAATTACCAGAGCATGGAGAGGCAGCTTCTTTGCACTTCCTACCAGGGACTTCAGTGCTCGAGAGTATCACTTCCTAAGCTCGGCAGATGATCTCCAATCACTAGAAAGAGCAGATTTATGTTCTCGGCTGCCACAGCCAAGGATCAAATCAATGCCTCTTTGTTAGAAGGGACCACGTGAACTTGGGAGCTGCTTTGCACAACTTCCCACAGGCTCAGCCTGCTGCACGCTCGCTCTCTTTCTTTCCCAGATAACTCATCCTGTCTGTCAGTCCCTTAAGGCACTGGATAGGGTGCTGGAACATCTCTTGAGCATCACTGCAGCGAGAATGTGGCAAGAACACCTCTCTGCAGGACGTGTCACGGGGTTCAGAGAAACACACACACACACAAAAGGGTGACTCAGCTCGGAAGGGAAAAGAAAAAGAGGAAAGGAAGGGAGCAGTCTGGTGTGAGCAATCTGCACCCCCTCCCTTCAATAATGACTCTGGAAGAATTTGGTTTTTGCTACACACCTGTGAGAAAAGGAAATGCTGCCATCCTCATTATACACCAGGAATGGTGGGACAGTCCTGGCCAAACCAAGCTTCAAAAACACTGCTTGGTTTTAGAGCTTGACTTGATGCCCCAAAGGTTGCAATGGGGGGGCAAATATGCCTCCCCACCCATGAAAGTTTCTGGGTTGCTGTCCTGAGACATCCCCCACCTGATCGAAGGAAAAAGTGACTTGCAAGGGAAACAAGAAGCAAGGAGTCCAGTAGCACCTTTAAGACTAACCAACTATATTGCAGCATAAGCTTTCGAGAACCACAGCTCTCTTCGTCAGATGCATCGTCAGCTTTTGAGAACCATAGCTCTCTTCGGCAGATGCATCGATGCATCTGCTGAAGAGAGCTATGGTTCTTGAAAGCTGACGATGCATCTGACAAAGAAAGCTGTAGTTCTCGAAAGCTGATGATGCATCTGATGAAGGAAGCTGTAGTTCACGAAAGCTGACGATGCATCTGACGAAGAAAGCTGTAGTTCTCGAAAGCTGACGATGCATCTGATGAAGAAAGCTGTAGTTCTCAAAAGCTGACAATGCATATGATGAAGAGAGCTGTGGTTGTCAAAAGCTGACAATGCATCTGACGAAGAGAGCTGTGGCCCTTGAAAGCTTATGCTACAATAAAGTTGGTTCGTTTTAGAAGTGCTACTGGACTCTTTACTATTTTACAACTACAGACTTTTACAACTACTATTTTACAACTACAGACTAACACGGCTAACTCCTCTGGATCTAAGAAGCAAGGGAACTCCTTGAGAGGGCAATCCCTCCCCCCACTATCTGAAGTGGAAGGAGATGCATTCTTTCCACAAAACTTTTAAGATTGCATACCCCACTGATTTCAGGATTAATTCAAAAGCATTTCTATCTTTCTTGCCTTTCCATCCCAGAACAGATCCCCAAGGTGAGCCCGAATAACAGCCTACAGGGCCAGAAGCAGTTTTTAGGCGGTCCTGGAAAAATGACCTTAACTGACCTTTCATAGACTCCCCCCACCTTGTTGCCCTGTGCATGCGCAAACACCTCCCTACCCACCCAGAAAGGAGTCCTGCTTGGCTCTTTCCCCTGGGTATCCAGCTCAGAAGAAATGGGAGATTCCCCCAGAGGTCCCTGGAAAGCTTTGGGGGTCACTTCTTGGGGGAAAGGGGCACAGGAGGTCACCGAACACAACCCTTTGGCACTCCTGTAAGCCACATCGGTAAGGGAGTTGATAGTGGGTCCCCCCACCCCCCCCACCCCAACCCCAACTGGCCCTGACAGCCAAAAACAATTTTTTCCTTTCCCCAAGATTAATTCAGAGGTGTGCACCACTACTTAAATGGCCTTACTAGCTGTGCCCATCTAGCAGAAAGACAGAGAGAGATCCGTGGAGATTTCATGTTAAGAATATTCCACATTTTTTTAAAGGAAACTTGTTCCTTGGAGTATTTTTAAAGACTGCATTGCCTGTTGAAGAGAATGCCCACCGGTACCCTCTTCTCCACTTCTTGGAGCATATTTGCTCCGTGTACCCAATTCTTCTGAATCGGAAGGCACCTAAGCAGGCTCTAGGTGGATGAGAGAGAGAGAGAGAGAAGAAAACTGCAGGGTTTGTAATTCTGCAAGGAAATTGTTGTCGCTAAAAGGATACTCAATATCACACTCAAAATAGGAAACCTTTCTCTCTCTGCTTCCCACATCTGATGCTGTAAGACAGCAAGGTACATGATAAAGACCTGTTTCCATTTTCGGCATTAGAACGGACAATGTAAAATGGAGGCATAATGGCTAGATGACGTGCACAGCTGTGGACTGGCTGAAGGAACACAGCACACACACTCATCTATTGCAATGCTTGTCAAATACGCCCCCCCCCCTTTACTTGATGTGGTGGAGAGTGCCCTCAAGTCATTGCTGACTTATGGCAACCCCTGGCAGGGTTTTCATGGCAAGAGACCAACAGAGGTGGTTTGCCATTGCCTGCCTCTGAAACCCTGGTCTCCGTTGGCGGTCTCCCATCCGATTACTAACCAAGGCCGACCCTGCTTAGTTTCTGAGATCCAATGAGATCAGGCATTCCCGGGCTACTAAGGTCCGGGCTTTTTACCTGACAGTAAACTCTTATCCCATTCTTCTTACAAGTTGCTCAGGGTTACATACGTGGGTCTGCCCTCTTCACGTAATCCTCACAAAGACTTTGTGAGGTAGGTGGTGCTGACAGCATGTGGCTGGCCCAACTAGAGACTCACTAAGTGTTACATGCAACGCAGAAGAACAGAACGTGTCCCGTTCTAAGTTGGTTAGAGAAGGGATGAACTCTGGATGACTCAGATCAGTAAGCCAGGCCTGATGGAGCTCATCAATAAGGCAACAAGGGACCAGTCCAAACAGGTGCCCAAAGTCTATTGACCTCCGTAACAATCCGGCCTTTATGGAACTCTTCTCAGGCACAACCACCCCCTGGAAAAGAGTACTGAACAAACAGGCACGTAGTGGCAGGTGGAAATGCTGCAGGCGGGACGGGTGGGAGGGAGAGTGAACTTCAAACCAAGCACCATTTCTGGGGGACTTTTGAGAGATGCCTTTACAGGTCCTGGGCTCCGGCCAAGGCATCAGGTGAACTCCCTTCCCTTAAAATGTGCCGGGATTGGGGGGGGGGACTTCTTGGTGCTCTCCCAAAAGGCTGGGAAAGAAAGGCACCCTCCCTTTTCACAGACGACACCCTCGCCACACCTGCGCTTAGTCAGTGTCTGGATGCCCACCGAGGAAGGAGGCATGCCTAATGAGTCAGCAGAACTTATGAGCGGGTCACCTCCTCATCCGAGTCCCAGTCCTGCTAGGCTTGCGTGTTTTAAATACTGGTCCACAGACACCAGCGCAAGACTGTGTAAAAGATATGAATGACAGAGCACGGACACAAGACATCTAAAGTGGCTCCGAGCCTCCCGTGACCATTGCTTTGGCAGCATAACACTGGAGTTGCACTGTACAGTCCTCCAGCAAGCATGCAAGGTAGATACATATCCTTAAGAACCCACGTATGTGTACTGGACAGCCATGGACCAGCCCTGGAAGAAAGACCATGTATGTGAGATTCCCTTGGCCAGGATCAGAGTCCCATGGTCTGCTGGAAGCTTTCCAACAGCCATCCTGAAAACAGGAGGGCTACAAAGGGAGCTCCCTTAAACTAGATAGCCTGATCTCGTCAGACCTCAGAAGCTAAGCAGGGTTGGTCTTGGTTAGTAATTGGATGGGAGGCCTCCGATCAGGGCTGCAGAGGCAGGCAGTGGCAAACCACCTCTGTTAGTCTCTTGCCTAGAAAACCCCACTAGGGGTCGCCATAAGTCAGCTATGACTTGAGGAGGGCATGCATGGAGATGCTTTAATATGTATGGAGATGCATACATATACATGGAGATTCATTCATATGAAGAAACTGGCCAGAGAGATATAGGTGGTGAGGTGATGTATCTGACCAAGAGAGCTGTGGTTCTCAAAAGCTTATGCCTTAATAAAGTTGGTTAGTCTTAAAGGAGCTACTAGACTTTTTACTCTTTTACAACTACAGAAGATCACGGCTAACTCCTCTGGGATTTGCCATTCATGAGCAAATCCTGCAGCAAACACCACCCTCAGCACCCCACATGTGGACAAAAAGCAGAGCCACGATTTGCCTCGGAAGCATGCGCCCTGCCAGTGGCTCGCATGAGCAGACTGCCCTGTGGCCGCATTACCATTGCACATGCACTTGACCATGGGGACGACAGCACCCCGCGCCCTTCGGCTCCATCAGGCCCTGTTCTCTCACCTTCTAGCCTTTTCATCGCTGTACAGAGGGACTAGAAGCTCCGTCATCCACAAATTTGCTGGCACTGCCCTGTACCTCTCTGGAAGCTGAGCTTGTGTGTCTTCTGGGTTTCCCTGGCACTGAGGCTTCGAAACTGGCCCTCAAGAAACAGATTTGAAAGTGTACTTGTTTTTCACGGGGCAGCCTATTTTTTTATACAAAGCTCCACTTCATTGGTAAGACATTTTTGATGTAAAAATTTAAAGCACATGAAAACCTGGTTCTGCTGACACCCAAGTCTCTTGTCACCCATGAGATGCTCATTCAGTGCTATAGCAAGCACTCTGCATTGTGCACTTTCTTACTCATGCTCTGGGGGCCGCTGCTGCTGGGATGTCTTTGGAGACCCAGTGTGATGTAGTGGTTAGAGCAGCAGACTAAGATCTGACAGATCCAAGTTCGAATCCCTACTCTGCTATGGAACCTCGCTGGGTGACCTTGGGCCGGTCACGCTCTCTCAGCCCAACCTACCTCACAAGGTTCTTGTGAGGATAAAATAGAGTAGGGGTGAATGATGTAAGCCGCTTTGGGTCCCCATTGGGAAGAAAAGATGGGATGGAAATGGAATCGATAAATAAAATAAACCCACCATCTTGCTCGTCACCCCGCCAACTTCCCTTCTTTTTAGCAATAACAGAAGATTAAGTAGAGGAAGACAGACGGATGGGTTTCTAATCCATCAGACCAATTTGTTCCTGAAATAAAGGGGCTTTAGAGACCTGTTTCAATGAAAAAACAAAAAGAGACCCAAAGAAAAATCCCCTGAGCTGGCAGATTACAGAGGGAGCCGGAAACCAGAAGTTTACAATGCCGGGCTGGAAGAGCTGATGATGAGTCATTCGGCCGCACAATGGAGGTATGACAAAAGCCGAAACTGTGCTGAGTCAACTTTTTAAGTTCAGAAGCAACGGGGGCATGAGAAAGTTGGGCTGGATGGTTTCCCCCTTCCTTGGCAAAGCTGTGCAGCCATCAGCCATTACTATCATTCATGGTTCTAGACATTTTTAACTCCCTTCGGGATCCAGACAGACCCCCTTTTTCTATACAGCATCATTTATGCTCCTACATAGAGCTTTTTCCTGGGAAAAGAGGTGGTGGAACTCAGCGGTAGAACTCAGGACTGCACAATGACATCACTTTGGGTCAGCTGGAACAAGGGGGGAGTTTCTTAAAGTTTAAATCACCCTCGGCAAAAATGGTCACATGGCTGGTGGCCCCGCCCCCTGATCTCCAGACAGAGGGGAGTTTAGATCGCCCTCCGTGCCATGTCTGGAGATCAGGGGGCGGGGCCACCGGCCATGTGACCATTTTCAAGAGGTGCCAGAACACCGTTCCACCGCATTCCAGCTGAAAAAAAGCCCCGCTCCTACGGAATTGCAAGTGGCATATATTAATGATACATGATGCCAGGCAGGTCAGCCTTTCAAATGGTGGGCCGTGTCCAGTATGGGGCATCCTGTTTGTATAAAAGAAAGGAATAAGCTGGATTCCTAGGAAAGCAAGAAGGATAGGAGATTTATAGCACTGTCCTAAAAAGAGTTACTCCAGTCTAAACCCACTGATTTCAATGGGCTTAGACTGGAGTAACCCTTCTTAGGATTGCATTGTTAGAGTATCCAACAGGTGATGCTAGGCTGAATAAAAGGAGAATTGCTAGTCTTAAAAGAAGAGAAGGATGAAAGAGGCTACACCGCAGAAGCTTTCAGAGAGTTGCCATCAGAAAGGGTCTGGATAACTAGCAAACCAGGGCCACTTAGAATCATAGGGTTGGAAGGGACATCCAGGGTCATCTAGTCCAACCCTCTGCGCAATGCCGGAAATTCACAACGACCTCTCCGCCGCATGTCCAGCGACCCCTGCTCCATGTGCAGAAGATGGCAAAATACCATCAGGATCCCTAGCCTAACTCACCTGGGGGAAATTGCTTCCTTACCCGAAAATAGCGATCGGCATTACCCTTGGCATGTAAGAAGGGGCCACGAGAACCAAGCACTGATGTAACCCTTCCTTGACAAGGAACAATGAATGCAATTCGGAAGACTTAAATCCCGCTGAAATTGGGCCCTGTCCCATTGAAAAAATCAAAGAGACTTAAGTACATAAAGCCCATTGATTCAATTGGGAATTATTTTCCTGGATCGCATCCAATGAGTTCAAGTCGTGGCAAGAGATTTAGATGTGATAGGAAGAAAACGCTTCCTCTGACGGTGCGAATTCTTGCACAATGGGAACAGGTTGGCCAAGGAGGCTGTGGAACCTCCGATTCACACACCGATTACCTTTCGGGCAGATGACAACTGACCCCCTGTGGAATGAGTTGTTTCTCCACAAAACAAGACGGGGAATCAAAACTGAAAGAGTTATTCTGATTATCCACAACTCTGAGGTGCACTGATGGTGGGGTACACGTTAGGGGAAGGGGCTCCATGGCAGAGGGGGTTGGACGGCTCCCAGGATACCCAAGTCGGCTGCAATGGTTGCGATTCGCCATGGGCGATCAACATTGCACCATCCCACCTGTCCTTTCTGGCACGCCCAAATTTCCTACCCTGGTTTTGTGTGCTAAAGTTTATGTCAGCAATGCATGAAGCCCAATGCGCACACACTGGATTGGCACTGTCTGTATACTGCAGACTCAAAGGGAACAAACTGTGGGAATCAGGCACACTTGTGTTGGCCTTAAGCACTTCTGCAAACAACACCAACACACACACCGTAGGTGAAACTGGGGGCGGCGCCAAAAAGAGAGGGCCGTCCCAGTCTTTCCCACCGGGAAACATGGAAGCCTGAACAGGGTCGTGCACTATGGGTAGGTCCACCCAAGATAGATTTCTTCTTAAATCTGCCTGGAACGGTTGGCTTCAAGGAACAACATATGCCTCCGATTCCTATCATCCTCTTCCTGTTTCTCCCCCACCTGCCTTTCGTTCTGGTCCGAATAGACCAGATTAGCTGCTATTTCATCATCTCCCCCCGCTTTCCTGGGCAAAGTGGAATCTCAGGTTGCTAGGCTAGGTTGCAGCATCCGTCTCTAGCCTGTCGCCAGAGACCAACGGCCCACCCTGCTTCTCACCTGTGCCAGGCTGCGGCTTCTACTTGTGTCCGCAGCCAGCAGAGAGAACGTTGGGACCTGTCCTATTTCAGCCCTGCCCAGAAAAACAACATGCCGTATTTAGACAGAGCTTTGTGTCTTGAAAAGGATTTTATTGTCACCAAACACCTCTGCTCTCTCCCCCTCTCTCCAACAACTCTAAGCGAGGCAGCTGGGCAACGGAAAAAAATGGGCAACCATGAAGATTTCCAAATATCACTGGAGTTCTTTTCCAATCTGAACTATACTAACAGATGAGGAATTTCAGTTCATGTTCTGATCTGTTAAAATAGCTGAATGCGCATCCCAACAGGTAAGTGTTGGGGATACCTGGAGGTACCCCTCTCCATCCATACAAAGAAATGGCGAGGATTGGTAACAAGGTACCTGGGAAGTCTACTTGCATGCACTAAAGGTCAAACTCAACAAAATACTGGATGTTCAGTGCATGGATCTCCAGTGAACATTTACCAGTGGAGAACCAGTTGAGGCTCGGAGTGGGTGAGGCCTTGGAGCATGGGAAGAGGGCTGAATTCTTGCCCCAGCGTTGATGTCCTGATCTCAGATGGCTGCTATTTGGAGCAGAGGGAATATGCATATTCCCTTTTTTTGTTCTCAAACAGTAGCTCCCAAAGACTATTTAAAGTCAACGAATAGTGTGCAGCACAATCCCAAGCAGAGTTACTCAATGGGCTTAGACTGGAGTAGCTCTTTTTAGGATTGCACTGATGGAGGTGGGAGTTAAACCTCTCCTTCCATGTCACAGCTCTGATCTGTCCCGTTCTGCCCCCAGCTGCTATTTGAAGCCACCTTATAGTGAATCAGAGTTATGGTTGCCAGCTCCAAGTTGTGAAATGTTGAGGGTGGAGCTCAGAGGGTGTGGTTTGGGGAAGGACCTCTGCAGGGTATAATGCCACACAGTCCACCCTCCAAAGCACCCATTTTCTCCAGGGGCACTAAGTTTGGCACCTGGAGATCAGTTGTAATTCTGGAAGACCTCCAGCCACCACCTGAAGGTTGGCAAATCTAACCACGCTATCGGTCCATCAAGGTCCGTGTTGTCTCCTCTGACCGGCAGTAGCTCTCCAAGGTTCTCTGGCTGTGGTATTTCACATCATCTTCTACTCCATTCCCTTTACTGGAGATGCTGGGGATCGAACCAGGGACGTTCTGCGTGTCAAGCAGATGCTCTATTGATGAGCCATGGCTCCTTCCACAAGGAGCGCACACACCCCTCCTCAAGTTTTCTTGTCTCTGTTGGGTAAACTCCACCCTCCCTCAGCCGACCCTACCAGCCGTACATCTTCGTCTTGCTGGCCTGTCATTTTTGCCATGTTTGCCTGTGTTCAGAGTTGCTTTGTTCTCCTGCCCTGATAGACTCTCACATCATATATAGCTGCCTGTTTGGTGATAAATGGGTCCTTCTAGGCTACCATCATAGAGTTACAGGCTCCTTCTTGAACTGCTGGAGATGGGCTGCGTCTCTTAGGGGAATATCCTTGGTGGGTGGATTGTGGTCTTTCCGGAATTTGTCTAGTTTGATCTGAAGACGCTTAGCAGAATCTTTTATGACAATCAGAACTTCCATGATGGATGTCCAAAGCAGATCGGCCCCTGTGGAAAGGGCTTCCTGGAGACAGAAATGTGGAAAGCCACTGAGACGGGGTGCCAGCAAGACCAGCAGATGAAATAATGCAAAGAGTTAGGGCAAGCAGTGAAAAGAGAGTCAGGCAGAGGAGGAGAAAAGCCAGGTGAAAATGTCAACAGAAGCTGGGTGGGCCCTTGGAAGGGAGACTTAGAGCTGATTAGGCCAACAAGCTTTTAGCCAATTCTACAACAGCAGAGCTGTTGCAACCAGGCTTGCCGGAACCCCAGCTCCTGACATCTTGTTCTCCCCCATCTCCCGAGATTTCAGCAGACACTGCCTATACGTTTGGAGCATCTCTGTGCAAACCTGAGGTCTAGAAGCATGCTTTCTTTTGAACTGAGAACTGATATGCAGGAAACAGAATCCTGCCCCTGGCTTCAAAGGCGCTCTTCCTCTGCGTTTCCATCAAACCTTGGTGTGCACACGGCTAGCACTGCAAGAGGACAGGGAAGGAAACAAATTTGCCAAGCAGAACTCGGAAAAGCCCTGGAAGAGAAGCCTCCTTGTTAGCTTCCAGGACGCCCGCCATGGAACCACAAAGTCACACGCACCACCCACTCTTGGCTGCGACACTGAGAATATCCAGAACTTCTCATTCCAAAGAAGTGTGGAGAGAGCTGCCATTCCAAATCAAAATGGTGATTCAGTAAATACGGCAGATTTGTTTGTTCTGTTAGAAGAAAAAAAAAACCATATGACTTTAGGCTTGGCTCAGCTGACGCACAGCGTTGCAATATCTTTCAGTGAAACAACAACGAAAGGGTGAGGGGAGAGAGGACATGTCAAGACAGAGGCAACATTTCCTGTTTCCAAACTCTCTGTCATAAGAAACTTCATTGGAATGAAGGTTCTCCCCCCCCACCCCCCACTACAAGTGTGATTTAGATCCAAGAGCATTCTTTAGAGATTACCCAGGTGTTTTTTTTGTTCATACCCCAAATGACCAGGTCACAGAACCTGCACTTTTAATATGTGGGAAAAATCCACAGCTGTCCTCTAGCTAGTAGGGAAAAGCGCGTCCACATATTAATGTCCTCTCCCTCCCTGCCCCAGGGTTAAGGGCAGCTTCCTGCAAGAAGATACTGAGGGGGAAAGAGTTAAACTCTCCTTCCCCCCAGCACCACTGTTTCAGTCTAATGTACAGTCCCCTCCACACCAGCATCAGTTTCTAAGTAAAATGACAATGGGAAAAATGATCCACCCACAGATCTCCCATGTCCCACCTATCTTGTGCCCACACCTGAGAACTGGTGTGACACAGTAGCTCAGAGGAGGTGTGAGCTGGGACGTCTCTGGATCATATCTCATCACAGCCACAAGGCCAGCAAGTGAGTTAAGCCAAATAATCTCTCTCTACCCACATACAAGTATGTGGACTACCTTACAGGGGCGTTGTAAGGATTATCATGATCATGCATGTGAACCACTCTGAACACTGAAAGAGCCACATAAAAGCCCAATGTCATATTTATATACTGATTATTAAGCCAAACTCAACTCTAGCCTGGCCTCGTGCCTGCCAGACTCCTCAAACTCCATTCTGTCCTAGACCCCCTTGGATTGCTGCCTCCTCAGCTCCTCCCTCCCTCCTTCCTCTCCTTCATCCTTGATTCTTCCATCCCATTCTTCTCTAGGGTCTCTGCCTGGCTTGCCCCTCTGTGACATCACAGCAGCCCAGCCAGTGGCAGCCTTCCTGCCCCAGTCTCTCTCCGTGACAACCTGTCAGGTTGATGGATCGCTGCCAGAGGCTACATCAAGCTCCCCACCCCCCAGTATATGGGGCAGAGAGGTTTCCATGACAACAGGCAGTGCAAAGGGAGAGGGGAAACGAGTGCTTTTCTTTGGGATAGTGGCTTTCAAGTAGCTTTCTAGGGGATGACAAGGGTCTCTGGAAGCACTCTCAGGGGTCCATCAGAGAATCAGCGTGGTGAAGTGGTTAGTGCTGGCTGTTTTCTAGGTGGCCAACCAAACCAAGCGGGATTTCCAGAAGCCTTCCGTGCAAATCACGTGCATCCCCCGAAGCACACCCCAGAATGGTTCACAATCTGCAGCTGTGCAGAGGCAGACTGCTAGGGAAGAGCTGTGGCTCTGCAGCAGCAGATCCCAGATCCAATCCCAGGTACCCTTAAAGATCACAAGGCCCAGTGCTGGGAATGATCTTTTTCTTCCTGGAGCGCTGGAGAGCCACTGTCCGGCACAGGAGAAGAAGCTAAGCTAGACAGACTATGAAGCCAGCTGGATTTCTGAATATGTTCTGACCCTCAGAGGAGATCCCAAGAGGACAAGCTGCTCAGCCAGTGTTCCCTGGAGGGACGTCATTTGGGGACCCCTATTCAAGATGAAAAGGGAAAGAGAACGCTTGCTCTTTGCTTCAAAGCTTCACCTTGCCATGCATACATCTACCCAGGGCTTTTTTTCTGGGGAAAGAGGTGGTGGAACTCAGTGGGTTGCCCTCGGAGAAAATGGTCACATGGCTGGTGGCCCCGCCCCCTGATCTCCAGCCAGAGGGGAGTTTAGATCAGGGGGCGGGGCCACCAGCCATGTGACCATTTTCAAGAGGTTCCGGAACTCCGTCCCACCGCGTTCCCCCTGAAAAAAAGCCCTGCATCTACCTAGGCTAGGCCGTGTCCTCATTCAAGGAAGCTGCTGCTCAAGAAAGATGCTATGAAAGGGATCTCCCCCACCCCCCATGAAGAGTGATTTGCCAGACGTTCTTCCCAGGCTCCCAGCCCCGTCAGCTAATTATTCCTGATCCCCTTCTGAGACGCCTGCCCAGGGCACAATCCATCATTTGGAAGAGAAGAAAATTGGTAAAATGCCGGTAATTTGGGGTTTGGCTAATGAGATTTCACATGCCCAGGGTTTCAGCCTGCAGCAGCGGCGAATAACGGAAAGGCAGCCGAATAGAGAGGCTGACGGGCCAAGACCACCGCCATCCTCATGGCATGACGGTGCCCCTTCATCCCCCCCAGAGACGGCTGTCTTTGTTCTCTCCGGCAGCCTGGAGCCCCAAGAGATCAGCGGTGAGAAAAGAGCTGAAGGTGGACCAGATGGAGCTGGAATTACAGGTTGCGTCGAGGAGTGACTCAACAAGAGCATTATCATTTGTGTAAGACACCATCTCAGTTTTGGGGTGAATGCAAGAACCCGTGAGAGGATCTCCTGTCGAGCACAAGCAGAAGAGGGATAACTGGCAACAGCCCATCATAACCACCGATTCTCTGGAGCCACGCTAAGCCAGCAGTGGCATGCGAGGCACAGGCTGACTTTGCTTCTGTACAGCCCTTAGCAGCGATGCCTTGAGGAACTCCACTACCCGAGGCAGAAACTCCAAGCTCCCTGGCAGTGACATTTAGCTTAGTTCTCAACATTTCCATTCTGCTTCCCAAAGTTCTCGAAAGAGCTTACTCATAGAAAATACAAATGAGTCATCGATAATTTTGCCGTTCTTTCCGGTACCCCCCAATTCTCCACCTGAGGCAAGATGCCTCACTCCAACGAATAAAGGGCCAACACTAGAACTCAGTGCACTGCGGTTTCTGGCTATCGGCTAATGGCTCAGGAAATCCATGTCTCATGTTGCTCGAGGATGTGAGGGGAACAAAGGAACCGAATGCTGTAAGGTATTGAGCCTGATCTTACGCAATCTTACATGGTTCCCAGCGAGCTCAAAGGGAAATATCGCCAAGTAAGCAAATTCAGAACAGTCGTAATCAGTTGTAGAGTAGACTGAATTTTGCAAGCTTGTTCCTTCTGTTCGAATACCCCCCTTTCGACTTTGCTTCCTCCGCGTAAGAAACAAACTCGCAAATCTTTATTTTCACCCTGTCTTTTCACCTTGCTTCATATTTTCCTCACAAAGCATGTAGGCTTTTTTTAACAGCGTTATTAGAGCGTCGGCTCTGTACAGCTCACATAAAAAATGGTATGAACACGGCAGTGGCCTTTAAATGCCACAAAAAAAGAAGTGAAAAGATGGGCAACGAAAATGAGGTGGGCTGAATAACAATATAGAAATCAGAAAGAAATAAAAGAGGCGATATTAACTCATCCCTAATCGGTTGATTGAATCAAATAAAGCTTTTGGTCCATTCAAAATCAGAGTCCTTTGGAAGAAGAGTTAAGGGCAGAACTCGCATTATTGTTTGAGACAATTTATTGCAATAGGAAATGAAACTGAAATGTTGGCCTTTCCTTCTCACAATGCGTAGTAGATTCTGCTTATTAAATTGCAAGCTATCGCACACTTCCTTCAGAAATCCTCAAAGTGGTACTTGTGTCGAGTTTTTCATAATAGACTCCACTGGGCACCATGCTCCATCTTGACCCCCTCCTTCTTTCTAGTTTAACCAAGCCAGTGGTTTATTTTTAATCCCGGCTGTTTTAAGTTGAGTGTTTGCAAATCATCAGTAATGCAGAGCTAGAGTACTGGATCAGTACCCGCACTTCGTATTCCTCTTCTGGCTGTACTCCTTCAGATTACAAGTGGGAGGCTCCACAGCTGAGCTCCACCACATATTGGGGGGGGGGGAGGGATCCTGCATGCAGAAAACTAGCAAGCCGGAAAAGACATTAAATTAAGAACCCATCTCCCAGCTATTAGAGTGCTGTATATGCAAAGACCACAGTAAAAATATTCAGGGTCCCCACCCACCCACCCAACTCTGGAATATCTCAGCAAGAGATTCCCCCTCTGAGGGGCGTACATGGCACATTCCAGTTCTAAGCAATACATATCCTTCCCATTCTTCCTTGCTTTTAAATGCTTTTATTTAAATGAAAAGTTTCTTTTTAAAAAAGTCATGTTTAATTGTCATCAGATCAGAGAGTTTATTCCAGTGAGAGATGAATGAAGGGTAGGATTTGGGGTGGGGGGACCTCAGCAGGGTATAATGCCATATAGCCTACCCTTCAAAGCAGCCGTTTCCTCCAAGGGAAGGGATCTCTGCAGCCTGGGGGTCAGCTGTCATTCTGCAAAATCTCCCAGTCTCACTTGGAGGCTGGCGTCCCTAACAGCGCCCCACCCTACTAACCACCTACAAGAACTGAACAAAAATTAAAAAATAACTTAAAAAAAATAACAGAACGGAAGTTGCCTCCAAACAGAAAGAATCTCTCTGCTGCCTAGTTAGCATAAACACTATTAACACGGCCTTTGTTTTTATAGGGTTTTTTTTGCTTTATTTCTGCTTTAATTTCACTTTTAAAAAACGTTTGAAACCGCAGGCTGCTCTCGTGTTCCAGGATATCAGCCAAAGAGCAGAAACGTTCAGTGAATCATTCACATTTAAAGTTAACCTTAACATCATGAAAAATAATCGTCTTTTCTCCCCGTTAAGGTTGATCACATTGCTTTACGGTAACATTTCTCTCATTTGTGTTTATAAGAAGCACAGGAATCAAACCAGTTGATGATTAAAGTATCTTTTTTAAAAAAAATCCTAATTGACTCAGACTTCCATCCTTCCAAAGTAGAGGTCGGTAAAATGAGCAGGGCTCATTCTGAGGGGGAACGCACAGGAACGCAGTTCTGACAGTTCTCCAAAAAGTTCACATGTCAGGTGGCCCCACCCACCTGATTTTTGGCCGTTTTGGGCACGTTTTGGGATGGATCGGGGTCGAAACGGCCCAATTTGGTCCTAAAATGGCCAGGATCAGGCACAAAACAGCCAGGATTGGTCCTGAAATGGCCAGGATTGGGCCTCTGACAGATGGTGGATCACTCTCCAGCTCAGCAGCGGCCCAATCCTGACCATTCTGGGCCCCTTTTCGGCCATTTTCAGCCCCTTTTTGCCATTTGGGGCTAAATTTCAGCCCCGAATGGCCAAGATTGGGTCCAAAACAACCAGGATAGGTGATGTCAGAGGGTGTGGCATATGCAAATCAGTTATGCTAATGACACACTTCCAGTGATGTCAAGGGGCGTGGCATATGCTAATGAGTTGTGCTAATGTTACGCTAATGAGTTCCTGCAACTCTTTTTCTACGAAATGACCCCTGAAAATGAGTACCCAGGTTCCTGGGGGTAAAGTGTAGATGACTGGGGAAGGCAACGGCAAACCACCCCATAACAAAAGTCTTCCAAGTAAACGTCGTGATGCAACATCCCCTATGGGTCAGTAATGACTCAGTGCTTACACAGGGGACTACCTTTTCCTTTAACCAAGTTAAATCCTCAGTCCAGACCCTTCTTTCATACTAGCTGGCCAATTTCAACCTGGGAACTGACCAAATCCTTTTTGAGACCGCTCAGATGACCAATCTATTCTGCCTTCATATAGCCAAAACTTTCCCATGCCAGGCCCAAACTCTTTGGGTAGCAATTAAAGGATTTATCAACCAGACTGAAAACTGTCACATATCTCAGCCAAACAATCAACAAATCAGATTTTGCATTAATGCCAACCATGTAAGGAAGAACAGACAGAACCCCAAGACCAGTAAAACAAGGAGGGAGTCATATACAGGAGAGGCGGGGGCAAATGCCAGCACCTGTCAGGCATTTCCAATATTTGAATCTTACTGTCTAGGCAGGAAAAGAGGCACGGCGTGCAGCAATCTGTCAGTGACTCCCCCATCCTTTGGTTGACTGTCTCCCCAAATACTGCTTCCCTCTCTTGTACAGAAGGCTTTCCTCCCACAACCCACCTGGCTGGCTATCTACCCCCCCTTCTTTATCCACAGCTCCCTGCCTGTCATTTGCATTGTTCTGAAGGGTACACGGGAAACTCTCTGAAAGAACTCATGTTCCTTTAAAAAAAAAAAACACCAATGCAAATCAAACTGTTTCATTTTTTAGTAGACACAGCAGTTTGGATGCAGTTCCTTCAGCAAACTTTGCATTTTTAATTATAAACTTTACCCCCCAAAATGTCAAGCAGCTCCCCAGGCAGAAGGGAAATGAGTAAGAAAGAGGATTCATTTGTGTTGTTTTCTTTTTTCTCCGAGATAACTTTTTTTTTAAAGGATGGTTTAGCATGGAGAAAAGGGAGGGGGGAATCTCTCTTTGCACTTAGCTTTGCAGAGGGGCTTTTAAATTAGTATTTCATGGCCCGTTCTGGACTCATTTGAGATGCGTAGGTGTGTGCTCAAAATGGACCACTGGCAACACTCGCTTATGCTCTGCCCTCCTGAAAAGCTGTTCCACCCCTTGCTCTTTATACATCTACACTGAGGCCAGCCCCTCCCCAGATTTGTTCCTGGACTGCACTTCAGGGTGGGCAACCCCAGCAGTGGCACAAGATGCCAAGTCCCAAACTGCCTCCATTTCACAATGGAAGTCAGAGACGTGTGATACAGCCTCAGGGAAATGTGTGGGGCTATAGGCAACTCTGAGGCACTGCTGGGATCATGTTGGATTTTTGAGAACATAGATGAGTATGAGAGCCCAAGGGGAATGTTTCTGGGGAGGGCTGTCTGATCTCTCAGTTCAGCTAGAGACTTCCTGTCAGCAGACCTCTTCCCTCACTGCTGTTTGGTGGGCGGGGGAAAGGAAAATGGGTGGGAAATCATCGACATGGTGATGTCACTTCTGGTTCAACCTGGAAGTGATGTCATCATATAGGAATGCTCGCCCAAATCTCTATGGTTCAGAGAGTTTGGGGTGAATGCTAGAGTGTCACCCCTCTGTGATGATGTCACTTCCAGGTTGAGCTGGAAATGACATCACAATGTTACTGGCAAGTGTCTTTCCCCCTCATCAATAGATCTTTTGCTGATTGCCAGCCTTGGGCTAAGAACCGTAGGAGAAAGCTAGTTTAAAAGTTTTTACTTTCTCTATCTCTCATTTATGAAACTTCTGTTAAAGTTTGTGATCTCTTAGTCCTCTCTCACCCATGTTGCAGGAAGGGACTGAAACATTTCTGCCTCAGAACAGCCATCTCACCTTTTCTGTCTGTATCACAAAAGAGTACTTTGAAGTCAGGAAGCTCTGAGAAAGCCCAGGAGGGCACCAAGACAGCAACGTATCACTGGGATAACCAGCCTAGCAAGACCAGCCTAGAATTCAAATGGGTTCCAAACGCAGGGTGTGTAGAATGCTCTGGGGACGCAGGTTTACGCTGCCAGCTCATGCCAGAGCCCAAGGCTCATCCCAGGCATAAGGCCTTGAAGGAAACATGCTCTGCCTCTCAATCACACCAGTCCTGGAACCTCCGCAAGCTGTCACCTGGGCCCCATGTGCCCCTGAGAAGATCCCCATGGCAAGATTCGAGGCACCTATCAAGCCAGCAAAAGGATCATCAAAGTAGCTGGCATCTCAAACCCGAATTTCCCGATAAGCAACACTGTCTAATTACTACATAGGAATTGGATGGTCTAGCTGTTTTACTGCTGCAAACTAACAGGGCAAACTCCCTTGAAGCCTCACCCAAGCCAACTGACCCCAAAAGGACACCAAAAGGAGATGTTTACATTTACTAGCAAAGGAATGTTTTGGTTGCACCCTCCCTCTCCCCCCCTAACTGCATCTTCTCTCTCCTCCCTTCCTCTTCTGTATTTGACCAGTTTCTGTACCATGCATCTGACGAAGAGAACTTGATTCTCGAAAGCGTATGCTACAATAAAATTGGTTAGTCTTAAAGGTGCTACTGGACTCTTTTTGATCTTGATAATTACAATGAAGACATCATCTCTGCAAATTACTGCCCCCATCGCCCCCAGATATTTACAGGCACTGATTTTCCTGATAAATAAACTGGACCCAAAGCATTAATTCTGTTGTTTGGGAGTCCAAAGAGCCATTTCCGTAGCCTTGGCAGGAGTCTCCTAACCATTTCAAGGTCAGAACAGCGTTGGA
The DNA here is from genome assembly GCF_028583425.1 of Eublepharis macularius. Lineage (NCBI taxonomy): Eukaryota > Metazoa > Chordata > Lepidosauria > Squamata > Eublepharidae > Eublepharis > Eublepharis macularius. The sequence goes on from NC_072803.1 coordinate 6,618,188, forward strand.
AGAGGAACTTGGAGAAACCCAGGTTCAAACCCCCTATCAGCCCTGGAAGCTAACTGGATGACTTTGGGCTGATTTCCTTCTCTCTCAGCTTAACCTGGGTGCTGTGTGGATAAAACGGAACAGGGACAGCATAGATGCTGCCTGAACTCTTTGCAAGAAGGGTGGGATAAAATATGAGAGACAGACAATGGACAGACTGGTCTCATTCGCCAAAGGCTATGTTTTGGGCCCTGGTGGACTTGTCTCTCAAAGGCATTCAAGGGGAATGGTGGAAAACAGATGAACGGTGCCTTCATTAAGGTTGTTTGCTTTAATGCACAATTGCTCAACGCTTGATTACGCAACACTCGGGCTGGTTTACACATGCATGTTCCTTGCTGGAGGGTGGGTGCCAGAGTGCGGGCTGAAGGCGCCTCGTACGGCTGCCTTGTTGAATCGCACAAAGTCAGTGGCGGAGAGCCAAGATAAGAGAGACGAATTACACCAGGAGGAGCATGTGAAGGGAGTCGCAATGTTCGTTGGGAGGCTGAGTTTTAAAAGAGATCGGAAGGCTTTGTCAATTTCCCCTCTCTACAGAGCCAGGGAGATCTTTGCTTAGAAGGTTTGTTAATTTCCTCTTTGCCTCCGGAAGGCTCTGTCAGTTTCACCTCCCCTTCTCGGAGGCCAAGAGGAAAAATACAAACCTTCTGAACATGGATCTCCCTGGCTCTGCAATTTGTCTCTTGTAGCTCAGCTCTGAAGCAGGGATCTCCTGGCACACCCCCAGATGCACCATGTACACTACACTGAAGAAGGAGAGGCACAATAGGTAATAAAATAAATTGAAAACACTCATTTCATGGAGATATCTCCAAGTGGTGGCCCCTAGGCCAGCTGCAGCTTCCTGAGGCCGCTGCCCAACCCTCGATGGGAAAGCTGCTGCCAGCCAGTCTCTTAAGAAGACCTTTCAGGAAGCAGTTTGCACCTCAACCCCCCAATCGAAAATGCTAGACCATCCGTGCACCTCATACCTGGGAAGCCATCTCTTCTCTTCAGTGATGCCAGCCATTACTTAAAGGACTTGACAGTCCATGAAAGGGTCTAAAGAACAGAACAGGCCCTGGGAAAAGAGAAATGAGCCATCCCCGGCTTCGTCTTAAAAAGCAGAGTTGCTGTGGGGTTTTTTTGGTTCCATTTTTAAGAAAATGAGAAAATTTACCCATTTTGAGGAACTCGAGCAAATGCAATCTTGCCGCAGGAGAAAAGGGGCGGCTTGCAGCGGAAGCGATGAGAAAAATCTACATAAGTGCTGTAAAATATCATCATCATTGGTAATTTTGACATATTGAGCCACAAGGATTTTACAGCAAAGCCGGACTCTTGCGCGGCGGAGGAAAGAAATTGGACTCATCTACTTCCACAGGGTCTTAATGTTTCAGCCCTCAAATTTTCTGCAGAGTTGGGGAAGGTCCCTGCTGTCAAATTCTCAGCACATTGTGATGGGAAAGGCACACCCACTCACTGGAAAAGTTTGTTCCTCGGCATTTGCCACCAAACACACTCTCCCACGGAAACCGCCTCTTGGCAAAGAGCAACACCCAATAAGGGAAAGTAACCCCCCCCCCCCGCCGTTCAAGCTAAGCCAACCCCAAAGAAAGGGGATAGTCTCCCCAAACCGGTTTGGATCCTTCCAGTCACAATGTGTTCAGGGTGGGTCCAGTTCTGCTACTTTCCAAACCTGAAGGAAGCAGATAGAGGGAATCAACACCCGACTCCAGAGACGGAATTTAAAGGCCCAAACTTGGCTGGTTTTTGGTGCCTCCGTCAATAAATGAACAGTGGAATGTTGTCATTTAACAACCCTCCAGGGTTGTTAAATTTATTTATTATTTATTTATGTCATTTATAGTCCGCCTTTCTCCTTGAGGCTCAAGGCAGATTACACAGAGTGAGATGAGCACAGTCAATATCAAGGACGTTTCAATAAAAATGCCGTAAGATAAATAAATTCAAATTTACAAAGACAGAACGTTAGCAAAAATCCAATACAAAGTTGAAGAAATGCTGAAACAAGAGCATAAGCAATTCTAGGGCGGAGACAACACAGAAACATCCAGTAGGGCCATACTTAAAGCAACAGGTAGTACATAAGAGCACATACTTAAGCAGTAGATAGTACATAAAGCAACATAGTGGTGAAGTGTATGGTCCCTAACTCATTAGGGAGGCATCTCTTTGAGATCATCTCCCTACAATACAGCCCTCTGTTATTCTCCAGAGTGAGATTTGGGTCCAGTAGCACCTTAAAGACCAACTAGATTTCTAGGCTATGAGCTTTCGAGAGTCAGAGCTCCCTTCGTCAGATACCATCTTCAGCTACGGACTTCCACTGCTACCCACCTCAAACTACCTCCAAAGCGATACTCTCTGCTTGGACAGGGTGACCGAATCAAGAAGAACCTCAAATGGGTTGTCAGCACTGAGTTACGCACTCTCTTCTTCACTGGCTAAAATGTCTGTAAATCCTGAGGTCTTGGCCCTCCAGAAACTAAGAAGAACCCTGCCGGATCGCTGGTCCGTCTAATATCACATTCTGTCTCCCTTAGTTATTCTGGAGGGCAAACAAAGGGCATAGAAGGTGAGGCCTTGCCCTGATGTTCTCTCCTGGCACTGGGATTCAGGGGTTGACTGCCTCTGGATGTGGAGGCTCCCTTCGGTTGCCATGGCTAGTAGCCACTGATAGTTGTCTAATCCTCTTTTAAAACTGTCTATGCCTGTGGCTGACTCTCAAAGGCTTTCCCTGCACACGTGGTTACTTAAACCAAAGTCCAGGGGCGCCTTAAGGACTAATATTTATTTCAATAGGAGCTTTTGAGAATCAAAGCTCACTTCCTTCAGATAGGTATGGAAATCAGAGAATCCTCCTTTATCAGGCAGATTACAAGGAGGGAAGAAGTTAAGGCAGAGGATTAATTCCTCATGAGTCTTTTAAGTGTAGCTTCAATGTGTGTGTGGGGGGAGACCCCCCACTGTGACCTGACCCATACAAAAAGATTCTTTGTTCGATTCCTCCCCACATATCAGAGGAAATAGGCTGTGACGCACGAAAGCTTGCACTGAAATAACTTTGGTTTTATTTTGCTGCATCAGACTAACGTGGCAAGCCCTCTGCAATTACCTGGTTCATCCCCTGAGTCAGGCTCTGCGCTGGTGGCTGTGCCCTCTGTCAGCTTGGCTGGCCACAACACGCACTTCTGGAATCCACCTCCTACCTTTTCCCAGATCTATGTATGCACACAGGATTCTGATTCCCCACCGACACAATGCGTGATGTTTATTTATCGGTGGCATGCATCCCTGGCTTTCCCTCCACCACAGGACACATGCAGGCTGACAAAGGGTGCCCAGGTGGTCTTCCATCCAGGCACTGGCAGGGTAGCTGGTGGCATTTTGCCACTTGGTGCACCCTTCTCCTCTGCCTCCCTGTTGGGGGCCAGGCAGGCCCTGCTAGCAGCTCCTCTGCAGCCAAGCCGGCCACCGCAAGTACTGGGTGGGTGTGCACCTTCTCCTGGCAGGTGATTTGCCAATTCAAAGGGCCTCTTTGGTTGCTTGGGTTTTGAACTGCCTTGGGCAAGGACTAGAGCCAGCCTGCCTTGCTTTAGCAATGCTGCTGTATTATAAGCCCTCAGACCAGACCGCCCCCCCCAGACCCATTTCCTTCTCTTCCGCTCGGCATCAGGAGGTAGAATTTGAGATTTGAAAACCACCAAAGGTGGCACCTGGCTGAGCGCTTTTTGGGTGCCCAGTTTGCATTTTAGAGGGCAAAACAGTGTTCCAAGAACCAAAGCAGAGCCATTTCCCATCCTCTGAGGAATCTCTTACAGATACTCATCCTCCCCCAAGTCTTCTTTACTCTGCTTTCCTCTCCATTTCTCTCACTCTCTGCCTCTTCCGCCCATCCCCTTTGAAAATCAAGGCATTGTAATCCCTCTCCTCTACCTCCTGCCCCCAAATTCCTCGCCATTTAAGGCGAATCGCTGCTCTCTCTCCCCATCCTCAGAGCGGCCGAATTAGGAGGCCTTCCCTCGGCTTCGCCATGAACCAAAGGTCTCCCGCCTCACAAGGCGAGTTATCTGGAGACAGCTGTTTGGCTTAGAGGGCTGTTAAGCCATTTTAATTACCTAGGATCAGTGGAAAAGCAGGCAGCGTCTGAGGCAAGTCCAGCTGCCCCCAAAGGGGCCGGGATATCTCACTAAGAGCTGCTTGTTGATGTTCTGTTTGATTAAATTCTGACATGAGAGCGAAGGAGGCTCCAGCCTGCAACGGGGAAAGCTAATCTAACAAAACCTTCAAGGGGGAGAGAGAGACAGAGAGAGAGAGAGAGAGACCCATCGCTGAGCCCACAGCAAGCAAAAAACTGTTTGTGGAAAAAAAGTACGGGAGGCTTTAGCCATAATGTCCAGGCCAGGACTAAATCCCCTTTTATAAACTCCACGTTGCTCTTCAGAATTGGAGGGATTTGGGCCTGGCCTGTTTGTGGGTGGGGGGAGCGATAGTCACACCCCTGGAATATTTGTGTGCTTAATATTAGAATTTTGCACACACAGAAATCCAGCTGCCTTGAAAATGTGTATTCTGCAATATGTATGTTATGCAAAGGACTAAGCGTTTCTTGCATCATTCGTTCCGCCAATCAGGGAGAGAAGCCACAACTCAGTGGTATTAATAATGGCTTTGCTTGCAGAAGGCCCCGTGTTCAACTCTCGGAATCTCTAGTTCAAGGATCTCAGGTACCAGGTGCTGGGAAAAACCTTTATGTGCCTGAAACCTTGGAAAGCTGCTGCTAAAGCAGGCAGCACTAGGCCAGATGGGCCAAAGGGCCAACTCAGCATATAGCAACTTGACATGTTCATAGGCGTCATGGCATGCATGCTGCAAAATTCTTGTGAATAACGTGCTCGAAAATCAAGTTTAATTTGTTCATAATGACCCTTTTATCTCATCAATGCTGCTCTCCAACCCAACTGCAGAGGGGTTTGTGATTTGAAATTAGGGTTGCCAGGTACAGGCTGGGAAATTCCTGGGGATTTGGGGGGTGGAGCTTGGAAAGGGCTGGGTTTGAGTAGGGTAGGGGCCTCAGCATGGTATAATACCATAGAGTCCACCCTCCAAAGCAGCCATTTCCTCCAGGTGAACTGATCTCTGTCACCTGGAGATCAGTTGTAATTCCGGGAGATCTCCAGCCACCACCTGGAGGCTGGCAACCCTATTCGAAATGAACAGTATTTTGAGTGTACTTGCAATAGTGCGATAATTCCTCATTTAGATGGTAGCTGCTATTTGTGCATGCCCAAGTATTACTGAATGGGCAGGCATTGCCGTTTTCTTGGTCTTGTGATTCAGTTTGAGAAAAGGTACAATCTGTAGTCGCCATTCACACTCATAGGACATCATGCTGGGAAAAGTTAGTTTCAGGACAAAAGAGACTCCATCAAGATCTCTGCTTTGTTTAACCAGGTTACTCCTCCAATTTGAAAGCACGTGGTCTGAAACTAGGGGTGGGGGGGTAGGTACTCTGTCTCTGCGTGCACGCACCCGTGCACACAAAAGCACAGTTTGCAAGTCAACCGTCAAGCATTTTTGAGCGTTCAACAGGGATGCTTATAAAAATGCAAGCGATTTCGGTTGAGCACAGGGGTGTTTGCTCTTCATTAGTTCACAGCTATGCAGGGCCCTTGAAGCCTCATCCTTAGAGAAAAAGCTCCCGCACTCGTAAGACTGCAGCTTAATAACACTTTGCGTTTCTAATGGCATATTCCAACTGTTGAAGGAGGCCAACCTACAATATCTCAGTAAGTCTTACTCAGGTCTGCATCAGTGAGTCTCTCTACACAAGACGCCTCGGCGCGTGTTCGTCAAGTGTAGGGAGATGCAATGTCAGCTGGGGAAAAAGACAGAGCCGGCAGAGATCACTCCTCAAAGGGTTTGTTCATTTCAATTTTGCCTCCCCCAAGGCTCTGTCAGTTTCACCTCTCCAGTCTAAAACTGTGTGGGACTCTTCGCTCCAGAGATAAACATCTATTAAAGATCCCTGGCCCCAGGGAGGCCCGCCTGGCATCGACCAGGGCCAGGGCCTTTTCAGTCCTGGCCCCAGCCTGGTGGAATGCTCTGTCCAATGAGACCAGGGCCAGGCGAGATTTGTTATCTTTCCGCCAGGCCTGTAAGACAGAGCTGTTCCGCCAGGCATATGGTGGATGCGAGGCGGTGACCCCTAGCTGGGGAAGTATGGCACATGCCCTCCCTACTAGTGACACCTTCCATCTCTCACGTATTTTCCTGCCAAAATGCTCTGGGGAAGGCTAAAAAAAGGTGGTTGTCCAGATTATTGTGCCCCTGTGTCTGTATATATAGATATATATGTATTTTAATCTAGGGTATTTAAATGTTTTATGGTTTTAAATCATATAAATTGTGAAATGTGGTTTTAAATTCTGGTTGTAATCTGCCCTGAGCCTGCTGATGTGGGGGGGGGGGCGAAATATAAATTGAATATAAATAAATAATCTGAGGGCTGCCAGGAATGGAAACGGGCAGGAGCTGCCTTCCAGAGCCGAGCTTGGACCTGGGGAGGTTATCACGGGCTGAAGTTTCCCTTCTGGCATTTCACAGCCCCTTCACGCAGCTCCAGTGTATAGCATTTGCCCTGCTGCTGGCTCTGTCTTTTTAAACTACTATTCCCAGCTAACATTGCATCTGTCGACACGTGTTCGTCATGTGTCAGATGTCTTATGTAGAGGGACTCAGTATTGTCATCCCAATATTGCAGACTGGTGTGCAGAGCACTGATTTCCTCAAGGCTCTCTAGCAAGTTCATGGACGAGATGACATCTGAACCTCCAGGCTCACAGCTCAAGCTCTTTACCACTATGCTGACTTATTCATCCTCAGCAATGCTTGTACTTCTAATTGTTTTCTGAACATATTAACTTGAAATTTTACTATATGGACCATGCTCCCCCCCCCCAGTCCATTCTATCAAATTAATATTAAGGAGGTCAAAGTCGCTGCCATCGAAAATCACCTTTCCATCGAAAAGAGGGTTGTGTCAGCTCTCAGCTTTGCTGCACGAAGAGATACAGACAGATTTACAGCAATACAATCAACAAGGAAACCCCGTTTCCGGTGCCAACTCCAATTAAAATCCTATTTCTTTTAAAAAAATCCCAAATTTCAACTTGCTATCTAGGAAATTAAAGGGACGGCATCAATCCAATCAATTAACGTGCTTGGTACTAAAACAAACCCATTATCTGATCCTTGGTGTAAAACCATGAGCCAACATAGCGCTATGTAAATATCACTCCCAATCAGCCAAAGTCTTGATTGCCCCAACGGTTCCTGAGGCCATTCAGATAAATGAAGCTATAAAGGCAAACAAGGAGAGAACTACGCTAAGGAACACAAGAGAATCCCAAGGACAAAAAGGCAGCAGCCCTAAAGAACTCTCAGCCGTCAAGGTGCTTCAAAGGCGCTTGCTTGTAATTCTTCAAAACAATATCCGCCAGCTCATATTAGACTCTCCAAATGTTTAGGAGGAACATCAAAGGCTTCCCACTCCACCGTCTTGCTTTCTCAAAATTCCAAGATCCATCTGGTGCCAACAGTAAACCCAATGGTCCTGCGCCAGCATCTGTCCTTGGACAGATGAAGCCCGCTCCCTGTAAGCCCCTCTCGGCATGCATGCACACAGGCGCTCCACGTGTGCGCACACATACAAAGTGGGCATTAGCAATTTACAGAAACACATTTTAACAATGGATCTCTCCCCCCGCCCCTTACAGACTCAGATATGATGTGCTGAGCTCTGTGGGAGAAAGATTTAGCACACCTATTTCTTGTTGGTTTTCATGGGTTCGAGGCAACCTGCATTGATTCTGCCCTATGATTGAACCAACTGCCAGCTGCATGGTGGGTTCCTCTCCAGCACAACCCATCATCATCATCATCACTACCACCATCAATAAATAACAACAACAGCAACAACAACAATAATAATAATGTCTCCTGTTGGACATAATCTCTGTGCTCATGCCTGGAGCTGAACAACAAAAAGAGCAGCATTTACATAGGGATTTCAGAAGGACTTCCCGTACATTATTTTGTTTTGATCCTCACAACAGCCCTGTAAGGTAAGCTAGCATTATTATTTCCGTATTATAAAGGGGAGGGGGCCGGGGAAGAGAGCATTTACCGTGGCCACTTAGGGAAGGCTGGCCATTCCACGCTGGGCACCTAGGTGATTGCATAGGGCACTGGAGGTGAAGGGATGCCAACTAGTCCTCTTGTTGTCTTGCCCACGGTGTCGGGATCTGCCACAGCAAGTGGCAGCCTTAGGAAGTGTCCCGGTGGGTCCTCTTTCTCCTTTCCCCCACAATGGGGGGAGGGGGCAAGGAGGATGGGACTGGCTTCCTACCTGCCCACAACACGGTGCATGCATGTGTGGCTTTCCCACTCTTTTCCATCAGGTGCCCAAAATCTTTGGGTCGGCCTTGCTCTTAGGCTGCTTCCCCCGCATGAGAATTCTCTGTGTAGTTTTCATCTGCCCTGCAAATACAAAACTACATGTGTTGGTTGATGGAGCATCCGAATGGGAAATTTTCCTGTGCCCCACTTCTTCCCCCTGACCGTTTCTGTTCTACATGTATCAACTTCACATTGGCTCTCAGGGATATGATCATCCCAGCCACCTTGGCAAAGTGTCACCCTTTGCTCTTCTTTACATTTGCACCACAGAACAATATCAACATATAAATCGTATCCCTTTCCTTCCTCTCTGTTTTCCAGGCAATCAGCACAAAAAACTGCCTACACAGTTCCCCTTATCTCTCTGCAATGAAAAGGGCCGGAGACTTCATTTTAAAAAAACCTTTGGTAATTCAGCAGAACTAAAAACTAAAATAGAAATACATAAATGAGGATAATTAATTAGCGCAGTGACTACCTTTTTTTAAAGAGCCCTTAAAAAGCCCTGTGTAGCACGGCAGGAATAAATGGTGAGCAAATGGAGCCCAGCCGGCGAACGGCACCAATATGGGCATGTCCTTTGCAGCAGGAAAATGCACAACGTTCCTTCCGCATGACATGCTGATGCACTTGGTCTGTGTTTCTTCCAAAAAGACTGGAGTAAAGCAGGTTTGGGGGAAAGCATACTGAGGGCGGGGAAATGTGGAAAGAGAATGATTTAGGGTTGCCAGCCTCCAGATAGTAACTGGAGATCTCTCGGAATTACAACTGATCTCCAGGCAACAGAGGTCAGTTCCCCAGGAGAAAATGGCCGCTCTGAAGGGTGAACTCTATGGCATCATACCCCACTGAGGCTCCTTCTTTCCCCAAACCTTGCCCTCTCCAGGCTCCACCCCCCAAATCTCCAGGAATTTTCCAACATGGAGTTGGCACTCCTAGAATGATTAGAACACGACATCACAGGGATGCTAAAAAACAAACCCTCAAAGTGCTCCAGTTTGGAAGCTAAAGAAGACAGCAAAAAGAACCCTCTGTGTGGAAACAGCCTTAGTGAGTCTGATTCGAACTCGACACCTCCATGACCACATCCTGTTTCCTTAGTCACTGTGCTACTCAAGCTCCTATAAGGCAGGGCGGAGACTAAGCCAGACTGGATGGGGTGGGAAACAAGAAGCACATGTGTCAAAAGAGGAGCCAGCAGTTCCCCTGACAGTCTGCTAACATTTCTTACAAAGACATATCTTCCCACTGGACCCCAAGAAAACAACCAGCGTGTTTCCCCACTTGAGCTACGGGGCCGCATTAGTGGCATAGGAGCTGGAGTACTGCAAGGAGGTTATCAGACACGAGGAGGGGCTGTAGCTCAGTGGAAGAGCCCCTTTTTGGTGTTCTGAAGGCCCCAGGTCCAATCCCTGGTACCTCTAGTTAAAAGGACTAGGGCACAGGTGATGAGAAATAACTCCACCTGGGACCCCAGAGAGCTGAGCTGACAAAACTGATCTTGATGGACCAAGGGACTGATTCCATATTAGACAGGTGTGTTCATGTGTGAGTTATGAGCACACATTCCCCCTGCTGAGACTGCAGGCAGCTCAGAGCAGGACCAAAAGTGATGCCTGACACAGGTTGGACACTAGTCAGCTTCCCTCAAGTTTTGATGGGAAATGCAGGCATCTAAGGGCCAAGCTACACATGACGCATGACACTTGAACGGCAAGTGGATTGAGTGGAGGGCAAGTGAACAGGGAGAAATACACTTGCTGTTCAAGTGTCATTCGTCATGTGTAGCTTGGCCCCTAGTCTTGAAGCTTCACTCTCCGACTGCTGTCCAATGGACTTTTCAACTGTCACTTGTCCAACATTCCGCCAAGCTGCCTACATTTCCCATCAAAACTTGAGGGAAGCTGGCAAGTGTCCAACCTGTGTCAGGCGTCACTTGTGGTCCTGCTCTCAGTGCAAAGTCACACCCCTCCCTTCCTTCTCCTCCCGTAACATGGGTATGAGAATCGTGTCCTACTGTGCAAGGTCGCTGTGGGAACTGCTGAGTCAATGCACTGTATGTAAAATGCTTCGAGCATTCGATGGAATGGAACAGAGCTGGGTGGATGCCAGCGATGAGTCCCGCTGGCCACAGGCCGAGATCCGCCCACTTCCTTTCCCGATCTTGCAGGCCAACCTTGTCAGGCGCGGGAATCTCCTCCCTTGCCCCCTCCATCCCTGCTCCCTCCTGCCTAAGTGCTCTCCCACTTGGCTCCCCACCTCAACTTCTTCCCCTCTTTCCCCAGGGGTAAGGAGAGGCACAGTTTCGATTTCATGGGAGCCGGGGTCTCCTGCTGTACTTGCTGGTCCCCCTTTTCTGGCCTCTATGCCAAAATCTAGGTGCTTCTATGGGAAGCCGCACCCTGTTCGGTTCCAGCTGCAACTTGCCGGCTTTCAAGCGCCGGCTGGGCTCCGGCTTGACATGCTGAGGCCTGCTGCAGCCCTTCTCTTCTCCTCGCTTTGAACTGGCGCGGAAAGCAGCGAGGCCCATCGAAAGCAAGGGGGGATGATGGACTGGAAAATCTGCTTCCTCTCTCAGGGCGTGCACTGCAGATGGCTGGAGGAGGGTTATCTATCCCATCCTCAGCCTGCGATGGAACAGGCAAAAGGAGGACCCGTTTTGGCTCCCCTTTCAATGCACACTTGGGGGGAGGGAGGGCTGTACCGCTATGACTATCATGAAGACACACCCTGCAGCAGGGGATGGGGGTTCAGGAGCCGGAAACCACCGCAGCAGTGCCAGTTGGCGGAAGCAGTACACAGCAAGGGCCATCTGCAGGGGTGCAAAGCAACCCCGCTGGGGTGTTGATGGAGGCAGAGCCACACAGAGCCAAAAAGAACAGGCGACTGCTCCCTCCCAATGCTTCTCCCCACTGGAGTGCTTGGTGGGCATTTGCTTTAAATAGGAGAAAGGGAAGCGGCACCAGTGTAGTGGAGGCTGAAGCTGTTCCTGGCCCTTGGCGACCCCAGCATTTGGGGCAAAGGATAACTTGTCTTCCCCCTCCGCCCTTGCGCTAGAATCAAAACTTACTGCTCTTGCATTCTCCGTTGGAATGACAATGCCTGAGAAATCAAGAAAGCTCCCACTCTCCCGGCTTTCTGCAAACTACGCAAGCCTGAATTATTCAGAGGAGTTAGCCATGTTAGTCTGTAGTTGCAAAATAGTAAAGAGTCCAGTAGCACCGTGAAAACTAACCAACTTTATTGTAGTGTAAGCTTTCGAGAACCGCAGCTCTCTTCGTCATATGCATGGAGGGCATGAAGAAACTACTATGCTACAATAAAGTTAGTTGTTCTTAAAAGTGCTACTGGACTCTTTACTATTTTGAATTATTCAGGAGGGCTTTCTAAACAGGTAGGAGGGCTGTAGTACAGTACAGCCACTGTACTGTAAAGAAATGGTTCAGATAGATGTTTTGGTTAAGGGACAGGAGCTGTGGACTATACTCCTGTGTATCTACTGAGCAGTTTCCGCCACGACTAATTGCTTATACTTAACTAATGCCTTTTCCCAGCATTGTTTCAGCTATGCATTAGATTTCTGGAGGTATTCAAGCTTCTGCAATTGTTATTGTACATTGTATTGTATTATTACTATTAGCCACGGTGTATTATTGCATTGTTATTATACGTTGGAGCCATTGAGCATATTTACTCTCATTATGTAATGTTTCTGAAGAGGTGAGCTGCAACTCACAAAAGCTTACAGCCTACCACAAATTTTGTTAGTTTTATAGATGCTACTGGACTCTTGCTCTTTACTGCTACAGACAGACTAACACAGCTACCTATCTTGTGTAATGTGCCTTGTGTTATCCTCAATAATACAGTTGGGATACTGGGCTGAGACAGGGCCGGATTGATGGGGGGGTAGTCTGCCCCCGGCGCTGCAAAAGAGGGGGCGGAGCAGCTGCCAGCCGCCAGGAGTGTATTGGCGGCAACGCGGGCAGCTGAGCAGCCGCCCGCACCATTCGCCTACCCTGCAGGACAGGGGGCACGCGGCAAGCCGGCCACCCCTCAGTGGGGCAGGCGAATGGCATGGGCGGCCTCCCAGCTGCCCACACTGCCGCCGCTCCGCTGGCAGCATGCTCTGCGCCCTGTGTGATGACATCACGGAAGTGACATCATCACACAGCGCTGGGAGCGTGTGCTGTGCGTGCACGCGGGAGGGGGGGCGGACTTGGGTTGCCCTAGGCGCCGGCAACCCTAGATCCAGCCCTGAACTGAGAGGAGTGGCTTACCCAAGGCTGCCTGCTGAGCTCGTGGCAGTAGTGGGATTCGAACCAGCAGAGTGCTGATTCGCAGCCCCTCCAACTTAATCACTATGATACAAGAGCTTTCTATTAGCACTGTATGTCTGATCGCGTTGTTATTGTATGTTTGAGCCATTGATAGCATAAGAAATGATAACATAAATAAATGAATGAATTTAAGGTGCCACAGTGTGGCCTTAGCAGACCTTCCAGAGAATCCTCCATCAGGCTCAGCAACATCTGGGCAGGGCCTGGACCCCTCCCAGTTATCCAGGAGCGGAACGTCTACAGCACCACAATATAACATTCCAATCTGTAGCCCAGTCTTTTATACAAATTCAGACTATGCATTGCAAGTCCAGCACTTTCATTTTGTCAAAACTCAAAAGGTTACAAATCTATGCAGAATACGTATCTGGCCATCTCATTCCTGAGTGACAGCTGCCACCAGCGAGTTCCAGAAACACATCTTTCTATACCCAGCCCCCTTGCCAAAAACAAATTGGGAGGAAAACCCCACGTCTATACACATATTGCTGCCCCCCCACCATCTCCCACCATTCTTTATGGCTTTGCCTGGACGTCCCAAGAGGACATCTTGCAATGCTTTGGACAGTTAATCTGTAAGCTAAGTTTGGATTTTGACTGAGTTGCCCTTGATCTAAAAACCACTGAAAGACATTTCCCATTTTCTTAATTCCCACCCTGGATTTTTGTTCTGCTTTATCCAAACTGGGGTTCATCTGCATTGTGCTGGACTGGTAAAACTTGGGTCAGACCCATATTCCATGCCAGCTGATAAACAGAACCAAGAGAATTAGCTGATGCTAAACAGAACACAAATAAACTAAAATGGTTCAATTAGTTGGTTTCAGATCACTGGGTCGGAAAATCTGAGGAGCTTTCTGCAAAACCTCTTGGGCCAAAGGGAACTTTTAGCAGAATCCTGAAAGCACACAGATGCTATAATCTTAAATCAGCTTCAAATCAGTTTAACCACCATGGTTCTCAACCAAAGTTCTAACCAGAAATTGTTAGCATGTACACAAAACTACAGTTCCCAAAATTCTTTGCAAAATATTAAAGAGTCCAGTAGCACCTTTAAGACTAATCAACTTATTGTAGCATGAGCTTTTGAGAGCCACAGCTCTCTTCGTCAGATGCACCTTGTCTTCAAACCTAAGAATATCATACTCCAATCATATCCAGGCATTAGATACACCGTTTGGGACTATAAGATCCAGAGGAGCTAGCCATGTTAGTCTGTAGTAGCAAAAAGTCCAGTAGCACCTTTAAGACTAACCAACTTTATTGTAGCATAAGCTTTCGAGAACCACAGCTCTCTTCGTCAGATCTGATGAACAGAGCTGTGGTTCTCAAAAACTCATGCTACAATAAAGTTGGTTAATCTTAAAGGTGCTACTGGACTCTTTACTGTTTTGCAACTACTGACTAACACGGCTAACTCTGGATCAAAATTCTTTGGGGAGAGCTACTAAATGATTTTAAAGTGTAGATATGCCCCATTTTTGTTCCCCCCACCACCATTTAAAAAAAAAACGCCTTATATCTCAAAGCTGCCCTGTAATAAGGAGTCCAATATTAGATGTCTTTGGGGTACCGCCTACAGAAGGGAATGGAAGTTGCTAGCATTAAGCAAAGTGAAAAAAGAAGTTGGCTTCAGCAAATGTGGCCATTTGTCCTGTCTTCTCCCCGACTCCCTCCAATCGGGAACGCAAGTAATTGCTTTTTGCAAGATGATGAAAAGGAAGCTGATGCTAAAGGACAAGAAAAGGAGAACATGAAGTAGCAGGAGAGGGAACCGCAACGGAGAGTCCAAGCTTGCCGGATAAAAATAGGCACCCTGGCATCAGGTGAAGGAACAGAAATGCTTCCTGCGGGTTACAAGGGAAGGGGTAGCCAATTTTCAGGGGATTATGAAGGACACTGAGAACTTCTAAAACATTTTAGAAGATTAATATTTGGTATTTCTAGTACTTTGTTATTCCGTTCTTTCTCCAAGGAGCCCAGAGGGAATTCTCCCTTCCCATTTCTATCTTATGTTTACAATAACCCTGTGAGGTGGGGTAGGTTGAAGAGGAGGAACTGGAGCAAGGTAGACTTCCAAGTTAGCTTCAGGGCTATGTGGGGATTTGAACTCAAGTTTTCCAAATTCTAATCCAACAGATTATAAATTTATACATACCCTGTTTTTCTTCTCAATAGGGCCCAGAAGGGGCTTAGGGCCAAGCTACACATGACGAATGACACTTGAACAACAAGTGTATTTCTCCCTGTTCACTTGCCCTCCACTCAATCCACTTGCCGTTCAAGTGTCATTCGTCATGTGTAGCTGGGCCCTTAGATTTCATTCTCCAGGCCTGCACTGGATCCTCCTAACAAGCCTGCGTGGTTGGTTAGGCTGAAGGAGACTGACTGACTCACCCAGTTAACTCCATGGCAGAGAGGGGATTTGAACACAAGTCCCCAGACCCTAGTCAGACACTCTAACTGCTACACCATGCTGCTTCCACACACCAGTATTTGTACAACAAAAACAGCATCTGTGTGTCAATTTTTAAAAGGAAGTCTCATATACACCGTATTTTCTGCCTCTCAGAACTTTATATCCTTCATAAATGGTTTGATTCTGAAAAGGGTTTATTTTTTAAAAAGCGCTAACAGAAAAATTTCTGTTGTTGTGTGTGTTTCAAACAGAAGACTTATAAATTTCATATATAAAATGAGGTTTATGTTTATTTTGTAAAAACCATGCCCCCAAGAAGTGCGAGAGGCTCAGTGCCAAGCTACACATGACAAATGACACTTGAACGGCAAGTGGATAGAGTGGAGAGCAAGTGAACAGGGAGAAATACACTTGCTGTTCAAGTGTCATTCGTCATGTGTAGCTTGGCCCTCAGTGGGCCAGTTCTCCAGACAAGCTGCCTAAACCCCAGTTGTATCCTAGCCAGGTCCACAGTGGGAAATTCCAGGAGATTTGGGGGGTGGGGCCTGAAGAGGGCGGAGTTTGTGGAGGGGAGGGGCCTCAGTGGGGTATGATGCCATAGAGTTCACCCTTCAGGCAGCCATTTTCTCCAGGGGAATTGAACTCTGTTGCCTGGAGATCAGTCATAATTCCGGGAGATCTCCAGCCACCACCTAGAGGATGGCAGCCCTAGCTCCCAGGACAAGAGTGGCACCAGCTGCTGTGGTCAGGTCAACACCAGACCCTATCTGGGCCTGGAAGCAACAGGATGGTGCATCTCGCTTAGGACAGCAAGCAACCCTGGGTGCACAGCAAGGAAGCAGATACAGAGCGCATTACAGTGCCACAGCTAGATGTCAAACTGCAGCAATATCACGTTTATAAGTCTTGGGATGGGGGGGGTGGAACTGAAAAGGAGGGAGGGGACACACACACACCAGGAGAGCCAAACCGCCAGGGGAAAATGTGGCTCTGAGCATTCCAACATGATAAAAAGAGACGTTCGGAGAACAAAAACATTCGCTTGGAGGATCGTCCTTTGTCTGCTTGCTCAGTGCAGGAAGGGAACAAAGGCCGGTGTCAACCTCTGTGGTACCGACAAGAGGCGACTTCTTCGAAAAGGGAAGGCAGCTTTTGTGCTGGAGATGGAAGGATAAGAGGGGGGGGGCAGATGATAAGTACGCTCCGCCCACTCTCTGTGGTCATGCCGCCAGTTCAAGGATGCTCAGGGCAAGGAGATGGGTCCCAAAAGGACAGGAACCGGCCGGTTACCTAGCAACCAAAGGTGGCCCCTGCCTCGAGGAGGCCTTCACTCTCCTGCCCCCTTTTTAGCTTTTGTAAAGGAGCTCAGTGACGGCATCTCTTGGTGATGTGGAGGAGGAAACAAAGGTGTGCGCTAGAGGGGAGGGGGACAGGGGGGGCATCCATGGCCTTGCTTCCCCTCCCCCAGCCAAGCTTGTGCATTGCCTGTGGGTGGCCTTACAGAAGCCGCGCAATTTGCCAGAGAAGAAAGAGCATGACAGGACAAGAGGAGCTGTCAGCGGATAAGGAAGCAGAGGCAGAGACGGGAGGGGGGGGATTTTAATTCCTCCCCTCCTCCACATTGCTCCATCTTGGAGGCACCATGGAGCAGAAGTCCCTTCCCCAGGTTTCTTACATCCACCCCAGAGCAACTCTGAACATTCGTGCCGGGCCAGGCATAGCCCCCCCCATAGTGTTCACAATATTCAGATCAGACAGCTGGTGCAGTGGTTAGAGTGGCAGACTAGGCTAAATAGGAAAGAGTCCAGTAGCACCTTTACAATTAACCAACTTTTTATTACCGCGGATTAATGAAGTGAGAAACTATTTTGTAAAAAGAAACAGAGATAATTACATTTTGATGATTTGATTACAGTATGACTAAGTTTGTATAAGAACTTGTATGGAATTTATAAGCATTTCATTATATACTTATTGTTCTCTGTTAGATATGTATAATGATTTTGAAACCAATAATAATTAAAAAAAAAAGATTAACCAATTTTATTGCAGCATAAGCTTTCGAGAACCACAGCTCTCTTGGTGTTTACTATTTTGCAACTCCTGGACCATTTCAACTACTGGACTCTACTATTTTGCAACTACAGACTGACACGGCTAACTCCTCTGGATCTAAGACTTGGATAAGTAAGCCCTGGTTTCATGGAGCCAGTAGCTCTGCCAATCCTACCTCACAGGATTGTTGTAAGGATTAAAACAGGGGCGGGGAAAAACACGTTAGCTGCCCCAGCCCCCCTGGAAGAAGTATAGGATAACCATCTTAAATAGAAACAAGTGGAGGGGTTTCTGTACATGAAATGGGCAGGCTATTTTTGCCAACTCTACCCTTTTGCTCCGAGCCTCAGACGCCCTGCCTAAGTGGCTCTTGAGGGTTTCCTTTCCACCAGGAGCAAAATTTCAGGGGGTATTTGGGGCTGCAGCAGGAAGAAGCGAAGTTTAGCTCCACAGATGGAAATGCCGCCTGTCTCTGAAAATCTCCAATGGATCCAAGCTTATAAAGGTCTGAGTGAAAGCATCTACATGCTATCTCTTGCTTTAAGTATGACCCTACTGGCTAGTTCTATGTTGTCTAATGTCAGCCTTAGAATTGCTTATGCTCTGTTCCAGCATTTCTTCAACTCTGTTAATGTTATGTCTTTGTAAACTTGCATTTATTTACCCTATGGCATTGCTGATTGAAACGTCCTTGATACTTGACTGTAGTAATTTCACACTGTGTAATCTGCCTTGAGTCTCAGTGAGAAAGGCGGACTATAAATGACATAAATGAAATAAAAGCTAGCATCCAAGAGGATACCAGGAAAGGACTGCATAGAGAAGCAGAGCAAGTCTAAACTTGCCGTAAAGGGACAGCATGGTATAGTGGTTAGAGTGTCAGACTACGATCTGGGAAATGCAGTTTCATATCCCCGCTATGCCACTGAAATCCTATGTGATTGTGGGGCAGTCATGCACTCTCAGCCTAGCCTACCTCACAAGATGGCTATGAGGATAAAATGGAGGACAGCAGAATGATAATAAGCTGCTTCGGTTTGGAGGATGAATAAAGAGGAAAAGAGTGCAGGGGTTCACACTCGCTTAGAAGCCACAAGGTCAGACCCAGAAATAATTTCACTTGTTTAAAATTCCACGATTTTTCCAAGGCACCTGGCAAATTCGGTTCTCCTGAATTTCCTTGCCACTGCCAGGGGCTGGGTGGGCAGAGGAGGTGGCATTGAGAAGTTTAGAAAACCCAGGCTGGTGGGAAACGGGTTAGGCTAGAAAAGAATGAGTGGCTTCATGGTAGAGGGGAGACTTGAACTTGGGTCTCCCCAGACCCAACCACATCACCATACCGGTCCTCACAGTGGCACACCGGATGGCAGCAATGAGCAGTGGCAAACATTCCAGACAGCATTTGCTTTTCTTCACCTAGTAGCATTTCTCTGACTCATTACGGATCTGGGCTTGAGCGGTGGCTTCGCATGAGCCCTTTTCTATCCTTCGGAGAAGGTTCCAAAAAGTTCAAGGCTCCGGGTGGTGTCTGCAGGTCTGAACGCATCCCTCCGTTCCCAGGCCAGGAGACTCACCTCTTCTCCCCTCCCTCTCTCTAAAGACCAGCGGCAAAAAAATCTCGCTCTTTCTCCACAGCAGGAACAAAGGTTGCTCAACCTGAAATGGGCCCTCCTGCTCCAACTTGCCCGGCAGAAAAGCAGCCGCTGTCAGAAATGTCAGAGAGGAGGGAAAGGGGCCAAGGAATTCAAATCCTTCCTTGGATTGGGGCCTGTCCTGAGTAAACAAGGAAGGGGTTTGGCACTAGAGGGAAGGAGGGTCTGCCCTGGCTTGTAAAGGAATGTGCTGCTTGCTGGTTGCCTTGGGGAGGAAATCGGATGTCACCTGGCGAACGCCAGTCAGCTGGGACTTCCAGTCCCCCCCTCCGCCCCACATGCCTGCGCTCCTGAAAACAGGAATCACTGCCAAAGTGAAAGATGGTGTGCCATTCAGATGCACAACACATACCTGAGGAAAGCTGCCTTATCTTATCCAAAAACACAACAACAAAAAATCAAGCTTCTTTTGGATTTCCTGAGCTGTTCTGCCAAAGCAGAAATCTCCAAATTTTGCCTCGATTTTGGATTTGGGGTGGATTTGGGTATCGGTCACAGGAAGCACAAATCCAGAGGAGTTAGCTGTGTTAGTCTGTAGCAGCAAAATAAAAAAGAGTCCAGTATCACCTTTAAGACTAACCAATTTTATTGTAGCATAAGCTTTTGAGAATCACGTTTTCTTCGTCAGATGCATGGAGGGCAGTTTCCTTCTGCCCTCCATGCATCTGACGAAGAGAACGTGATTCTCGAAAGCTTATGCCACAATAAAATTGGTTAGTCTTAAAGGTGATACTGGACTCTTTTTTATTAGGAAGCACAAAACCTTTCTGAGGAATTTCACCGGCCTCATTGTCAACATTCGTGTAAATTCCCTCCCAGTTCCTCAGTGGTTTCCTCCAAATTCACCTTGAAATCTGGCTATAGGTGAAATTTAATGGCAATTAAAACACTGCAAAATTCTACACAATGCAGACAAGTTGGATAGTTAAAGGACACTGTGGATTCCTCATTTGATTCCACATCTCCGGTGGAGATCCAACCAATTGCAACAAGTCCTTCCACAAAGACATACTGGGGCAGAGGTGGGTGCTGCCAGTCACGTATGAGCTTTCTCACTTCCACTGGACTTCAACCGGTGGGTCATGATGATCCATATTAGGAGTGGTAATTTCCAGTGTGGTGCAGCAGTTCGAGTGTCACCCTAGGATCTAGAACAGCTGGGTTCCAATCATTCTTCCACAGAGCTCACTGGGTGATCTTGGACCAATGAGTCACATCTACCTGACACTGATGTGATGGGGATAAAATGGGGAAGGGAGAAAACTCTGCAACTCCTTGGCGAAAGGGCAAGGTAAAAACGTACTCCATAGAAATGCTCAAGAACACACAAGGTTGCATAAACAGTACAACTGATTTGATATTGATGGCGTTCGTTGCAAAACAAGGAGAAAGAAGGAGAAAGAGCAGAGCTAGACAATCAAGCTCAAAGACAGGGTCCCATACCGTGTCACTCTCAGGCAACATCTGGGATAGCCCCATGATACGGCATCACTGTAGCCCCATGCAGAAAATTCCTCGCCACATGTGGACTGAATGCATGGGGAGCAGGCATGAATGCACTGGTTCTGCCTCCATGTGATCAGCATGTGGTCTGCACGGTGCAGAAGCGCAGAGGGCGTGTCCATGCTTAAGCCCCCTCCCTGTGATCAGCGACACTGCTTTTGGAACGTTTCTCATCACAGGGAGGAAGCTTGTGCATGGCCACTTCACGTAAAGCCGGCCCGCCCATTGAGGCCGGCCCGGCAGCTGCCTCAGGGCGCTAAGGCACTGGAGGGGCGCTGGCCCGGGGGCAGGGACGTGCACCACAGAGCTGCCGCCGCCGCCGCCACCGGCCAGGAGCGTGTGCTGGTGGCGGTAGCGTAGGGCAGCTGAGCAGGCAGCCTCCTGTTCAGTTGCTCTGCGGGCCAGGCCCAGGCGGCGGCCAGGGTGGCCAGCTGCGCCTGGCCCACAGAACAACTGAACGGGAGGGCTGGAAGACCCCCTGCGTGTGCACCAGCCCTGTGTGATGACGTCACACGCAGTGATGTCATCACGCAGTCCGGTGTGCATGCGCGTGCGCGCGCCCACGCATGCACACAGGCAGCCATTAAGCTGCGTCGGGTGCCAGCGAGGCTGGAGCCAGCCCTGACTTCGTGTGTTTGTGGCATGCAGACCACTCAGTGACCAAGTGCAGATGTGGGCCTGGCCTAGCAAGTTTGTTCCCAATCTCCTCCCCCAGGCAGTGAGGCAAAGCTGGGCGGGGGCGGGGATATCTGCACAGGGCAGCGCAGTATATGTTCCCATTCTACCCGCCATCACTGTAGACAGCCAGCACACAGATGACGTGTGTTATGCTCGAGCAGCTTATGGACTGGGGCCCTCAGGAGATGGTGGAGCCTGCCGGGTCAAGAGCTCTTGAACAGATGCCTTTGGAGAGAAGTGGCTGCACTGGACGCAAGGGGGCCAACTCCCCACCCCACTTTTCTTTGTGTGCTGAAATAAGATCAACCTCAATCCTAAACACTCAACAGTGTAGAAGATTCCTCCCTGGCTTTGGTCCTTAGCTTGTTCCTCGCTTTGGTACGCCTCCTGCTGCTTGCCTTGTGGCTTAGTAGAAGGGCCTTTGTTTGGCATGGAGACTGTCCAAGGTTCAATCCCCAGGGTAAAAGGATCAGGCAGTAGGTAACGTGAAAGACTTCCACCTGAGACCCTGGAGAGCTGCTGCCAGTCTGAGTAGACAATACCGAGCTTGATGGACTGATAGTAAAGAGTCCAGTAGCACCTTTAAGACTAACCAACTTTATTGTAGCATAAGCTTTCAAGAACGACAGCTCTCTTCATCAGATCGAAGAGAGCTGTCGTTCTTGAAAGCTTATGCTACAATAAAGTTGGTTAGTCTTAAAGGTGCTATTTGACTCTTTACTATTTTGCTACTACAGACTAGCACGGCTAACTCCTCTGGATCTATGATGGACCAATGGTCTGATTCAGTACAAAGTAGCTTAATGTGTTCATGTTTGACCCACAGCTCTTTGGGAGTTAGGACTGCCAGCCTCCAGGTAGTGACTGGAGATCTCCTGGAATTACAACTGGTCTCCAGGCCACAGAGATCAGTTCACCTGGAGAAAATGGCTACTTTTGGGGGTGAACTCTATGGAGTTATGCCATGCCAAGGTCCTTTCCATCCCCAAACCCCACTTTCTCCAGGTTTCACCCCCCAGACCTCCAGGAATTTCCCAAGTTGGAGCTGGCAACCCTATTGGGAGTGCTGCCCACAATTCTTGCCTCCAGGGCTGTATTATTCATAAGGCTGACTAGGCCGAAGCCTAGGTCAGGGTCGGACTAGGCCGAAGCCTAGGTCAGGGTCGTATTATTCATAAGGCTGACTAGGCCGAAGCCTAGGGCCCCCACAGGGACGAGGGACCTGTCAATTTTTTTTGCTGAGGCACACCCCATCTAAAATACAATTAATTGATTCTCTTCTATAACCTCTATTCATAATTAACTGATTCCTTACTGAAGTGAAACAAATGATCTTTTATACTAAAACAATTATCCATAAATTATATTTTAATAAATAATAAAAAATTTATTCACTTCAAAATATAACAGTATTGAGCAATTATATCCTCAAAATGTGCTTTTCTGAAGAGTTCTACTCATGCAATAAAATATATATTTAAAAATTGTGAATAATATTCCTCAGGAGACCCTCAAAATGGATACAGGGCTATATACTGTGCTCTAGTATCTACCGTACCAGTGTCAGGCTGTCAGTTGTAGTGGGGTGAAAGATTGACGTGCTGGAGGGGGCCCAAAATACCTGAGAGCCTAGGGACCCGGCCATGGGTTCATACAGCCCTGCTTGCCTCGACACCAGCAAGGTCATAAGTAGAGATGGGCATGAACCGGAAAAAAACTGAACCATGTAGTTCATGGTTTGTCAAATTTCACAAACCACGAACTTTCACGAACCTGCCCCTGGTTTGCGAACCAGCCCGTTTGGTTCGTGAAGACAGCACACCCAGGTCAGAAAAACGTCACTTCCAGGTCAGCAGAAGGTCACTTCCGGGCTAGCAGTTGTTCACTTCCAGATCTGCAGAAGGTCTGCAGGAAGTCCATCCCTTGTTGCCTAGGAAACTGACTGATTGGCACCAGGCTGTCTGCAGTGATGAACCAAATGAACCAGCCTAAAAGTTCATGGTGGTTCGTCAGAAATGTGATCTGACAAACCATGGTTCGCGAACCAAGAACTACCTGGTTCGTGCTTAATTTTGGTTCGTATTTCGGTTTGTGCCCATCTCTAGTCATAAGCCCCTCTTCCTGTCACCTGTTCCTGACATTACATGACTTCTTCCATGTGCTTGTGGCTCAGGGGTCTCATGTCAAAAGAGTCTGAAGACCAGTCCACTGGATGTGGTCAAGAAAAGGGAGAAGGACTCAAGAGAAGGAGAAGGCATATGTCACTTACATCCTATTCCGCTAGGAAAGCCCCATCTTGCAGGTTGGCGCTAGAGGCAAATCTATCTCAGCAGGCCCATAAAGCTGAGCTGATGAACTGTGGGAAAGTTTGGCCTTGTAGACTTTTCCCCCCTCTTCTTGGTTTTTTTTTGCTTTGTGGTTCAAGCTAGGACAATAATAACAAAACTCAAGACTTGGGCTGATCTCATCAGAGACTTCTGAGGTCTGTAAGCAAAAGCCTCAGGCACTGTCAGACCCACTTTCAAAGAAAATGGAGACTGATTTACGGCACCCACATCAAATCAGGTGATGCATGATTCCAGCAGCGTGGTGAGGTTTTATGGGAACAAGAGACACATGCCGACACTGGTGGTGCGAGGCATGCAAGAACTCTACAAAGCTTGGGTGATGTTTAAACCTGGCGTTTGGCCCTTCGTGTCAAACAACCAAGCCCCTGTTCAGCCTCCTTCCCTCATCCCAGCCCAAAGCCAGAGATTTTCTCATTTTGCATTGACTTTTAAGAATTATTCGTCCCTGCCTGTACCGAAAAATATCCTTGTTTTATCAATTGGCTGGCAATGGGACAGGTTTGGGGGTGGGGGGGTTTGGGGGGGAGAGCACTGAAACCCTGGGGATTTCATATTTCAGGGTTGTATGGACTCTGTACGCTGACCCCCAATCAGAATTTGTGGACAAGAGAGCCTATCTTCCACACCAGCAAAATCCAAATGTTATGCCTCGGGTAAGTAATGCGCAGAATTTAGATAGCACTTCAGAATGCTCCATATTCCTGATCTTGGCCATTCTTACAACTAGCTTGCAGTGTAGATCAGTATTATTGCTCCCATGTTTGGGAAAGGGATGAGATGGTACAGAGCTGGCTTGGTATGGCTTGTCGGAAGCTTGGGACAGAAGAGAGATCCGCACTAGGGACCCTGAAGTCCACACCCCTTGCTACCATATTCCACCAGCTACATATTGTTCAGACTATATTGTTCCGCTCTCTTCCTCCAAAGCCAGTATTTCCAGTGGGCTTCGGCCCCTTTTCTGCAACCTCTCCACAGGTCCAAACCTGCTCCTCACTTACCTTCTCTTCTATATTAAATTTTATCCCATTCCAACCACTTGAAACCACTACATCATCTTGCCGAGCAGCTGCCTACAGCCTTGAGAAAAGGAGGGTGGGCACAGCATTTTACCAAAGGGGTAGCTAAACGTGGACTGATTCAGGGTGACCAGCAGGGCTTTTTTTCAGCTGGAATGTGGGGGAACGGAGTTCCGGAACCTCTTGAAAACAGTCACATGGCTGGTGGCCCCACCCCCAGATCTCCAGACAGAGGGGAGTTTAGATTGCCCTCCACGCCACTCAATCCAAACTCCCCTCTGTCTGGAGATCAGGGGGCGGGGCCACCAGCCATGTGACCATTTTCTCCGAGGGCAACCTACTGAGTTCCACCACCTCTTTCCCCAGAAAAAAAGCCCTGGTGACCAGAACGTTCTGTCACAGCCAAATAAGGTCACTCATAACCCAGGTGACACTACTGAAACCCAAACAAGCCACCGGAGAAGTCATCCACAGTCGTCGCTCTCCCCCCCACCCCCACCAAGCCCGATTAGGGTTGCAAGGTCCAGGTTGGGAAATTCCTGGAAATTTCGGGGGTGGAGCCTGGAGAGGGCAGGGTTTGGGGAGGGGGCTCAGAATAGTATAAAGCAGCCAAAAGCAGCCATTTTCTCCAGTGGAACGGATGTTGCCACCTGGAGATCAGTAGTAATTTTGGGAGGTCTCCAGTCACCACCTGGAGGTTGGCAACCCTACACTGGCTCCTGATGTCTCTGGAGAAGACTAAAAGCCTACTGGTAAAGCCTGGCTAAATCTCAGAAGCCACACAGGGGTCTGGTTCCTGGGGCTGGCAGCAGCACCACCAGTTATCCAGCATAAACAAATGTATGCATATGACTTTGTTTGCATAATTCCAGCCGATGCATTTGCCTGCTCTTGGCAGAGAATCGGATTTTTCAAAAGAAACCAAACAGAAACCAAACCCAGCAGCTGATCTAATCTGCTCTTCTACCTGGAAACCCAGGACACATCTCCTTTTGTCGAGAGCGCCGCACAAAAGGCAGGTTTCACCTTGCTTTGACTGCAACAAGAACAGCTTTAATTGCAGAGTTCTTCTCGTTCCTTCCCCCCCCCTCCACCCTGCTCCCCTTTTTCTTGCTCTGACTTAGGTGTCTGGCCCAAGGCTGTAGCCCTCTGACTGTGTAAGCCAATATTGGTCCTCATCTCTTTGTAGGGCACACACTTTACCTTCCACAGCTTTTTAGCGAATGGGCTATAGCCCAATTTCAACTCATTTGCACGGCCGTAAGTGGAGAATTAAATAACGGCTGCAGCCTGGGGAGACAGGAATTAAGAGCCGCAAGGCTCAGACATTCTGAAGAGGACGTGGGAATAAGCTCTCTTCTCTGGGAGAGAAGTGGGCGAGAGAGCTCTCCAGCCAACAAGGGTGGGAATATGGGAACGTAAGAAGGAAAGAACCTTAGGGCCCTGCAGCCTACCCAAAACAGAGGGGGAGAGAAAGTCCAGGGGGTGGCTGAGCACAGAGCGTCATGGAAGAGCAAACCAAGCCTAAGAGTGCAAGTCCACGCACACTTCCTTAGAGATTACAAGATTTCCAGGGCATACGCTTTTGAAAGTCAAAGCTCCCTTCCTCAGATACCTTTCTGATGAAGAGTACTTTGCCTCTCAAAAGCTTATATCCTGGAAGTTTTTTTTGTCTTTACAGTGCTTCTAGACTCTAATCTTTCTCTTCTACTGCAGACCAACATGGCTACCCACCTGAAACTGTCTGTACTAGAAGAGCAAGAGTCAGGTCCAGAAGCACCTTAAAGACCAGCTAGATTTCCAGGGCATGAGCTTTTGAGAGGCAAAGTTCCCTTCACCAGATACCAGGGAGCTCTGACTCTCAAAAGCTAATACCCTGGAAATCTAGTTGGTCTTTAAGATCCTACTGGACCTGAATCTTGCTCTTCTTAGGAGTAAGTATCTATCTAGTGCATTTTTAGCCATTCCCTCCTGCCTGCCTGCCTTCTTTTTGCCTGCCTTTCAAGTATTTATCATTCTCCCTTCACCATTTTATCCTCTGAAGAACTCTGAGAGGTAGGTAGGTTGAGAGCAGAGACAGGCACGAAATGGGAAAAACTTAAAATGTGCGTTTCGTGTTTCGTCGCATTCCACGAATCACGAACTTTCACGAAACTGTTTCGTGCTTCGTCAGAACCCAGGGCACTTCAGTGCCCCCCTTCATACCCAGAGAGGCCAAACTCGCAGGGAGACTTCAGCAGGCTCTCCTCCACCCAACCTCACCCAGCAAGCCAGCAAGAACAAATGCTCTAAATAAGAATATAAGCAAAGAAAATTAAAGAAAAAAAGGTAGGCCTCAGTCAAGATAGGCCCTGGAGCCAGGCAATGCCCCGAGACTGGGATTGGGTGGCGTGGAGGAAAAAAGGCACCCTCGCCCAACGACCTTCCCAGCGAGGCCAAGAGCTGAAAATAAGAAAAAAAGCTTTTCAGTCTCTTTTAAAGCAGCATCGAAAAGGAGGAACCGCTCCAAGAAGACCATATACAACGATTTATATTGTCAAACAATGTACAATCAGATAATCTTATTCAACAAATAAATTGCAGCACTAGTAGTTATGTTGTTTTTCATTCTACTTTTGTTATAGGCACAAGACCTTCATAGCCATGAAAACACTCATATGCGGCTCAATATTCCTAACCGCCGAGCTGCCCCCGGGGGAGGGGGGCTCCCGGCGGAAAAATGGCAACAGGTTTGCCAGACTCGGTGGTCTCCCGTTTCGCACCACCTTGCTTCTTCACCAGCCTTTACTGTGTGCCTGAGGGACATACAGTTCTAATCAGAAGCTTTGTACTTACTCGCAATTCCTCATATTAAAATACATCAGTGCACACAGTAAATCTGATTCGTATTTCGATTCGTGCCCATGTCTAGTTGAGATTGACGAGCTGTGGTTCTCGAAAGGAAAATAGTAAAGAGTCCAGCAGCACCTTTAAGACTAACCAACTTTATTGTAGCATAAGCTTACAATAAAGTTGGTTACTCTTAAAGGTGCTACTGGACTATATTATAAATGGATTGAATACATACCCTGGCTTCAAACCTAAGAATGCCGGACTCCAATCGTATCCAGGCATTAGATTCACAGTTTGGGACTAGGGTGAGGAGGTCGCAGACCTACACCTGACCATCATTTCTCCATTTCAGCTGTGTCCCCGCCCCAGGCACTCTTTCCCCCCTGCTGGGTTCCAAGCACACACAAGGATAAATATGCCCCTGGAATCCAGCATATATCAGAACTGTCTTGGGGGCAGTTTGGAACAGAGAAACAGGGGAAGGGGGAAGAGTGAAAGGCCTGCTTTATCACCATGGGGATTCCGTAACCCACAGAGTCACGGAAGCATGTGGATCCATGCTCAGGTCTGCATCAACACGTACAGAGCTGTGTCACTACATCTGCTTACATTCAGCTTCTGTGACAATCTCCCTTCCCCTCTCTTCTTTATTTCCTCTTTACTTCATCTGCGCCCTGCCCTTCTCCCCCAACGGGGACCCAAAGCAGCTTACACCCTTCTCCTCTCCTCCATTTTATCCTCACAACAACCCTGTGAGGTAGGTCAGACTCAGAAGGTGTGACTGGCCCCAGGTCACCCAGTGAGTTTCTATGGCTGAGCAGGGAATTGACCCTGGCTCACCCAGATCCTAATCTGACACTGATTACTATACCATGCTGGCTTCCTCCAGTGCAAAAATATTGACCACAATTTCTTGGGCGTATTCATCAGTTTGGAGAACCGTTGAGGGAAAGGGGAGATCTGGTTCAGCTCCACCAACCTTCCAAGGGGTGACATGTGGCCTCGAATATATGGTCATTCCATCCTAATAGTCCTTTCAGGAAGGGTCACATGGGATTCCTGGTGGTCCACATTCACAAGCAGACCTTCAACCATGCAGCAGATCCAGGTGTTTCCAGCTGTTGTGTCTCTCCTAATCCTAAATAGGGATCAGTGACTGGAGGCCCCAGCCCAAATTTGACCCTCTCCATCCCCTTCCCTCTCCTACAACCAGCAGCTGAGTAGAGACTTTGGAAGCAAATGACCTCTGAGACGCTTGGACCCCCCAAACATGTGTGTGTGTGTGTGTGTGTGTGTGTGTGTGTGTGTTTGCCCCTTGAGCTATTTATGATGTACGTGGACCTTGCAGACATTTGTTTCTGAGATAAAGCTGAAGCTTGGAAGAAAAATGTCACATTGATAACATTTTTCCTCCAGTTTGTAAGGGAGAAAAAAAATCGCTAAGCGAGATTATGCAAAGCTAAAGAAGAAGAAACTTTCCAATCAATATTCAGGAAGCAAACAAAACATTTTGACATTTCAGAACAAGGTCTTTTGTTCCCCAAATGATGGCTCGATTGCTGCGTCAAGCGTTCGTGTTCCCAACGTCTCGATTGGCAACGACATCTGAAGGTTGGATTCTCTCCTTCCTTCCTTTCCCAAACATCAATTTCAAATGGCAGTGGAATGTCAACCACATTCAAGCTGACATTCGGATACACTTTCAGAAATAGCAACAGATCTGAGACTTCCGCTTGCCTGTCGCTCCATCCCGCTGCCCAAGCATTGGCCAGAGAGATTTGGCTCACGTTGGCTGACCCCGTTCTTTCCTGCACACCTCAAAGAATCTACCAGTACTTCAGCAGCCTCTCATAAAACTCATGTAGATAGATTAAGATGAGTCGCCGTGTTAGTCTGTCTGCAGCAGTAGAAAAGAGCAAGAGTCCAGTAGCATCCGTAAGACTTAACAAAATTTACGGTAGGGTGTGAGCTTTTGTGAGTCACAGCTCACTTCTTCAGATACTAGGTTTTCGAAGAAGTGAGCTGTGACTCACAAAAGCTCATACCCTACCATAAATCTGGTTAATCGTATATGTGCTACTGGACTCTTACTCTTTTCTATTAAAACTCATATGGCAGCCTCGGCAGGAGGGACCATGTGTTAGAACTCCTCTGCTTAGGACAACTTGCCGGAGCTGGAAAACACTGCCTGCTTGAAACATGCACATCCCCCAAACCTACTTGAAACATGCACATCCTCCAAACAGCATAAACAACAAGGGCTTGTGACATACTGCAACAGGAACTGGATATTATTATGGCACAAAATCTGGCCTGTATGCCCCTCACCTGCATTGCTATTTGTTCCCCCGGTCAGCCGAGTAAAGCAGACAGTTTCAAGCTTTGTACCATCAGGGAAATCTTGCCCACATCAGCCTGCCTGCTGAAGAACCCCCTGCACACTGCAAAGCATCCCGAGAGTGTGCTAGGGTGCACTGCAGGTGCAAAATCATGCTCAGACTCATAAGGCTCTTGGAGGCCGCCACAGGAAAGCGCAGTGTCAGCTCAAAGACTCCTTGCACTGCCCTGTGGATGTACACAGTGAAGCGCCAGGCAAGAGGTCTTTCAGGCAAAGTTGTCTATCATGACTCACTTTTTCTTTAAATTGAGAAACCTCCCCTCCCCAGCCCATCAGGATCTCTGGGATTCTCCAAAGCATAGCTGGAAATTCCTGGAATTAGGGGCAAAGCCACCCACGTGACCCTATGGAGATGAATGGTATCTACACTGTACTGCACACACGTGAGCCACCATCTCTCCGACTGCCAGCTTTTCAACCACGTCCTGTACCTGCATCCTGAACAACCACGTGGGATGCAGATGTGAGCAGGCAGTCACATCCCGCTCCAATCAGTAAAAAACTTCACCCGCTTATTGCTGCTATCTCATACTCTGGACTCCGTAAGTAGGGAAAGTTGCTCCAAAGTTGGCAGCTCTGGCCTGAATGCTTCCTGAAACATCATGCCAAGAACTGATATTTTATTCCCATAGGGTATCAAAAAAAAACCCTAATCGTTGAATGTGTTGGGATAAACTCAGTCCTAAAAGGCATTGCACAGAAATTAAAAGCAACTCAAAATCCACTACAAACTCATGATACATGCTGGCAGCGTTAAAAACTCCAAAACCAAGGGAGGGTTCTTTTGGCACCTTAAAAACTACAATATTTTACTCCAGTGTAAAGAGAATAGTCTTTAAGGTGCCACCCAACTCCTGCTTTTGCTACCAAAGACAAAGCACGGCAAATTTCACCATTCAAACGGCTTTACATAAGCTGCTATGGAGTTGGTCAAACAACAACCCTGCAGAGCAGATCAGAGTTTTTATCCCCATCTTGTAATGGATGGGGGTGGGGGCACTAAAGGAGAGTGCTTGCTCAGTAGCAAGTTCATGGTAGTGTGTCAAGCTTCAAACCGGAGACTCCCTTGTTCGTCACTCCGTCTCTGAGCCACCACACCACGGCATCCTCCAGAGCCCCGTTGCCTTCTGGAATCTTCGTGCCAGTTCTCAGGAAACAAGAACCACGGGGCTCCTCCCTTCTTTCAACACGGTCTGTTGCAAACACTTGCCGCACTCCCTAAGGACACGGCTATACTCTCTCCTGGGTCTAATCCTGCAAGCAGCCAAGCTGATCTCAGCAGAAGTGGAATTCAATCAAACGCAACAGGGCCAGGCTTGCCCCTCTTGGTGTTTACACTCTGTCATTCCCTACGGAACAAACACCAATAAAACAGAGGATGCGGGATGTTAAAAAAAAAAAAAGACGAAAACCCATACCTGAAACATTCCTCATTGTTTCGTGTGCCAAACCATGGCAGAGGGGAGAGCGTGGAATTTAGGTAGGGCTGGTTTATTAACATAATCACGGTAGGGGCTATTCATCCCCCTCCCACCAAGAGTTGGCATGAGATGCCCAGCAGTCGAGGAGGGCACAGCCATTCTGTAAATGACAGCACCAGAGGCAAGCCAGGTGCGAAGCGCCCGAGATGTACCCCCGCTTGGCTCAGGCCCCAACATGTGTTTCCATAACCATAACGCCAATTTGTATTTATTATTTCTCAATGTGGGGGATCCGAAATACCCTGGCACTGATTGGCAGCGAGTGTGAGTAAAGCTTCTGGTTCTGCTGTACCTTTTAAAGGATTGCACGAAAGGGGAAATTCTACCAGGTGTCTCCCCCCTCCCCATGTCAGCACCTGGACAGGAAAAGCTGCACTTGGCAGAATTCTCCCTTCTCTGCAAATCTTCAAAGGAGTCCTCTCTGGATTTGGACCTGGCAAGTCTTCAAGTAAATATCTGTGCACAAGGTGTAGGTGGCGGAGATTTCCCCCAAAGAAGAATTGCCGGGAGACAGCAGCAGCCCTGCACTGGCCCCCGGAGTATGATTTGGTGGCAAGGAAGGCGAGGAGGTCAACAGCTGGTAGCTGGCCACTTCGGGATCCTGGAAAATACAAAGGCAATGACTGTGGACAGACAGCAGTAGGATTGAATCCAGGCAGGATTGGCAGGGATTCAGCTGTGCAACAATATCCCTACACAGAGGAAAAAAAGCCTCTGAGCACACACAGAGCGTCTTTCTCACTCCACAGATTATCTGATACTGCATCTGGGATTCAGGGAAAACATTTCCAAGGCAGAAGGATGGGTAGGACGGTGACCCCCCCCTCCACCACCATCCTTTCTAATAAAAGCTTAGACAGATAAACTTCTGAGCATGTGCAGATTTCGGACAACAGGCACAGCCTCCACATCCAAACCTTAAGTCCCTAGGATTATGGGAAACGGCTCTCAGGCCAGAAGCTGAAACTCGTTTTAGAAACGAAGGAGCAACTTCCGCTCCACAAGAACATCCAAGAAGTCTTAAACGGGATTCTTAATTTTTTTCCTGGGAGTAAGTTCCTATGGATCGACCTGAGCGGCGTTCTGAGTAGGCCTGCTTCAGATTGGTGGTCTCTCCATCACCCTTACCCTGGTGTGATAGAGATCTCCAAGCACAGATGCTACTGTGGTATGCTACGGTACTATGTTAAATATTGATATTTATCCAGATAGGATTATTGGCCGGTACAAAATCCCACGGCTAGGAGATCCACAGGCGGGTCAAATGCTCCTCTTGGTTATTTCGGGTTTCCTTGCAACATCAACTTTTGCAAGTAGCAACAAGCCAGTGCGGAGACATGTCCCACAGCAGCAATGCAAGAAACAATCAGGGCCTGAGCAGGTGTGTTTGGTTTCCCCCCAGAAACATGTTTGTCATGGGTGGCTGACCGCAGGAGCTGCAGTTTCACTTATAGCTTTGCCTCCACTTGCCGTTTCAAAGGGTTCCAACTCCAGGCTGGGAAATTCCTGGAGACTTGGAGGGTGGGGCATGTGCAGGGTATTGGGGGAGGGACCTCATTGGAGTAAGTCTACTTTACAAAACATGGGTGCTGGAGGAGATACCACGGATGGCCAAAAAGAAAAATAAGTGGGTACTACATCAAATCAAGCCTGACTTCTCCCTAGAAGCTAAAATGACAAAACTGAGGCTATTGTACTTTAGTCACATCATGAGAAGACAAGATTCTCTGGAAAAGTCGATAATGCTAGGAAAAGTGGAAAGCAGTAGGAAAAGAGGAAGGCCTAAAACAAGATGCCTCGCCTCAATAAAAGAAGCCACATCCTCCAGTTTGCAGGATCTGAGCAAGTCTGTTAATGAAGAGATGTTTTGGAGGTCTTTCATTCATGGGGTCGCCATAGGTTGGAGGCGACTTGATGGCACATAACACACAAACACTGTCTGGAGATCAGTTGTAATTGGAGGAGATCTCCAAGCCCCATGTGGAGAACCTGTTTGGTGTAGTGGTTAAGAGTGCGGGACTCTAATCTGGAGAACCGGGTTTGGTTCCCCACTCCTCCACTTGAAGCCAGCTGGGTGACTTGAACAGTCACAACTCTTCCAGAGCACTCTCAGCCCCACCCACCTCACAGGGTGATTGTTGTAATAACAACAACAACAATTGATTTATATACCACCCTTCAGGACAACTTAATGCCCACTCAGAGTGGTTTACAAAGTATGCCATTATTATCGCCACAACGAAACATCCTGTGAGGTGGGTGCGGCTGAGAGAGCTCTAAGAGAACTGTGACTAGCCCAAGGTCACCCAGCTGGCTTCAAGTGGAGGAGTGGGGAATCAAACCCATCTCTCCAGATTAGAGTCCTGCGCTCTTAACCACTACACCAAACTGGCTTTGGGGGATAATAGCAACATATTTTGTAAACCGCTTTGAGTGGGTGTTAAGTTGTCCTGAAGGGCGGTATATAAATCAAATATTATTCTTGTTGTTGTTATAGGCTAGCAACTCTACTCTACACATGCAAAGTGAGATGGAAGAATGAATGGAACCACTTTAGATGGCAGGTGGGGGATGCAAATTTTGAAAGCTCCCCAGACCAAAACAAACACAAACAAGCCTCCCTAAATTAAGAGGAATCAAACCTAAGCCAGACTAACTGATTTCCTGCCGTTATAAAAGGACATGGAACACTGTCTGGTGGAATCTCCAGGGAGATTCCTGCCAAGCTCATGCAAGTCTCAGATGCACGACCAGATCTAAGGGAGGTGGGGAGGAAGCCGAGTCAAAAGTTGCATCCCCCACCCGCCAGTTCGGTGCATCACAGTTTAATAAGGATATAGACAAGCTGGAACATGTCCAGAGGAGGGCAATGAAGATGGTGAGGGGTCTGGAGACCAAGTGCTATGCGGAAAGACTGAAGGAACTCGGTATGTTTAGCCTGGAGAGGAGACAACTGAGAGGTGATATGATAACCATCTTCAAGTACTTGAAGGGCCGCCATATAGAGGATGACGCAGAGTTGTTTTCCATTGCTCCAGAAGGTCAGATCAGAACCAACGGGTTGAAATTGAATCGAAAGAGTTTTCAGCTAAACATTAGGAAGAACTTCTTCGGGAGGTGGTGGGCTCTCTTTCTTTAGAGGTTTTTAAGCAGAGGCTAGATGGCCATCTGGCAGCAATGTTCATTCTCTGAATTCAGGCAGATCATGAGAGGGGGGGCAGGAAGGGTTACATCAGCACTTAGTTCTCGTGGCCCCGATTTATACGCCCAGGGTAATGCTGATCACCACTTTGGGGTCAGAAAGCAATTCTCCCCAGGCCTTTTCCCCAGGCAAGTTTGGCTGGGTATTCTGATGATCTTCTGCCGTTTTCTGGGCATGGAGCAGGGGTCACTTGGGATGGCGTTTCGGCAGCTCTTTAAAAAGGCCCCAAACAGCCTGGATCGGGCCACTGCTGGGTGGGGGAGGGTTCCCCCCATTTATGGCCCAAAATGGCCAGAATCGGGGCCAAAATGGCCAGGATCAGGCCAGTGCTGGGCAGGGGAGGGTTCCCCCACCCGGCAGTGACCCGTTCCAGGCTGGTTCCGCCCCAATCCGGGCAGTTTTGGGGGTGTTTTGGCAATGTGGGGCCCATTTAGGGGCCTGAAATGGCCAGGATTGGGTCTTTGCCAGGCGGGGGAATGCTCCCCCACATGGCAGTGGCCCAATCTTGGCCATTTTGAGACCCCTTTGGCCATTTTGGGCCCAATTTGGGCTTAAATGGCCAGGATTGGGCCCCAAACGGCCTGGATCGGGTCTCTGTTGGCCGGAGGAATGCTCCCCTGCCCAGCAGTGGCCCAATCTTGGCCATTTTGAGCCCCCCTTGGCCATTTTGGGCCCAATTTGAATTGGGCCCAAAACAGCTAGGATCAGCCCTCTGTTTGGTGGGGGAACCGTTCCCCGCCTGGCAGCTGCCTGATCCTGGCCATTTTGGGCCTGTTTGGGCCATTTTCTGCCCCCTTCAGGCCCAAAATAACCAGGATCGGGCCCAAAACGGCCAGGATCAGGCCACTGTCTGGCGGGGGAGTGCTCTCCCATGTGGCAGCATCCCATTCCAGGCTGATCTGGGCCATTTTGGGCCCATTTTTGACCCAATTTGGGCCCGAAATGACCCAGACCCAGCCACTCCGGGCAGAGGATTGCTCCCCCGTGGTGGAGCAGCCTGTACCGGGTGGAATCAGATCCCCCCCATGGAGCACAGGAGTACCCCCAGGATGGCCACGCCTGTGTGATGACATCACTTCCTGTAATTGACATCATTGTGCAGTCCAGGGAGTGCATGTATTGAGAGGCGCACCGCCTCCTCCCGGGAGTTGCCCCAGGGTTGTGAATTTTCTGCATTTTGCAGGGGTCGGACCCTGCAAGTCCCTTCCAACCCTATGATTCTATGATTCTATTCGTCTAACCAGAAAGCCCTTTTGACCTCTGCTAAGACATGGTGCAAAGGAGGGCCTCTCTATGTTCTCATAGATAACATCGATTCATGAGGAACTGGGCAAGGAAATGAATCATTGAGAGATGGCAATTAGCTCTGACACCTTAATAATGACAATTAAAAGAAAGAGCCTTCATCTATTTTCTGTCCAATTCCTGCTCCTGGCGGCAAGAGAAGGGAGGGCAGATTGGTCCACGCTCAGCACAACCACATGTCAGACGGGGAACAGCTCTGAGCCCATCAGAGCCCATCAGCCCATGCATCTGACAAGAAGAACTGTGTTTCTCGAAAGCTTACGCTACAATAAAGTTGGTGAGTCTTAAAGGTGCTACTGGACTCTAGTATTTTGCAACTACAGACTCACACAGCTAACTCCTCTGGATCTATGACCACAGTTCACACCCAATCTCCTCACTGGCAGCACCATAAGGGGTCTCTCAATTGCTCCCAGGGCCTGATGAAAGCAGGAGTGTGCATCTCTGTACCCATCATGGGGTCTGCAAATTATTCATACCCTCCATAAGAAGCAGCCCTGACCTGGATAGCCCAGGAAAGCTGATCTTGTCGGAGCTCAAAAGCTAAGCAGGATCAGCCTTGGTTAGTAACTGGATGGGAGACCTCCAGTGAAGACCAGGGCTGCAGAGGCAGGCAATGGCAAACCACTTCTGGTAGTCTCTTGCCATGAAAACCCCGCCAGGGGGCACCATAAGTCAGCTATGACTTGAGAGTACTCTTCACCACCAAAAGACACAACCCATAGATTTTTGACATTGTTCTTTTAAGAAGAGAAGAGATGGTATTGCCAAGTGGTTAGAGCACTGGTCTTGAAACGAGGTACAAATGCCCACTCTGCCCCTGGGTGATTTACTGTCTCAGCCTCAATTATCTCATAAGGGTGGAGTAAAAATCTAAGAGAGTTACACCCGCCATCAATATTTCTTTAAACAACTGCCTTTTTATTATTCCAGGATTTTAAATTAGATTAGATGGGTCATGGGATGAAATTTTATAGCCGCTGTTAACTTTGTCGTACTCATTTTGTCATTTTATTTTTGCCGTCTTAGTTTAGACTATTTTTATTTATCGGGTGCTATTTTATATTTTCGTCAGAGCCTAGAGAATTTTTAAAGCAGAAGGGCAGGA
The DNA here is from genome assembly GCF_028583425.1 of Eublepharis macularius. Lineage (NCBI taxonomy): Eukaryota > Metazoa > Chordata > Lepidosauria > Squamata > Eublepharidae > Eublepharis > Eublepharis macularius. Next base: position 6,655,027 of record NC_072803.1, read on the forward strand.
TAACTCTTGCAAACAGATGAAACGCATCTCCGGCTATCGACTTTGCTCCAGTGGCAACCCATATATTGGATGTGTTTACTTCTATCCTGCCCTCTCCACCGGAGGCACTCCAGGATGATAGTATACAATTTTTTAAAAATGTACCAACCACCACATATTATAACCATATTTGAAATAATCAGCAGAAGCCTGCTTGGAGGAAGGGTGACCGAGCCGGACAGACCAAAGCCAGGCAAGTCCAACACTCTAGCGACTACAATAGATTATTCCTTCCTGGATAAGAGCACCATCTCTTAGCAGCTACAGGAGGCCAGCTTTGGCGCTGAGCTCCCAGCTCCCCTTTCAATCACCATGAAAAGTGATGCTGCCCAAGCAAGATCCAATTGCCGAACTCATCACTTAAAGATGAGGTACTCGGACACGGGCTTACACACACGCCAGGGTACCCAAATTGATTTACATGGCTCCGCGTTCCCCTCCTCTAGAGCCCAATGCCACAGCTTCACATCTGCAGTTGTATTTATTGTGGGAAAGAATTAGCCACGGTCGGAGGGCCACGGGAGGCTCTTCAAAGGCCACGGCTGGTTACCGGGCTGGCGGAGGGACAGGGAAGAAATGGGTTCAGGAGAAAGAGCCGAAGGAAGGCAGCCTAGGCTTCCGTGACCCTGGATGAGGGGGGAGCCAGAGAGGTTTTCTTTGATGCAGAAAGAAGTCTCACTGGAGTTGCCATGGGGATTTCCACTGGCTGCGGTGAAAAAGGTCTGGGGGATTAGACAGAAGTCTCCAAGAAAGGGGAACCTCTGTCCCGTTAGGGTTGCCAGCTCCAAGATGGGAAATTCCTGGAGATTTGGGAGGTGAAGCCTGGAGAAGACAGGATTTGGAGAGGGAAAGGACCTCACAGCATGGTATCGTTACATAGAGTCCCCCTTCCAAAGCAGCCATTTTCTCCAGGTGAACTGATTTCTGTGGCCTGGACATCTGTTGTAATTCCAGGAGATCTCCAGCCACTGCCGGAAGGCTACCAACAAAGATGCTAATCCCCATAATTAACACAATACACAACTAACTTTCTTACAATGAATTGTTAATGATTCTACTAAAGTACCATTGTGTATTTATTGGATTTTGTATACCCTATATCATTGTCTGATTGTCATATATTTAGGATTGAGCTATAGCCATCAGTAAGTGTACTATCTCTTTAAATAAGCTCTGGTTACCAGGGCCGGATCAAGGGGGGGCAGAAGGGGTAGTCTGCCCCCGGCGCTGCCAAAGAGGGAGCGCTGGGTGCAGCTGCCAGCCCCGGGAGCACGTGGGTGCCAGGACAGGGGGAGCACTTGCCGCACGCCCCCTGTCCTGCGGGGCAGGCAAAAGGCAGCATGGGGGGCTGGGGGGCTGCCCGTGCTGCCGCCTGCACACTCCCAGCGGTTGGCAGCTGCACCCAGCGCCCCCTCCTTGGCAGCGCCGGGGGCAGACTACCCGCCCCTGCCCCCCACTCAATCCTAATACTGATGGCTTTAGCTCAATCCTAAATATATAACAATCAGACAATGATATAGGGTATACAAAATTCAATAAATACACAATGGTACTTTAGTAGAATCATTAACAATTCATTGTAAGAAAGTTAGTTGTGTATTGTGTTAATTACGGGGATTAGCATCTTTGTTGGTTGCTGTTAACCCGCAATTGCCCTGTTTGCTAGTAACTGCCTGAAGGCTGGCAATCCTACGTTCAGTGCACGGCTCTCCCCCGGAGAAAGGAGATGCCCAGAGACGTGCCCGAGACTCCCAAATAAGAAAAAGGCAGGAGCCTCACTGGGTGACAAACCAGCCAACCTCTACGCAAAAGAATAAATGGACACAAATCTGACATTAGAAATGGAAACGTCCAGAAACCAGTGGGAGAACACTTCAATCTACCAGGACATTCCACAAAAGACTTAAAGGTCGCTGTGGTTCAACAGAAACCTTTCAAAAACAAAACCCAACGGGAGGCTGCTGAATTGGAATTCATATGCAAATTTGACTCTGTCAAGATGGGACTGAATAGAGACTATGAATGGTTATCACATTATCACAGGTAACAGATTTCCTTTACGGAGGTGTGGTCTAGGGGAGCCCAGTGACGCCTGGTGTGGGCTTTCGGGGACCACAGTTCTCTTTGTCAGATGCATCTGACGCGGAGAGCTGTGGTTATCGAAGGCTTATACTACATAGTAATTGGATGCTTTCACTGCTTTCACTGCTGCAAACTAACACGGCAAACTGACTCCACACCAAAAGGAGATGTTTACATTTACTAGCAAAGGAATGTTTGGGTTGCCTCCATGCTAATTGCATTCTGTCCCCTTGTGATATATGTCCCCTTCTTTCTCCCCTCTCTCCCCTCCTCTTCTGTATTTGACCAGTTCGGATCATGCATCTGACGAAGAGAACTTGATTCTCGAAAGCTTATGCTACAATAAAATTGGTTAGTCTTAAAGGTGCTACTGGACTCTTTTTGATTTTGCTACTACAGACTAACACGGCTAACTCCACTGGGTGATGAGGTGTGTGCATGTTGTCATCATGCAGGGAGCGAGAGCCAAAGAAGACAAAGCAATCTTCCCCCATCCTGCCCATCTCAATCGCTGTTGCCCATTCTCCATGCAGGTGGCCTCTGCTGACACTTCACTTCTCCCATCGGTCATCAAGAGGATAAAAGGATTCTCCTGCCTAGCCCACCCCCTCACTACAAAATCCAACCCATCACTCAAAACCAAACAGTACAACGAGCACCGGAAGAAGATGAATGGCCAGAGAGCCTGGTCTCCTGGGAGCAGGGCAGGGCTTAGCCTGGGCCTGGGAGAAGGACAAAGGCAGTCTGTATTTCCTTCCTTGTGTTATTTCTTAGCTGCCTCTCCCGAAAACAACCCGATGCGGCGCACAGCCCGTGAAAAACAATGCTTAGCGCTAAGGATCGAATCAGCACAGAAACAGTCACTGTTCACACTATAAGTCCCAAATTCTATCATACATAATATTTAGGGCTGGTGCCAGGAGGGGAGGTCACATTTGGGGAGGGGAGTGGCCTCAGCAGGTTATAATGCTATAGAGTCCACCTTCCAAAGCAGCCATTTTATCCAGGAGAATTGATCTCCACGGCCTGGAGATCAGTTGTAATTCTGGAAGATTTCCAACTACCCACCTGGAGGTTGGCAACCCTATAACATACCCACGCATACCATGAGCCAGATCTAGGCCAAGGTGCCAGGATATGCAGGGCAAACCCTGGCCATCCACAGGGACCCAAGTCCTGGGAAAATCCAAGGCCAATTCCTGCTACAAGCTGATGATGGGTACAGCTGCCAATTTACTCAACAGGGAAAGCTGGTCGGAAGATCCTTCCTCACTATTAAATCTCTTCGCCAAGTACCAACTTGTTTCCAGGAAGGTGCCTGTTTTGATCTATACATTCTTAATATGGCTTGAGAGTGGCTAGTAACCCAAAGGGCTGCCTACTCTTCTGTAATCCTATCTGCACTTAAACATCTGTATCACAGGCTCTGCTCTGAGCATCATTCAAAGTTCAGGCAGATGGTGGTTGGGAACAGGGTCTTCTTGGTGGTGGCTCCCCAGTTTTGAATTGGCCTTTTCCATGAACGTTTGATTAGTAACAACAATATTTAGGTTCCAAGAGAACATAGTTTCAAACTCCAGGGCTTTTAGCAGAGTATAATTTTTTCTGTTTTTTTTTTTTGCAATATTCTAGCATCTTTTAAATGCTTTTATTCATTTTTTTTGTTTTCATTGATTGTTTTTAAAATCTTGTTTAGTTTTCTTATTGTTAGCCACCTTCATATTTAAGCAGAAAGGAAGGATCAGAATTCTTAAAACAAACAGGAAAAATATAGTTTCCACAGCAAGGAATACAGAAGTTTTAGGGAAGTGTAAAGTCAACTGTTCTTCTGTAGTGCGGCTGTCCTCATTCAAACAGTGGACTTCCTGAGGCCACTCAGGAAAAAAAAAATTCGAAGTAAAAGTAAAATCTGATTCTAGGTCTCTCATGTCTCATCTCCTGAATAGAAAGGAGTGAACCCAAAGGAATGACTCATACAGAGATGCAATGGAGAACCTCCTTGAAGAACAGGCAATTTTGCCATCTCTCTGCATTGGCTTGTGACTGAAAGATCCAATCAAATCTTGGGTAGAGATACAAAGGAATTGCCCTCTGACAGAGAAGTTTAAATACCAGTTTGGAGCAATGAATCCTGCTGGAGTACAGATGTCAGTAGATACTTCGGGCTTGCAAAAGCTTTTAAGTATTTCACCCAATTAGTGCTCACGGCACACTTGATGATCTTTTGTGAGTCACCGGCAAGCCACAGCACAGAATTCCCACAGCCCTTCTTAGCCCAGAAGCATACCCACTTCTGGGGTAGTGGGGAATAAATCACACGAGAAGACCTACACTCAAAGCAAAAGCAATTTTTATTGTTGCTAAAAGATGACACCCATGGGATTTATTTTTTAATCAGCTTGCCTTTTCTCTCTCTTTCTTTTTTATTTTTTGCACAACAGAAAGATGCGACTGTCACCCCTTCAGAGAAGAGGGAGAAAAAATGGAACAGCTGTTGAGGTTTGGAAACAGCATAATAAAGTTTGATCGCAATATTTTGCAATGCTAATTCCTTAATGTTCCATTTTGCAACACTGAGAGCCATCACAGAACAAAGGATCTTTTGCTGGAGATTCGGGGGAGGGGGGGGAAGGAAGGACACAAGACTGAATTTTTCACAGAGCCCTAGAACTCTCTGAAAAGTGTGCCTTCATTCACCTTAACAGCTCCTATTCTTTAACATTATGCATCTGACTACAGGGAACAGACTACGGGATGTACGAACACCCGCTGGTTCGACTCATGTACTGCTTGCCGGTTGCAAGCAGAGAGCTGATTTTTTGTCAAGTAGTTCAACTGTTTGTGAGCAGTTGGAGAACCAGTTCAAGAGGTTACTTTCTGCATATTCAAACAGTACAGAACTACACTGTTGACAACATTTCATGCAGCAATTCACACTGCCCAATGGGAGCCCATCCTTACCCGTTATCACTGGAGGGCCCATGAAGCAAACACCTTGGTAAGGTTTCCAGGGGATACGCTTTTGAGAGTCAGAGCTCTCAAAAGCTTCATCAGATCTAGTATCCAACAAAGGGAGCTCTGACTCTCAAAAGCTCATTCCCTGGGAATCTAGTTGGTCTTTAAGGTGCTACTGGACCCTAATCTTGCTCTTCTACTACAGACCAACACCGCCTCCCACCTGAAACTACCTTGGTGAAGCTGATCTATGCCTGGATGGGAGACCTCGTGGGACCTCCCCAAACACTATCTCATGTTTCATTATGGATGGTTAAGTGACAAACCGATATCTAAGTGCCAGCACAAAGCTACATTTGAGGACCCACTGAACTCCGTTCAGAGTGATCCCCCATCCATACCACCATCTCATTTCAGGGGCAGCAAAAAGAAATGCCGCTCTTCCTTCCCGTCCAGCTGCAGTCACTCCATTGAGCCCTCCGCAAGACAGACTCGCACTCTGCTTGTGATGTGGCCAGCATTTTAAAATTTTCCTCCTCCAGCTGGCATCATGGAGGCTGTTCCTCCCCCACCCTTACAAAAGCACAAAGCCACCAACATCGGAGTTGCAAAGAACTGTAAGGAGACCAAGACAGGGACGGAGATGTTGGTCATTTTAATATTAGGGGAAACATGTTGTTTCCAAACTGGTCAGTCTAAGGCCTGGTTACAGGAGAGATGTAGAAGAAGGGATCTGATGCACAGCAACCTCTTTGGTTATTTTCCCCTCTGTAGCTGTTAAATAGAGGTGGGCACGGACCGGGAAAAAACCACAGGCCGACAGTCCATGGTCCGTGGAGTTACACGGACCAGATGGACCATGAACTTCCACGAACTGCAGACAGGTTTGTGGGTTCATGGGTCCGTGAAGCCACTTCTGGGACCTGGAGCAAGGGGGGGGGGGGGTTAAAGTCAGTCCATGGTTCATTGGTCTGGGTTTTTAAAAAGTTTTTTTTTTTTAAATTAAACTGCTCCTGGCGCTGCATGCAAGCGATGTAGGAAACACTTTAAACTTTAACCTCCCCTTGCTCCCGCTGACTGGCCAAGAAGTCCCCGCCAGTCAGCTGGAGTGGGGGGGGGGAGGTTAAAGCACTCCCCAAGCTGCTTACAAGCAGCACAGGAGCAGTTTAAACTTTTTTAAAAAAACCCGGACCAACGGACCATGGACTGGCATCTCTAGGAAATTCCTAGAGATGTTGGGGAGTGGAGCCTGGACAGGACAGGAATTGGGGAAAGGAGGGACCTCAGAATGGTATAATGCCATGGAGTCCACCCTCCAAAGCAGCCACTTCCTCCAGGGGAGCTGATCTCTGTTGCCTGGGGATCAGTTGTAATCCCAGGAGATCTCCAGCCACCACCTGGAGGCTGGCAACTCTATGACCAGCCATTGCCGAATCCAGGCCTAGGCTGTCGGTTCTGCCTTCAAAGTCCTTCAAAATCAGTGGCTGGAGCAATTTTGGGCTGCTGCACCTCTGTCGACCAAGCAGAGGTAGAATGCCGGGTTCCAAGACTTAATTCCAGGCCTGACCAATTCAGAGGTTTCATACTGCCAGCCAATCAGAGAGTGCGTACTGACTGTAAAAATGCACACACACATATATATATATGCACGCCAAATAGATCATTGTACATCAAGCCTCAAGCAATGAGACTCCTGGTACAAACCCTGAAGTCTCCAGCAGTAGTGATTCTAAATAATCCACTTTTATAGACAGCTTGATGAAAACATCAACTCTGTGTGTGGCAGAGCGAAAAAGACAAACTCCATGCTACGAAATATTAGGAAAGGGATTGAAAAATAAAATGGCCAATATTGTAATGCCCTTGTATAGAGCTACAGGGAGGCCTCATTTGGAATACTGTATTCAGTTCTGGTCACCGAATCTCCAAAAACACAGAACTGGAAGAAGTACAGAAGAGGACAACCAAGGCAATTAAGGGGTTGGAGCACGTTTCCTATAAGAAAAGGCTGCAGAGTTTGGGACCTCTCCGTCCAGAAAAAGGGCAGAGAAGGGTGGATATGACAGGCTTATAAAATTAAACATGAGGTGGAGAATATGGATACAGAAAGCCTTTTATCGCTCTCTCATAATACTAGATCTCGAGGGCATCTAATGAAGTTGATGGGTAATAAGTACAGGGCAGACAAAAGGAAACGCTACTTTACTCAATGAGCAATTAAACTGTAGAATTCCCTGACAGCAGATATAGTGGTGGCCAAAGGTGTTGAGGGTTTGAAAGGGAGTTAGTGGAGGCCTATCGGTGGCTATCAGGAATGGTGAAAAAAGGGTGCAACAAACATCTGAAAGCCACTGCTGGGAGACGACAGCGGAAGAGCTCAGCCTCTGCATCCTGCCAGTTGGCCCTCCAGGGCCACTGCTTGGCCATTGTGCGAAACAGGAAGCTGGACTTAGGGTTGCCAGCCTCCAGGTAGTGGCTGGAGATCACCTGGAATTACAACTGGTCTCCAGGCCACTGAGATCAGTTCACCTGGAGAAAATGGCTACTTTTGGGGGTGGACTTTATTGAATTATGCTATGCCAAGGTCCTTTCCCTCCCCAAACCCCACTTTCTCCAGGTTTCTCCAGGTTTCACCCTCCACATCTCCAGGAATTTCCCAACTTGGAGCTGATGGACCACAATGGGCTGGGGATTTGAACCCAGGTTTTCCAAGTCCTAGCCTGGCACTAGACCAAGCTTGGAGGCACTTAAAGCCACATCAACAGCACTTAGAGAACACGAACAGGAAAGATAGGCTATTATTTCAACAGAGTCATAAAGGAGCAACACATTAGGTCACAGCATAAGGCTTTCTGCAACCAACAGCAGGGCTCAATTAAAAAAACGCCAGCCACAAAAATTCCAAATTTGCTCGCAAGCATTTGAAAGCAAGCTGGGACGATTTGAAAACCTGGTCCCCAGAGTTAACAGAGGGAAGAAGGAAAAAGCAGGGATGGAGGGAGATCCGCTCCAACCAAGCAGCCCAGCCCATTTCAGGAACCGTATGAAATATTTATTTAGAGCTTAGCAGAGACCAGATGAAAAGCCCAGTCAGTTTTAATTGATCCGAGCATGGTTCACAGCCAAGAGAGTGACCCCTTCTCCCTTCACAACCTTGCCACGTGCATGTCATGGAAGTCACTCTGCTCAGAGACAGACAACGGGTTCACCCCCTGCGTGCACGCGCGCATGCACACACACAGAGTGTAACTAGAAAGGAAAAAAAAACTGCTCCAATGGAATAAATCATGCAAATTAAGCACATCTGCCTGACCCAGCTTAATTTGATTGTTCTATTTTGGGTGAAAAATGGGAGTTTGTAGGTAAGGGGAGGCTTTATCTATCATATGAGAAAGCGAGGATAGACAAGGCCACCTCAAGACACTGGATTATCCCAAAGGGCTACATCAAACGGAAAGCCGCAGCATCCTTTGAAGAGCTTCAAAGGATGCCGTTTGGGAGCTGCTCTCGGGTGTTCCCTATATCGTCAGTGCCCCAAATCCATGGCTGTCCCAAATAAACATTTGGGTGCCTTGCTCACAACCAATTGAGTACATTTTCACCCGGCGCTTCCTCCAAGGTACTGAGTGTGGCATACCTCGCTTCCTTATTTTATCCTCACAACAACCCGGTGAGGTAGGTCAGGCTGACAGAGAGTGACTGGCCCAAGGTCACTCAGGAAGTTTCATGTCAGAGGCAGGATTGGAATCCAGTTTTCCTAAGCTCCCGTTCAGCTCTTTAACTGCAATTTTATTTTTATTTATTTATGTCATTTATGGTCCGCCTTTCCCACTGAGACTCAAGGCAGATTACACAGTGTGGGATTAGTACAGTCAGTATTGAGGGCAATTTCATAATGCCATAGGATAAATAAACACAAGTTTACAAAGACACATCATTAGCAAGAATCCAATACAGATTTGAAGAAATGCTGAAACGGAACGTAAGCAATTCTAGGACTGACATAGGAGCACATATTTAAAACAACAGATAGCATATAAGGCAACACAGTGGCGAAGTCTATGGTCCCTAACTCATTAGTGGAGCATCTGAGAGCCCCTCCCTACAATACAAAAGCCTTTTTTAATAATTTGGGTTTGCATCGTTTGCGGAAAGCAAGGAGAGTGGGGGCTCTCCTGACCTCCTCAGGTAGGCCATTCCACAGGGCAGGGGGCCACCACAAAGAAAGCCCGTGTACGGGCTGCTGTTGATTTCACCCGTGTGCAGCCTGGCACCTGCAGGAGACCCTGTTCAGTTGAGTGAAGTTACTGCGGAAGAACATAGGGAGGGAGGCGGTCCCATAGCTATGCCGGACCAAGACCGTGAACAGCTTTGCATGTGATAACCAATACCTTAAACTCAGCTACACCACAATGGCTCTCCCAGGTGGGCAATTCCCCCACCCCCAAGAGATCAGATATAGGTGCCAATGGTGAAAAATGAGTGCATGCATACTATTGCCAAGTTGAAAGCAACCACTCTATATAGGTGGTCTTCACAACAGCATGGAAGTGTTCACTCATTTACAGCGAGGGCTATCAGCGATCCCAGCGCTACCCTCATTTTCTGCTGGTTTTCCTCAAAGAATCTTCACATTCACAAGACAACAAAACCAAAGCTTGTCTCTTGAGAACCAGAGGAGTTAGTCGTGTTAGTCTGCAGTAGCAAAATCAAAAAGAGTCCAGTAGCACCTTTAAGACTAACCAACTTTACTGCAGCATAAGCTTTCAAGAACCACAGCTCTCTTCGTCAGATGCATGGAAAGTATGAAGAAACTGGTCAGATATATATAGGTGGTGAGGGGAGGGGGGAGTAGATGCAATCAGTGGCTTTTGATAATGGGATCAGTTTGCTTCTTATAATGAAATCAGTTACTTATTTCGCATTGGACAAACCAGCCAACCTCTGCACAAAAGAATAAATGGACACAAATCTGACATTAAAAATGGCAACATCCAGAAACCAGTGGGAGAACACTTACTTCGATCCACCTGGACATTCCATCAAGGACTTAAAGGTCACCGTAGTTCAACAGAAACCTTTCAAAAACAAAATCCAAGGGGAAGCTGCAGAACTGGAATTCATATGCAAATTTGACTCAGTCAGACTTGGATTGAATAGAGACTATGAATGGTTATCTCATTATCAGAAGTAACAGATTTCATTAACAGAAGCAAACTGATCCCATTATCAGAAGCCACTGATTGCATCTACTCCGCCCTCCCCTCTCCACCTATATATATCTGACCAGTTTCTTCGTACCCTCCATGCATCTGACGAAGAGAACTGGGGTTCTCAAAAGCTTATGCTACAGTAAAGTTGGTTAGTCTTAAAACTGCTACTGGACTCTTTTCTCTCTTGAGAACCTTTCCCTTTTCTTTGGCTTTACATGATGTCCGATTAGCTGAGGTCAGCTAAGAAAAACAGAAAGAAATAGCGCTGATACGGCCCCCGTAGCTTGGTGGTGAAAAGTGTCCAAGTTGCACCAGACATGGGGTGACCCCATAGGGTCTTCAAAGCATGAACAGGGGTGATTTGCCATGGTCTGCTTTGGCATAGTGACCCTGGACTTCCAGGGTTGTCCCCCATCCAACTGGGGATGGCCCTGCTTAGTTTCAGAGAGCTGATGAGATCATATTAGCCTGGGCTAATCAGATCAAGGCAACATCTGCCTAACATGGTAAAATTAACTCACAGGGGGAGTTTCTGGGAGACATACTGCCTCTGGAAAAGAATGTTACCCAGAAATCAAACCCGGGGTGAACGATCGATGCAGCCCTAATACACAGGGGTAGAGGGTTGTGCAATGAACGTGATGGAGGACCCCTCCAATATCGCTACTCAGACCACACACAGATTCAGGATCTGGGATGATAGGCCCACCCCTAATACCTATGGAAGTGGTACTCACCCCATAGCTCATGGAGCGCCACATCTACAGTTACCACCAACCAAAAGATCCAGAGTGGAAACCCATCTGTGGACTTAGCTTCAGTTCATGACATCTGCCTCTCTCCCCTCCCTGCAAGAGCTCAGGATATTGCTCACAGAGTTACCCCAACAATGGGTCGATCCAGGGCTTTTTTCCTGGGAAATGAGGTGGTGGAACTCAGTGGGTTGCCCTCGGAGAAAATGGTCACATGACTGGTGGCCCCACCCCCTGATCTCCAGCCAGAGGGGAGTTTAGATTGCCCTCTGCGCTGTGGCATGGAGGGCAATCTAAACTCCTCTCTGTCTGGAGATCAGGGGGCGGGGCCACCAGTCACGTGGCCATTTTCAAGAGGTTCCGGAACTCCATTCCACCGCGTTCCAGCTGAAAAAAAGCCCTGGGTCAATCCAAGAATTATAGCAGTGACGCATCTGCCACCCCAAAAGGCTCAGTGAGGAACGGTGACGACAACAGGCCCGGGTTAAGACCCAGTTCACGGCACATCTGTGGCCTGTTCTCAAGATGCCCCATGTTGGATGTGAAAACCCTTGTGGCACTTTGCTCAGGCCGGGCCAGTGATGATGATGTGTATCACC